>NW_017729022.1:80060560-80064003 GCF_001723915.1 Gavialis gangeticus
TCAAAAATTAAGTCAATTCAGGCTCAGGGTTTTTGAATGTCTGTCTCTAGGCCTGGGGATGAATCTACTGTGCTTTAATTTATCATAATGGTATTCAGTTTAAGGGGTATCCTGTCTCTGCAGTTATCTCAATCACTGAACATGAATGTTTACCTGAAAGATTTAGAAAATTCTGGGAAATTAATGCACAGTATGTGGCAGTTGGCACAACACAAGATGTTCCAGGATGTCCTCATGTCCCACAGACAGCAAGGAATGAGATTGACTTTACAACAGCAGTTCGTTGGTTTGTTTGTTTGGGGTGGAGGGAAGGTTTAATCTAGCTGCAAGTTCAAATATTCAAATATTTTAGTAGGCAGCAATGTTTTCTCCTATTTCTTTTTGTATTAAATCTCCTCATAGCTGATCCTTCTCCCAGTTGGAGACCTATGAGTAGGGACCTACCTAAGTCACAGTTTCACAGATTTCATGGAAACCACAAAATACACCATTGCCTGTGATTACCGCAATCACCGGGATTGGCTCTGATTTCCTGTGAAATCAGAAAAAGTGGTAGTGAGGTAGACTGAGTGAAGGCACCCTCCACCAATTGGTGGCAAGCAGCAGGGCAAAGAAAGCGGTAGTGACGTAGACTGAGTGAAGGTGCTGTTTGCCAGTCAGCAGCAAGGGGAAGGGCCACCAGGGCCTCTCTGCCAATCAGCAGTGGGGGGCAGAGCCACAGCAAAATGCCCACAAAATTGGCTCTGTATGCAGTGAGCAAGCCACGAAAAACCTGTTGTCTCACCACAACTTAGGTAGGTTCCTACCTATGAGTCAGAGGGTTATTGAAATTTGAGAACCTAAGGTATTTTCAGTGATCTCAGAGATGTTTTGTATTTATTCTGAACCCAGGTGGCAGCTCTGCTTCCTCAGTTTCTTAGGTTGAGTAATGCAGGGGTGGGCAAAATATGGCTCATGGATCAGATCCAGCTCACCGGGCAATTCCATCCAGCCCATGGGCGCCCACCAATTAATTGTACCCTGCCCAGCCCATGCACCTTGCTCCCACTCTGGTGCATGAAAGGGCCCTGCCCAGCCAGCATACAGCTTCCGGATGGGGCTGCTGCTGCCACTGCTTCAGCTGCCAGGGGACCTGCTCAGTTTCCCTGGTGTCCAGCAGCTTCTATTTGTCTCCCTGCTGCAGTGCTAACTCCGGGCAACAGGTGGGGAAGCAGCAGGGGTTGGGGGAGCTATGGTGTGGGCAGGTGGGTGGAGCTGCAGCTGGGCTGGGGCAGGGAGCATGGGGTTGGGGCCCAGGGGGTTGGCAGGAACCCAGAGTTTAGGTGGGCAGGGTGTGCGTGTGAAGGAAGGTGGAGGGGTGTGCGGACCTCCTGGTACACAGCCCTTGCCACCAGGAACAGCAGCAGGTGGTGAGTGCTTGGGGCACTTGTGGCCTGTACAGGCATTGCGTTATGGCTCTGGCCAGAGCTGTACATGGCAGCAAGGAGTGCAAGCTGCTTGGCCTATCTCTATCAGGTGGAATGCCGCACAGCACACATGCAGCTCCTGGCACTCATACACCACCAGAGAAGGCCCTGAACCCTGGAGCCAGCTGTCTTCCATGCTCTCTGCCACCATGGAAGCAGGGGACAGGACTTGTGGTTCAGATGGCAGTCCATCCCCCCGCCCTCTCAAAAGGAGTAGTTCTGGGGGTGAGGGGAAGGATTTCCAGTGGCAAAGGTCAGGGGTTAGGGTCAAGACTCTGGTCCCAAGATGGTGATCAGGGGGCAGGGCTACCCTTGTGGCCCTTGACATCTCCCCAAAACTCATTAAGCAGCCCTCCAGCTGAAATTTTTGCCCACCCCTGGTGTAATGCCTTCCAGTTTAAAAGGCTCTCCCACCCATTTTGTCACCTTATCTCTGAATGTCATGGGCCTCTGAAGGGATAATGAAATATTGCCTACGTATTGCATATTGCACAGTCCACATGTGTTGCAATGTATACTTCAGGGGAAGGGTTTTAGTGCAGAATTTGACACCAGATCCTCCCAACTCAAAATGGCAGGCTCCTCTTTTTTTTTGTTTTTCTTTTTTTCACATGTTGACTTTTATTTAATACTGAGCAATTTATGACTAAATTAGTTGAGGTGGGTAGCAATCTGGACAGTGCATGGACATTCATCTAATTATACTCTTATCATCCATCTGTGAATGGTTTGATAACTTATCATAGTTGAAAAAAAACTGGACCTCTGAAACACCAGGCGTAATTCGTGAGATAGTGAGAATCCCCTCCAATGACTCAAAGGCCTGTGATTTTCTGTAATAGTGATGTAATCTCTGGTTAAGACTGGCAGAGGCAGGCTATGTGATTCTAGTGCTGTGTAGGAAGTGTGGCACCAAAGCTCAGTATTTGAAGTAAAGGCTCCAAGCTAAGTTATCTGCCAAAGCAGTGTGGAAGGGAGGACCTCCAGAATCTAAAAGTGTTGTCATGCAATAAATATTTTTAACAAAATGACAGAAAAAGATCTATTTTATACACATGAGAACATTCCAGGCTTACAAGTTCATCTTCATGGTTACTACTTAGTTAGTGCCAGGATTGTTAATGTTGATCCACCTGCCTAAACTTAATTAGGCCAGTCTGGTAAGACTAAAATTTACTGCTTTCAGTTCCTAATAATACACATCGTAAGACTAGTCATCAGTGCTCCACACTCCCTGCCTGCCCATCCAGCCAACGCGTGTATACACACAGTGCAAAGGGGAACAAAACAACATTAATAACAGGAAAAGTGGAGAAGTTTCCCTGGAGAGTAAATGTGATTCTGTGATATTATTCCCATTTCTGTATAACCTCCTGCATAGTATATGTTCCTGTAGTGACGGACCACAAATTAGGGTGGGAAGGTGGGAGCAGAGTGCAAACAGTCTTGCTGTGTGGCATGTACCTTTTAATTGAACAAGTGCAAGCTCAGCAGTGAGAAACTGTGGAAAACAATGCTGCATGCAGAGTGCTGCTTTCCACCCTAGACAGTGCAGAGAGCTGGAGCAGGGAGACATGCCAGTGTACCAGCCAGACTGGCTGTGCTGTTAGTACAGAGGTTTGGAAGCTGTGTAATGAGCTGATAGGTTTTAGCCATGTCTTCCAAACTGGCATAGTTACAAAAAGGTTAAGTAATCACCTCAAGTTCACACTGAAAGGCATGGAGCTGTCGCTAGCTTCTTAATTTCATTTTAATTTATTAAAGAAAAGAATAATTGTTTAACGTGAAAGCAGAGTAACTATATTTTGTTTCTTGTCTTTATATATAGAAACTATAACTAACTATATAACTAAGTATATAACTATATATAGTTACTCTGCTTTCACGTTAAACATTTTTTCTTTTCTTTAATAATTAATAATTCTTTTAGGAAGGAAGCTGCCAATGAATTATAGGGCAGTGTGTAACTTGATGGGT
>NW_017729022.1:80069003-80079554 GCF_001723915.1 Gavialis gangeticus
AGTAACTATATTTTGTTTCTTGTCTTTATATATAGAAACTATAACTAACTATATAACTAAGTATATAACTATATATAGTTACTCTGCTTTCACGTTAAACATTTTTTCTTTTCTTTAATAATTAATAATTCTTTTAGGAAGGAAGCTGCCAATGAATTATAGGGCAGTGTGTAACTTGATGGGAGATGGCAAGAGCTGAGAGAAATGGTATTTTTGTTTGTTTTATAGTGAGCTTTGGAGGGAACAGAAAATAGAGGAGCTCTGGCATGAGAAAAATCAGTCTTTTGAAAGGGAGCCAGGGAAGCCTGGAGGGGTGTGTCTAACCTCTTGATCTTGTTATCATGCAACATAAATCTAAGAAATGAAAGAAAATTCCTCCTGCAGGCAGGATTACAGTACAAACAGGCAGAACTGTCATGAAACAAATTATAACTGGTCAGGGAAGCTCCACAAAGCTTGCGCATATAAGACATCTAGGGGAAGAAAATATACTACTATGAATACACTGTGCTATGTACCTAAAAGGAAAAAGACCCATCTTACAAAGGTGTTTGTATGCAGGCAACTTTAATCATGCCTGTAATCCTGCTGAAGCCAATTATATTTCTCACACGGGTAAAAATATGTCGCTGTACAAGTATTGGTAACATGTTAAGTTATATTTTGGCATTTTTTAATCTTGTATTCTAGGTAGCTGTCTCTACAATTCAACATTTACTTTTTTCATTCTTATCTAATACAGTGTTTTGTCAAGTCCATGTATATTCATTCTATTGTCATATGAATTTTGTTTAATGTAAGTCCAGTGAAACCATTCTGAATTCAGATCTTGTTTTACTGCCTACTAACTGCGTGGATTTGTGTGTGTGTACTTGTTTCTCTTTTTTCCCCCTCATAAAATTTAATTATTCACAGATGATGGCATTACTCCCAAAATAATGAGTGTTTTTTTTTCCATTGCTGGCAATTACTGTAGTTAAAACAGGACCTGCATCAAGATATTATAAGAGAAACATTATCCATGAGTGGATCAGAGGAACATCTGCCTTCACTGTACTAACCTTTAGAAGATGGAGTTCATGAAACTCAGAATAGCAAAAGAAACAAAAGCTGCCTTTGTAGTGAAGAGAAGCAGTGTATGTCCTTTGTCAGAAGAAGTATACATCCTTTAAAATCATTGCCTTATTCATTATAGTAAAATAGTGGAAAACCTAACTAGTTAAAAAAAATCCATTGCCCTTTCTTCAAACTTTTGGAGGCTGTGAATGTGCACGGTACATAGCATTTATCTGAAAGCTTTCATAGAGGCAGATGGCTGGAAGATAACATTCCAGATGTTAAATTCCTCAGAGGGTGAACAATATTTCCTATTAAGCGTGGAAGAAACTTGCTAACAGAAATCTCCCACCTTAGTGTCTGCAATGTACGCTATGCAACATAGTCTTTAGTAAAGAACTATTAGTTAGTTAAAATTACAGCCACTGATAAGAAGGTAGGGGGTGAAATTTCAAACAGACCAAGTAATGTGCTGATTCAGGGAATCTCCATTGCAACACCCACCAATGAAGTTTCTAAGGAGGGTCCACCAGAACTTTAAGCTGCCTAGGACTGCATAACCACTGCCTCTGTGAACCCCAAGAGTGAATTCATACCTGAATTGTGCTGGTGTAAGAAGGCACAGCTAGCTTCACACTTAGTTTTGCCCCTATCCTGTAGTGTGTGAATCCATGCCAGGAACCATGCACAATTAGCTGAGGTACTTTGGGAAATGTTATCTTTTCTCCCTTATGTCCTATCTCAGTGCCTAGGGTCAGCCAAAAACAACCTCCTGCTAGTACCATCTGCGCATCAAATTCATCCAGCAAAAAATGTATGGGAGGCTGTTCTTGGTAGTAGCTCCTTTGCTCTGGTACTCCATCCCCCTTGTCATCCACCAGAGCCCAAGCCTGGACATCTTGATCTTCCAGGGTCCCTTCTGGCCTTACAATCTGGGAATCTCCTAGAAGCGCCTCAAGGCTTTATTGAGGCAGGAATTTAGCGAGCAAGATTGACTTGGTGTAGTGTTTGGAAGTTTTTTGTTCATATATAATGTTTAATATTTTATCTGATTTAATAAGTGATTTGGTCTTCTTACTGTGAGGGTTTTGTTTTGGGTTTTTTTTGGGAAGGAGGGCATATAAACCCAATGAATAAAAAAGAGTGAATATTTGTGATTTTGGTAGTCAGGAAAATGAGTGAATTCCACAGATTGCCAGCATAATTTTGGAGTGGGTTTAGGGCCCTGGACTGGGTAGAAACAGATCTGGGTTTCGTCGCCTTGCCTTGGGCGAATCTAATCAGGTCATTCTTTGCCTCAGTTGTCTATCCGGAAAATAGAAAGAATACTTCCTCAGTGCAGGGGGGGCGAGGAGGATACGTTTATCAGTAGCTTTGAAGTGCTGTGTTGTGGGGAGCCGAGAGAAGGAATGCATATGCAGAAATTCCAGAGGGAGAATCTCTGTCGACTGTGTGAATCTAGAGGGCGAATCTGTCTACAGAAAACAAAGCAAAGCAGGTTCTCACCTTTTTCCCCCATTTCCCTCAGGCAGAAGTACATAAAACAATAGGTCCTGTTTTCATGCCCTGCCTCTGCTAGATACTGAAATGCCTATCCCTTGACCCTTTCTGGGCCATAAAATCTCACCATGTGGTTCAGGTCCTTTTTTTTTTGCTGTTTTTATGTCCCTTTGACATTCTACTATCACTGCCTTCCCCCCAAGGCAGAAGAAGAGCGGTATCACTCATTCCATTAGTTTAGTCATATCACTCAACTGACTGGGTTTTTTAATGTGCTCACCATTTGCTATTTTAGGATGAAGATAGCAAGAGAGAAGGAAAAGTAAATAAAAAAGAAAACCCATTGCCATCCCTGAAAAGGCAGAAGGTGAAGTAGATTTACGCTTTATAGACTAAGTCAGAGTTGGTCTATAAGGTGCAACTCTGCTCTGCCTTCTTCCTGAGTTCAGACCAACAGCTAATTACTTCTCTCTCTGTAAGGTCAGAAGCACACGGTCTCTTCCTCGCATTGTAAGCCAGTGAGTACTGCTCTGCCTCCCCATGCTGGTCAGAGTAGTATGAGCCAGATGGAATCCTTTGCTCCTTGATTCTCAGAAGCAGCCTTCACCTCTGGATTTTAGACCTCCTCTCTATTTACTGCTCATCCCTGTAAGAAAGGAAGAGATCTGCTGTACACATTTAAGACCTCATGGAATATTTTTATTATAAAAATTAATGTTGCAGTTAAAGAACCCATGGACTTCAATTTAAAAGTTATCTCATTAGCTAGCTTGTCATTCTGAGAGTACTAACAAAGGATTTAAAAACAACCATTTGTCTGTACAGAAAGAACAGCAGCAACACCTGTTCTGTGAACCAAGACTAAATGAACTATTAACCACCTGAGTTGCTTAATTAAAACTTGTTTTAAATCTGAACACATGCAGTATAACACTGTAGATCAAGACATGCTTTTTCTCCTCCACCCACAGCACTCAGCTTGCACTGGAAGTTAGCAATAATGGTTTCTTCATTTTGATGCTGGAAGGTCTAATCAAGGAGTGCAGGAACTAACTTTTTAAAGTTTATAAAATTTTCATCTCTGATCCAAAGCCCCTTAAAGCACATGCAAATCATCCATTTTTCAGTGTGTTTTGGATTAGCCTTGCATTAGCCATAAGCAAGTCATGTTGCCTTTCTGATTTCTTTTGGATGTTGTAGGTTTGCTGTGGAACATGTCCTCCAATGACCAGCTGAAAACCATGCTGATGAGAGATGCCCTGCAGCAACTGACTGAGACAGTTCTCATCCCCTACTCTGGCTGGCCAGATAGAGATTACCCCAAGTCAGGTGTCTTATCTGACCCTGATATCTTCTACAATGCCACAGGATGCCTGAGGTAAGCTCCCAGTCTTATAGATGTTTTTGAACTCTGCATCACTTTAGACCTAGGGGATAGTCCTGTTTTCAGGCATGCACATAGGTCATATTTTGGTAATCTGATTTATATGAAACTGAACTCAAAGGACAATGCAGCACAGTAACACAGTAACAACAACCTTATTGAGAAAATCCTACAACCCCTCCCAGGACGTACTCAACAGAATCAAATCTCAGTCAAAAATTAAAGGTATACAGGGCCAGTTATGCAAAACATATTATTGGAAACAGTCATATTGAAATAATAAGGATTTCCCCATGGGATCACGGGAGAACCATACCCATGGAATCCTGGGCATGGTTCAGTATGCAGTCACATTTTCAGTGTCATCACCTTTATCATCATCATAACAGAGATCTTAAAAAACAAAAAGCACCATTAAAGTCAGTGTGGGACTGGGGAGAATTTCATCCAAGACACAATCCAACAATTCCTCCAAAAATGGAAAACACGCCTATAAAATCCTTTGAAGCTTGGCCCAGCCCTCTGTGCTTTAGAAAACAATGCAAGTGTCCAGCAAAAGAGTGATTTTTTGAGGGGGAAGTTGGTTTTGTTTTCCAAACCTATGGGTCAGCAATGTTGAGCTCTGTTACTTACTGATCTAAGTCTATTGGTGAATGGTGACACCTCCGTAGAATAAAACTCAGACTACAGATATAACAGTGACTGAAGCACTGCTTTCCACCCCACTGTCCCATCTCCTGAAGAACTGAAGCCTATTTAATTTTATTCAGCACAATTTATAGGTATAATTTGTACTCATCCATATTGCTAATAGCTGTACATTCAGGAGCTGCATAAAAATGTGTCTGATCTTTACTCCCTCTCTGGCATAGACCTCCTAAGTCCTTAAAATATTTGCACGTAGATTAAGTATTTGTGCCTCTGGCTAGGAGGGTGGGTTTAAGATTGCAAGAGCTGAATCATTACTATTTGAAAGGTGATTGTCTCAGAGCCTAGTAAGATAAAAAGCAAAGCAGTGTAGTATTGGGTTTTTAATTTGTTTTCTTTTATGCGCTAGAATGTTATGGAATATAAATTATAGTACATATCTTTTTACATCCATATGTACAGGATGGCCTGTCCTAAGCAAGCATTCGTTTGACTGGCAAATAAATTCCATTATTAGAAATTGGTAATTAGAATAGGCTAGAGTATAGCACTTACATGTTTGACCACTTTGGGGTGATCTCAAAAGAGGCTGCCTACATCACCTGCTATATGGGTTCCACTGGAGTGGGGGCACGTCTTGGAATTCTGGGTGGATTAACAACTTGAATGCAAATGTTCAGTATTGTGATCACATTAAGAAACTGCTTTGTCATTGTCATCACTTTTATCATCATCTTAATAAAGGTCTAAAAAATATAGGTCCACCATCTAAAAAGTCAGTTTCTAGAGAGAAGATTCCAAGCATCTGAGCAAGTCCAGTGTTCCCATAGTGGGTCTAGGGTACTAGAGTAAAAGTACTATGAGTTAAAAGTACTAGAGTTAAAAGTACTATGATGTAGCAACCTGAAGGACTTTAGACAGGCAGGTTTTTATGGTTGCCAAGTCAGAGCTGACCAAAGCAGTACTACCACACCCTGCTCTGGTGAACCTGTCTGAGTAAGATCATATTCAAAAGGACTGCATGTGCTAAATTAACTGAGAAAGTACCAGTTTAAATTCAGCTGAGTAATTGTGTATTCAACAATAAGGTATTTAGGGCCTAATCAGATTGAGCTGATAATGAAATAAGCATTTCTATTGACTATAAGGAGATTTGATGAATCTGTGAATTTCTATTAACTATAAGGAGCTATGCATGCTAAAAAGCAAAATGAGTGATTTACAAAGTGATTTATAAAATATTCATCATATCAATTATGAGACAAAAACACCCTGCTCCGTTATCATGACTCCACAACAAACAAATATTCTCTCTCTCATTTACTACTATGAACAGTGCCCTTAGTTTTATACGTGTAGTCACCGTAGATAAGATACAACTGTAGCAACAGAAAGCCAGTCCAAAAGAGGCCTTGTGTCAGAACAAGTGACTACAACTGTACAGATGGTGAACTTGTTATTCCCCTGTGCTTTCAGTCTGCAGAGTAGAATTCACTTTAACTCTTATGCGATGCACTGACCACTTTAATGAGGGTTTCCTTTTTATTTAGTTGAACATCCTAATAAGATTACTGCTGTGTAGACCTTTTGAATATTTTGACCTTATTGTTAGAGAAACTGTTTTCTTTATAAGCTTTTCTCTGGAGCTTGCCACTACACTATCCAGTGACCATGCAAACATTAACAAGTTGATTCTCACAGCATTCCTCTAAGACAGAAAAATATTATCTGTTTTACAGAAGGGGTATCTAAGGCACAGAGAACTTAAGCAATGTGACCTGCACATGGTCACAGAGGGAGTTACAAAAGATATAAGTGATGATCTTGTACTTTGTGTTAAATCCCAGGCCAGTACCTTAACTATCATTATTATCAGCATTTACATGGAAAACAAATGCCCATACATGAATCCTTTATGGATCAACTTCAAAAACACTTTAATTATTTAATAATTATTTAACTCTTTTAACTGGTATCTTAAGAAGGTTCCCATATTCCAAAAAGCTTGTCTAAATCTCTCCCAACCAAGTAATCAGTCCAGTAAAAGACGTTACTCACAGATATCTTTGCCTCTCTTTAACTATTTACTTTAGGTCATGGTTTTAATTTTGCAGCACTGTCAAACTACAGTCTTTAATGTAATTTTCCAAGGCCTGTGCCTGACATACAGGTAAAGATGCAATGGTATCTAATGTATAATCCATACAATTGCACTTCCTGCCATGACACATGGGCTCCCCATGCACCAGCAAGTAGCAAACTCCCATAGCTGGGAATCCTGTCAGCTGAGCTGGGCTCTCAGCCACAGGAGCGCATGTGTCCCTTATAGCTGGGAGCCCCATCAGCTGGTGGGGATCCCAACCACAAGGGCATACTTGACCACACGTGCAATTAATGATGTGATAGAAACCAGCCACCTCACAGTTATTACACATTTTTTGAGGAATAATTTTGTGGGTTATTTCTTTTTTTTTGACATCATTCATTGCTTTAACATGTGGATGAGTTAGAGCTTAAGTGGTAATTAATCGCATCTGAAGTGTAACATGTGGCAGGGGCCCAAAGATAACTATTTTATATTCTGGAATAACAATAAACTAAAGGACACTGCACCTTTTATAGTTACTTTGGGTTGATACTCATTCCACCTAGTAGGTATGATTCAACATCCCCTCAAATGTAATGAATTTCACAGAGCATTTGGATTAGCCTGTTACATAGAGAGCTAGAGGTACTCACCATTGGGATAGTTTTCTTCTCCTTTACTCAGTCAACATGCAATACAAATATTAATATCAGCTTTATGGCAACATCTCCAGGCCCTACAGGAGATTTGGACACCATATGATGAGAAAACATCATTGGCCTGAACATCTTACAAGTTAAACAACACAGGCAGGTGTCAAAGAACACAAAAGCACAGGGAAGTGCAGTGACTTACCCAAAGTCACAAAGGAGCAGAGATGAGAAAGCATTGGGGTCCCTGGTCCCTGAGTCACCAAATCCAGTGCCCTAGGACTTGTCAACCTGAGAAAATGGCACTCATTTAACTAAAGCAATTTCTGTAATAGTGTAATGAATATGTGCAATTAATGTGCAGCAATAAACCCTGGCACATATTACACCAGAGTTTATTGCTTCCGGACGCTGTGTTTAATCATACAGCAGGGACCACAGCAACATGACTAGGTCAGAGCAATCCCAGCTGGCAAGGGGCCTGCCAGCCACATAGCTGCTCCACCCTAGCTCAGTGTGCTTCACAGTAAATGTCTCCTGTAGACACACCCAGTTTTAGCTAAACTAGCACAAAAGTTTCTAGTTTAAATTAGTCTTGAGTTAAAGTAACAATCATTTTTTAAGTGAAGAATCTTGTCCAAAGCTCGGGTTACCATATGTCCAGATTTTCCCGGACACATTATACTTCTGGATCTTCCAATCTTCATCGGGGGGGGCGTTTAATATGATCAAATGTCCAGGATATTGGTCAGCTTTGAAGTTTTTACTGTCCAGCACTGGGGCTGCACCAGGGCAGTGGAGGCGGGACGGATATGCCTGCCCCTCCAGCAGGGGATGGGGTGAGGGGGCCCTTCAGGGGCAGCAGGGAGCTGCGTGGCCTGACTGGTGGCACCAGGACTGGTGTCCTTGCTTGCAGGGGCAGGGCTCTGTGAGACGCTGCAGGACTGGAGAGAGCAGGGTGGGGTTGAGGGTCAGGAGTGAGGGGCACTGGGGACAGGGCTGTGGCTTAGGATCGAGGGGCAACAGGGTGGGCAGGGCACTGGCACATCACTGCCCCCCACAATCATATACCCCCTCCCCCCTTGCGTGGCAGGTGTCCTCTTTTTTGGCACTGGAAATGTAGTAACCCCATCCAAAGCATTACCAAAATTCAAAGGAACACCTTACCAGAGTCTTGCAAAGGAAATCAGGGCACAAAGAGATTGGTGTTGCCAAATAATATGTATGTGCATTTGCTAGAATACAAATGTATAATTAGTCCTTTTCTTTTGCAATACCTGATGGGGTTGTTGCTCAAGTTGTTAAAGTCTGTAGCCGGCAGCCTTTATCACAGCCTAAAAAGTAAACTTAGTATATTACGGGCACATCTACACGTGATGCTACATCACTGTAGCAATGTGCTATGGTGATGTAGCATTCACGGGTGTCTACACATAACCAGCAGCTACTTTGTCATAGCAGCGCACTCCCCCTGTTATAGCATGGCGGTATGGTGAAGTAGCTGCTAAAAATAACTGTGCACCATGTGTACAGCACAATACGGGTGGTTACTGTGCCATGCTTCCAAAAGAAAGTACTAAAATACAGTACAGTAACAATGTCGCTGTAGGGCAACATGTAGATGCGCCGTATACGTGGTATAGTTCTTACGTTAAAAGTCAAATGAACCACAAAGCTGCTTTTCAAAATATGAACATGCTCTCCAAGATACCAGATGAATAGCAGAAGATAAATATAAGTAAAAAATATTATTGATCTGGACAGTTTAAAAACTTGGTTCTTCTTCATTTACCAAACCAGTCCTAAATTGGAGATTCACCTTCAACCTCTGAAAAGATTACAAATACCTAAAACTGTGTAGTGAACACAAGAAATGTTCACGGCCCTGTCCTTAGTGTGTCAGTCTTTTTTTGTCAGTTAGTACAAGAACGCAGAACCCTGCACTTGGGCTGTTTAAGCCTGCGCACGTGATCTGAATGATAGTAGATTATGATTTTAGGAACATCGTGATGTTCTTTTTTGCTACAAGATCAGTAGTCACCTTCAGTACCCATCCCCACCGCTCCACACCCCACATAGTTATGCAATAACTATGAGTCAGAAAACTGAATGTTAGAAAACAACTCTGTGTATTGTATACTGTTTCAGTACCTGCCAAGAACCATGCTTCAGAAGTAGTAGTATTCTCATTGCTGAAACAGAACAAACCTTTGGCAATGTGCCCTGAACAGGCTGAGTTAGTTCATTGAAAAGAAAGGGTTTGTTGCCTGACAACCAGGCACATCGAAAACATTGGTTTAATTATTTAAGGAGCTCTTCAGAGCAGTATGACAAAGCATTCCCAGGCAGGGAGGCTGTTGTTGGAATTGTAAAGATAATGTTTAGTTTCTTGACCTGAAAGTACTGTGCTCTGTTCTGTTTTGGCTTTATTTATCCCCAGACTGGATGGGCTGTGTCACTTGCCATCCTAAAATACTAGCAACTACATGCTAAATAATCTGCCCTTAGATAAAACATATATGTTAATGCATAACTGACATGATTCTGCTTCCTAACATAAAAAAGCCCTGCTCTTAACATAAAGCTAAGTTATACCTTGAATGCTAATAAGGAGTCGATCTCCTTTTTTGGCATGAAATTCATCTTTTATGACATTTCTTCAAGGCAATGTATTCTATTTATGGATAGAATGTGACAGCGTTGTCTGAGTTGCTGCAGAAACGCCCAAGAAGCAGGACAGGACTCCTGAAGTGCAGAATGGGAGGCCTGCTTCCTTATCAGACAGCCGGATGCTGTGGGAGGCCCTTTGTAGTCTGTGGAATGTCCATTCTGCCTTTTGCTAGTCAACAAAATGACAGGTATTGGAGTTAGCATACCTCAGCTGCCAAGCTTCATTTATTTCAACAGATGAGTACTTGCTATTTGTAATAATCATCATCCGTCATCTTAATCATTTGTGTGCCCTTTTGCAACTGGAATGGCCCAAAGCAGTGTGCAACATAACTCTTTAAAAGAAGAATGATTTATATTAAGGAATTGGACTAGCATTTAAGATATCTGGTTTGGTTTCCAGCTTTGCCACAGAGGTCCAATGTAACTTTGGTTAAGTCTGTGCCTTAGTTCCCCATCTGTAAAATGGAAATAATGCTTCATTTTTTCTCTGTCTTGGCTGTCTAGTTTGTAAGCTTTCAGGGGCAGGATCTCTCTCTCTCTCTCTCTCTCTCTCT
>NW_017729022.1:80084554-80086709 GCF_001723915.1 Gavialis gangeticus
TCTCTCTCTCTCTCTCTCTCTCTCTCTCTCTCTCTTCCCACCCTCTCCCTCTCAGGGAGTGCACTAGGGTTCAACTTCAACATGAATAGTACAATAGAATATACATTTTCTCATTTGACCTCTTTCAGAATCATCCTTTATATTTTATAATCTATACCCTTACATGCAACTCCATATCCCAAGGTAAGTTTCAGTATAGAATTGGGCTAGAGACAGACATTCAAATAGCCTGAGCCTGAATTGCTTCAGTCTTTGCAGGTTAGTCTAACCTGGCTAGGCAAAATCAGTTTTGTAACCAGACAGACACCCCAAAAATGCAGGTACGTGCCTGCAACAGCTCAGGCTAGAAGCTGGGGGATGCTAGAGCAGTCCTCACTTGCCTTATACAGGGCTGAGCTGGGGCAAGACATTATGATTAGGGAGGGTCCCCCTCACTTATCAGCTGTATTATCAGCATTTAACATGGCATCAGAAAACAAAGCCTTGTTTATTACAAGCTCTTCTTAAACAGGTTTTTCCTAGGGAAAATTCATACCAGTCTCTGGCTTCTTTACTATTCATTCCATCCAGAAAGAGCACATGCCAACTGCAGATGCTTCCTCAGCCTGACAAAGGGTTTTTAAATGCAAAAGCTAGCTAAGAAAAAATTTTGCAACTATTTAGTTGGTCTAATAAAAGATATCATATTTACCCAATGAACCTTGTCAGTCTTTTCTAAAGGAAGGAATGCAGGGACATTACCAGCTGAGCTGTTGATTTACCTCCAAAAAGCCCTAAGCCCATGGTCTACAACCTTTTTTATGGTGAAGATAACTTCTGAAAGTAAAGGGCTACCCCACCAAACCCACCCCCTGCCCTGACTGGACCATGGAGTATTCCAGACCCGGCCGGGCCAGGCCAGGGCCCAATCCCACTTCCGTGCCGTGGCTACGCTCAGCTGTGCCCGCCTGGTGGCCAGATGAACGTGACATTGGTCCCCAGCCCACCCAGGTCTGGAAGTCTCCGCAGTCCAGGGGGCGGGGGAGGCCTCTTGCTGTTGGGTGCACCTCAACAGAGGCCCTGGGGGCATGTGTCCCCTCCACATGTGCTCCAGAGGCGTCGGGGCCCATGCGCCCCCACACCTGTGTGCCAGGAGGAGGCTGCTGCTGTTGCTGCAGGGTGTCCACTGTGCCTGGAGCACAGGTTGGGGGGCATGGGCCCCTGAGACCTCCACTGGGCTGCACCCAGTGGCAGGAGCCCCCCCCCCCAACGCACCCCTGGAATGCAGAGTCGCAGACTTTGCTGGGCCGGGGCCCAACACAACATTTGTCTGGCTGCCAGGCCGGTGCCAGCAGCTCAGCGAAACCACAGCACAGAAGTGGGATCGGGCCCTGGTCCAACCAGGTCTGGGAAGATCTGGTCATCCAGGGGTGCATGGGGAGCACTCCCAGCAGAGGCCTCGGGGGCCTGTGCCCCCCGCCACCTGTGCTCGGGATGAGGAGGCCACTACTGCAGGCTGCCCGCTGTGCCTGGAGCATGGGTGGGGGAGGCGAATGAACCCCCGGGACCTCCACTGGGCTGCGCCCAGTGGCGGGATCCTCCCTTCCCCCCACGCACCCGTGGATGACCAGATCTTCCCAGACCCGGCTCGACTGAGTCCATCCCCACGTGAGTCCCCACTGTTTAGCTGAGCTGCATCCATACATGGCCAGTCTGCAGTGGGGCTCAAGGTGCAGTGGCAGCAGCCTCTGCCATCTCTGCCCCCACAGAGATGGGGGGAGCCCCTGCACCACAGAGGAGCCCCCAGACCTTCAATCCTCCCACCACTTGGCTGGACTGGGGCCCCCATCAATCAGGATCAACAGGTTGGTGGCCACTGCCCTAAGCGGACACTGTCCTATCTGCCTTGTACAGCATTAGCCAGCATACCACATGCTGGCTACAGTCAGTGCTGTGGGAGAGAAGAGGATCTCTGCTTAAGCAGTGATTGGTGAGAGGGAGGGGAAGGGGGGCACGAGGAAGCCAACAGACCCTGCTGTGCCTGCAGGTCTCTACCGGAGCTCCAGCCAGGTAGCAGAGGGGAGGAGCCAGACCTGCTGTGGAGCAGAGAGCCCCACCCACCCCAAGAGCATGTTGGGATGCTGGGGGTGTCTGGTTTAGCTTAAACCAGCAAAGG
>NW_017729022.1:80086720-80087606 GCF_001723915.1 Gavialis gangeticus
GGGGAGTTCCCCAGCCTGTATGTATGGTGCCGATTGTTCGTTCAACGTTCAACCAGGTTTATCTCAAACCGGTTTCAGCTATTTTCATACTGGTTTATGTGCATTGAACATATGTTCTGTTACAGGTTTAAACCAGTTTCTGATCACTTAAACTGGTGTATGTGTAATGTGTGTCCCTAGCCTTGGTGAAGCCTCTAGAAAGGTCTTGATGAGTTATGGAGAGCCTACTTTAGCTACAGCACACCATAATAGTTCATTCAAAAGCTTATGATAGAATAAAGGGAGCAAATATATTTTTGTGGAACTAAAATAAGACATTTAGGTGGGCAGAGTTACCCAGACTAGTGAGTACTCACATTTCTATAGGTTGGGGGGGTAGCAGGGGATGTGAAGTGCCATGAAATTTGTAATGACTACAAGTGATGCAAACCTCAGATCTGAATCATCCAAAGAAGAATACCTCAAGCAGCAGTGTACACTCTAACATTACGCTGCATTGATAATTCAGTGCTGGCTCAGGAGTAGACTTGGTCAGGAATTTTCCAGCTGAACAGTTTTCTGTTGGAACATGCTGACTCATCAAACTGGAATATTCTACAAAAACATATCTATGTGATGAATTTCTGATAATGCACAAGCAAGTTTATGTCAGGAATACTCCTGGCAGGCTGGAAAAGAACTCAGTTTGCAGGGTCCATAGCAGCAGCACCCCCATGGAGGCTGCAGGCTGGTTAAGGATCCCAAGCCTTCCAAGGAGCTAGTACTCCGAAGCTGCCCAGCCATGCAGACTGTGATTTCAACCAACTGTTCTCAGGGCAAAGCTGATATACCCACCCACTCACCATGTCAGGTATTCCCTGAAGGACTTTCATCCTGGCCCTTTTTG
>NW_017729022.1:80092606-80102455 GCF_001723915.1 Gavialis gangeticus
CTCCTTGCAGACTGTGATTTCAACCAACTGTTCTCAGGGCAAAGCTGATATACCCACCCACTCACCATGTCAGGTATTCCCTGAAGGACTTTCATCCTGGCCCTTTTTGGGGTGAATTGCAAAGCAATGGTAGTCCCTGGGAATAACATTGATTTTAATTCTACTTTGTATCATA
Source organism: Gavialis gangeticus (assembly GCF_001723915.1). Lineage (NCBI taxonomy): Eukaryota > Metazoa > Chordata > Crocodylia > Gavialidae > Gavialis > Gavialis gangeticus. The sequence goes on from NW_017729022.1 coordinate 80,092,782, forward strand.
TCATAAGCGCAAATAATTTTATAAATATGAATACTAAGAACAAATATGACATCAAGTAAAATGAAAGTTATAATATAATATCCAAGTGAATGCTACCACAGGCAAAAATACAACAAAAACCCCCTCAAGAAAACAGAGCTTATAAGTCATCATGTCCATTTAATTATATGTGAACTCAAGGAGGCTTTTGAACCCATAACCCATCAGCTACCTGTCATTAACAGAACTCTAAACCACCATAATTTGCAGCCTGCTGGCTCTAAATGTTTGGCCGTGTTTATTTTGAATGGCTAATTTTAAAGGATTTTTTTGTTTGTTTCTCTGTTTGAGACAAGCTCTGATATCAGGATGTACTGAATGTTATTTTCAAACAAGGAACATGAAACATGGTATGGCATATAGTCTGTAGCCACAAGAGCTGCCCGGGGCCTCAGTAATGAGGCTTAGATTTATGGCTTCAGCATTCTCTAATTCAGACCACATTCAATAATAGAAATGAATATTTCTTAAAGTTTATTCATTTATTAAGTTTATATTCCTCCCTTCCCCCCAAAAAGGCGTATAAAAGCTGATAAAATAGGAAATTTTATACATGTATATAAGGCCTGTGTGAAGCAGCTAGTATTCGCTTCAGATTCAGCCAATTTGGGGGACAGTGATTCGATCTGGTGATTCGAATCACTGTCCCAAATCAATTCGGCCGAATCTGATTTGGAGATTTGGCTGCTGCCGAATCAGCTGAATCTCCAAATCAGACAGGCCCCATCCCCTGCCCACTCTTCCAGCCCTGTCAATGCCTGCCCCACCTGCCCCAGCTCCCTGTACTTTGAAAAAAAAAAGCCCCCACTCACCGGGTGCTGCCAGTCAGGTGGGGCATCCCTGCTGCCCTCCACTGCCCCAAGCTGCATGGGGGGCTCTGTCATGAGCCCCCAGAAGCCCCAAGGCTGCTGCAGTAGCCAGTGAGTCTGGGGTATTTTGGGGTGTTTTTTTTTAAAGGGTCGGGAGCTGGGGCAGGTGAGGCAGCCATGGGGGAGCTGGGAGAGCAGGCAGGGGTTGGGGGTTCATAGTAGAGCATCCCATGCAGCATGGGCCAGTGGGGGCAGCAGGGATTGCGCCCCCCCCCCCCAGCACCTGGCAGCACCTGGTGAGTCAGGGCTTTTTTTTAAACAACCAGGAGCTGGGGCTGGGCAGGGCAGCCATGTGGGGAGCTGGGAGAGCTTGCGGGGGTTGAGGGGCGCTCAGAGGGGCTGAGAGAGCAGGTAGGGGATGGGGCCTGGCAGGGATCCCCCCATGGTTCCCTTCCCCCACCTCCAGTGCCCCCTCCCCTGCCCCCTACTTACCAGCTTGGAGTCTGGGTCCAGTTCCCTGCTGTAGCCAGCAGGAACTGCCCAAATCGCAGAAGGTCTCCGAATGCTTTCTGAAGCAATGCGGAGAGCTTCAAATCAATTTGAACTTTTTAATTGGTCCCCTGATTCGATTCGATTTGGATTTAGAGTTTTGGCCACTGAATCGGACCCAATCTCTTCTGAATCGAATCAGCACCCAAAGCTTCGCACAGCCCTAACATGTTTGTGTGCATGTGTGTGTGCGTGTGTGTGTGTGTGTGTGTATACACACACTTGCATAATGAAAATACTCTTCAAATAATACCCCCAACTTAACCTTACTTGCAAAATGTCTGTCCAAAAAGGTTTTCCAAGGCTGGCTAGGGCTCTGGCAGACCACAAGGGGAAAGGAGTTCCCAAGCAGAGAAGCTACTACAAGAATGACCACTCATGTTTTTGGCCCAGCAAAATTGGCCCAGAGATGTTACTTGCAGGAGGTTACTTTTAAATGACCTTAGGGATCAAGGTGACATGAGAGAAGGTGGTCCCTTAAGTCTGTAGGGCCCAGATCATTTAGGGCTCTCTAGATCAAAACCAGCACCTTGTATTGCACCTGGAAAGCTATTTGTCACCAGTACAGACTCTGGAGCACTGGAGACCACTCCCATTAGAAAGTGGACCACCATGTTCTGCACCAGCTGCAGTTTCTGGATGGTCATCAAGGGCAGCCCCACATAGCACACATTAGAATAGTCTAGTCTCAAGGCAACAGAAGCATAGATGAAGTTGTAAGTTTTATATGCAATTGGGTCCCATAAAATTGAGACTCTAAAATGAATGACATTTAACTGGGCAAATATAAAATTGTTCTGTGGCAAACTTTGGAAATGGAAGGCAGAAAAAGTCTATGCGGTATATGCAAACTCTAAGAAAATATCAGTTGAACTTTTGGGTGAAGATTTCTTCAGAACTTATTTTATCCATGCAAGTTCACCTCTCCTCCTGCTGCCTATGTTATTGTCAAGGAGTGCTCAGAGGTTTTAAGATGGCAGCTTGAGTTAGCAGAGGCTTGTATTATTTGATCATTTTTAGATGATCTTGTGACTACAGCAAAGAGACCAACAACTTCAGTATCTTTCCTAAAACTTAGCTGAGGTGGAAGAAAAGCAATCTATAACACATGTTTTCTTACCAATGTCTTTCTTTCTGCACAGAAACATGAGTTCTGCTGGCCCAGAAGGAAGGAAAAAAATGAGAGAATGTGATGGTTTGATTGATTCTCTTGTTTATTACATCCAAGGAACTATTGCAGACCATCAGCCTGATAACAAGGTGATTCTTCAGAAAGAAAGCATGTTGGGAGGGGGGAAAGAGGGAGGAGGGAGTGGAAGCCCAAGCCATTCTTAAACACAGATATTCAGGAATGACTGACAAAAAAACCATAAACTTATATTTGGCAAAGTCTTCTCAATGACTATTATAACTGGAATATTCAGTACCGTGAATGTCAGGGAAGATAACTTTTATACCAGCAGCTCTCACTACATTCAGTACTGAGACATATTACAAGTATTCTACTCCCATACCTTTCAAAAAAAAAAGGAACTTGTATTAAGACCACTTGTTCCAGTATCCACCCTTTACAGTTGACTTTAGTAGCCCACAAAATCAGTGGGCCAGTGAGACATCAAAACAAAAAGGATGCTTGTATCATATGAGCACTTTACAGTAACAACTGAAAGGGGCCTAATTAACACACCTCATTTTTAAGGTGGGCTAGGTGATGTCAACAGTTGTTAATTATTCCACCACTAGATAGCAGATCTATATAGACCCTACACCAAAGGGTGCAGAGAGTGAGCAAGGACTTCCATTTTCTGGGTAAAGAGGAGATCATATGTCTTGTGAATCCTGTCCCCTCTACAGTGTAACTTTTCCCATCTCTCCCACACATTTTCGGTAAGCAATCGACCTAAGCTGCACATCCCCTCTGAAAGACTCTGGTATCTTCATTCTCTTTCTGGGATTAGTGGCAATGCCATATAGAACTGCCATCAACCTTATCTTACCTGTTGTCTACTCCTCCCTCCAATGCCAAACTGTGATTAATAAGTGTAGCCTTCCATGCAACTTCTGATCACTTGGTCCTTTTCAATTAAACCCTAGCTTCCCTGACATCTGAACTAAGCCCATTAGATGTAGTTTAATGTCATAAATGAGGGGTATTTTGCAGCCATGTTAAGAGAAGATGTAAAAAAAAGTGCGTGTATGTGTATGTTAACAGCCAGCAACTGCTGACAGCATTTCACCAGTCTGATGCCAATAAGGTTTGGCCACAACCTTTCCTCAATACTGTTCACACGTTGGAGTGTAATCTCATTCCCTGTGGGCATGTCTACACATACCTCTTTTAAGCAGATTTAGCCTAAAATGACCATTTTTAAGGCGCATTAAGGGCACATGCCCATACATGCATGCCCTTAATATGCCTTAAAAATGGCAATTTTAAGCTAATCCCACCTAAATTTGGCACTTGTATAAAGCAAGTATCAAATTTAGGGGCAATTAGTTAAATCACATTAGCTCATGTGTAGAGGCTTAATGCATATTAACACATCTGTATGTGGGCTAATGCAATTTAGCTAATCACACCTAAAAGTTAATGTGCCTTAATGCACATTAGCACATCTGTGTATAGACACGTGCCTAAATTGCGTTAATGCTCCTTAAGCAAAGGTGCATTAAGTTTAAGCACACATAAATACACATGTAGGCACTCCCTGAGTGAAGGAGGAGTGGCACAGCACTTCTCTCAGGAGAAGCCTATGGCTGCTGCAAAGCTGCTCTCCAGTGAGCACTAGTGCATCAGGCAGAGAGGAGGAAGAGATTGGGCTGGCTCCCCTTCAATCTAGGGTTGTCACCCAGCATCCAATGCTACCACCAAGACATACAGTCAGTGGCATTTGATAGCGCTCATGCCATCTCCAAGATGAACACCTCTGAGTTTCTGAGACACCACAGGGCTTGACAGGCTAAAAAAAAAAATCTCTCACCAACCAGATATGAGGTGTGGCCCATGATCTAGTTTTTTCTTAGGCCACCGTGTCTGGGCATATAAGATTCTAAGTCAGATGCTTGTCCCATGTCCATACTTGTCTCTTGCATACGTACCTAAAACCTTAATGACATTTACTGCTTGATTATAACAGGCCACAGAGAATGGTGTGTGCATTCTTCACAACCTTTCCTACCAGCTGGAGTCAGAGCTTCCCAGCAGTTACTCTCAGCACATCTACATGCAAAGAAGAAGTATCCCCATTTATGAGAAAAAACTTGGTTGCTTTGGAATACGCAGCAGAAAAGTGAAAGAGGTGAAGTATGGATCAGTTTTACTTTGAATTGCCATTCGATATTTCTAGTGGCTGAATAGTATTCCCATGGCAGGGGTGACAGACCTGGGGTCCTTCTTTTTTAATAACTTGACTGGTAGTGTGACCCTGCCAAATTTATTTCAAAATAAATATTATTTGGCAATATATATGTATTTGTGAACCACTTATGCTAGTATTGTAATGTCTGATATCCTATTGATGAAAGTCTAAAGTCTACAAGGAACCCTTTTTTTTTAAGAATTACTTCATTCAGTTATTAATTTTTTTAAAGATATGCAAGCAGTGGTTTTGTTGCTAGAGGGATACTGCTAGTCTATTTTTCAGGAGCATGGAGCACATTCCTGAAAAGGTGGCAGGATCGCATTGCATCTGTACATGATGCTTTGGATACTAGTGGCCAGATCCTTGGTTTCAGTGTCTGGCAAAATTCACAAGAGAGCACTACAAAGGTGGCATACCTAAGGGCTGCTTTTTGTTGTTGCTGGAGGCACTTTGAGCCATGCCTCAGTTTCTTCAGCCCTAACCCTGATCCCAGCAACTAAAACATGGGCGAGATTAAGTTTATGTCCAAATGGAATCTTCCCTTTAGTCCCTTTACACTGGCTACAAGCCCACTTTGTGAGGCTAAAGACAGCCTTATATTATTAAATAATTAAATTTTGTAAAACGTGGATTGGGTTCACAAAGTGTGCCAGGAGGCAGTGTAGCTAATTTTCAGAGTACCAGCTCCCAAGCATGTTGTTACAGTCTGATAAATTTGCAAATCCATTGATTTCTGCAGAGCTAGTGTTGATTTACGAGTGGATGCAAAATCAGTCCCGCTGGAGTATTGATTTTTGCTTTGTACAATTGTGAGACTGTATGAATAATGCATATTATTGACATAGAATAAGGTGCCCCACTCCAAGATCCTTTTGGTACTATCTGATTCACTGAAAACATTCCAAACAAGTGTAAAGCTGCAATGATATCAAAAATATCATTGATTTGCATGGGTTGCGATGTAAATTTTGTGTATTTTATGATGCTCTGATATTCTGACTTCTTGGGTATCTTTAGTAAAGATGATTTCAAAGACATAAAAAATATACAAAAGTAAGTTACAAGTTGTTTTTTGTCTTCCACGGATTTTGAGGCAGGCAACAAAAATCATAAATGCGTTTTTATTTATGCTTCACAGTTCATTTGTAAGTTGGAATGGCTGGAAATTCTCTGATGAAAGGTTTTTCCATTGAAGAGTGTTGATCTATTAACATCAAAATGTTTTGCAGAGGCAGTTGTTTGATTTTGGCAAAGTTGCAAGAGGGAGCTTTCTTCTCAAACCTGTCTGCTGCCTCAATCTTTTGGCTCTTTGTGGGCCACGGGCTTCCAGGCTCCGGCTCTTTAGGTTGGAGATCTTATAGTATTCATCCAACCCTGTGTCTTTTATTACCAATAATAACACTAAAATAATAGACAATAAAATCACCCTGGGTTTGTGTCCAGAACATCAAGACTGGCACACCTAGAAATATATTACTCTTTTTTTTTTTTTTTTGGGGGGGGGGGGGTCTTTGTTTTCTTCTGATTTTTTCAGTGTGATTATTAGAAATAGCTATGCACACAGGGCCTGTGCTGTACATATTTGTTGTACCACAGTACATGTGTCCAGCTACATAAATTTGACCCAGATAACTGGAGATAATAACGATGATGAAAATACAGAGGTGATCCTTTTTTCCTGGAAAAGGATTATCAGCTTTTATTTTTTTATCCATTTGGGATTTCTTTTAAGTTCTTCCACCACTAAAATAGAAAATGGCAATAAGGAGATCCAGGTTTACCTTGCTATATTGTACACAGTTCCCATGAATAGATCTGTCTCTAGTCAGCTATGTCAAGTAGCCTATTCCCACTGACTGCTTTATAAAAAGTTGCAGTAATGGCAGGTTTAGACTGCAGTGCATTTGATGTTACCACTTCTAAAGGTCTGATCTGTTTAACTGTACAGAAGCAACAAGACACCCCGCTGCCTGAGGAAAAGAGCAATCCCAAAGGTGTAGAATCACTTTGGCACTCCACACTGATTAGGATATATCTCTCCTTAATAGCCAAAAGTACGAGAAACTACACCCAAGAAGCATCCCTGGGAGCTCTCCAGAATCTCACCGCTGGTACTGGACTGGTAAGTTGTGTGTTTTCTTTTTTCTTTCAATTTAGGAGCATAGTGATTAGGGCTGCAGCGTGCTCTGCTTACAGCTCAGAGCTCTGACTCCCAGGGGGGAAGTTGCAAATTCAAAGAAAAGATAGATAAAAAAGACACTTAAGAATATTGAGGTAGGGAAAGCCAGGCTCAGCATTGTGGCTACTTTTTGTTTGACAGATAAAGAGCCTGTTGCCTCTCTGTGTAAGTGTTTCCTTTTGTGGCTAATCACAGGAGACAGACAAGAATGGAGCAGTGTGTATAATAAATATGTAAAGACATTTGTATTCCTGTAAACATGTGATTGGTTTTGTATGAAATCCCACAGTCCCTCCCAGAATAGAAAACAATGTCTGGCACACTGGCAGACAAGTTATTTTTAAAGGTGTTTCTCTTGTCATCAGCCTTTTCTGGTGCATGCCAAAGACTGGCCAGGTGACCCAGAATCAAGTGCCACTAAAAAGGCTTTTGATCACCCATCTTTTAAATAGCAGATTGCATGTAGCTCAGATTCTGGGCTAATAAGTTGCACACATCCTCCAGAAACCTGAAATTGCACTACCTCAGTTGTACTTATACATGAGATGACACACTTTCTGCAGTTCTGTGAGTTAATTACTCAGTAAAGTTGTATGCCGTTTGACAGATGCCTTTTGCAGTATCCCAGACCATTGTCCGGAAGGCAAACGGCCTTCCAAGTATTCGAAATATGCTACATGTGACCTACCCAGTCGTAAAGAAGACAGCAGTCTCATTGCTTAGGAACTTATCTCGTAACTTGTCTCTGCAGAATGAGATAGGTAAGCAAAGGGCTGACATTTCCTCCCAGACTTTCTGTTCTCTTTACTTCCAGTTCTCCTGCTTTGACTTTTTAATAGTTGCCAGCCCTTGTTCAAATGCCTTTTCTATTGACTAAAATGTGAGTTTTGCCCAAATTAAGAACCTCAGCTCAAATTCTATCCATTCAATAGTATCATGTATTCCTCATCAAATACTCCCGCCTGTATTATTTTCTGATAATATTAAGGGAAAACTTGAATCCATGTAGTTTTTAAGAGGGAGGATTTTCCTATGTGTCAAATATGAATAAGGTACGGTAAGAAGAAATCTGAGTTCCATAAAGAGTAAGGCTTCCTATGTAATCATTTTGCAATTCACGTAGCCTTTCTCCGAGTCAGCGTTTTATCTGTAGAATAGAAAACAGTGCTGCATTAGCTCGGAAGTGTTGGGAAGCCTAAAACACACAAGTTTGTGAAGTGTTTTGGAACATAAAATGGATGCACTATAGAAAGACAAATTGTTATTTTTGGAAGAGGTGTGTTTCTTAATTTTTTTCTCTAGTTTTTCTTCAAAAGCCATTTGTATCATGGAACATTTTTATATAACATAATATTTGTGTTACAAAGCGTATTCACTTCATGTGTTAATTTTCTGAGGAAAAATTCAATTGAAGGAACCGCAGGCAAGCACGGTAACTCATCAGATTCCTCGCAGATTAACCTCATAGGCTGTGTCCACACAAATAGGGGCACGTGTTTGCAGCAGCACAAACAGTGATGACACAAATTTGTGCTGCTGCTTTGTGCTGCAGTGCACGCCCCTGCACATGCTGTTTGCAATGGGACACATTGTCCTGCTGCTCTGTGTGCTGCAGTGGATGCTGGCTGGGGCCTAGGGTGCCTCAGCTTAGGGGTAGCCAGCAGGCAGCCCCCACATTGAGGCACCCTGTGCCCCAACCAGCCGGGGAATGACACATGGAGACAGGGGAGAAGGCAGACCAGAGCTGCCTGCTCCCCCATCTCTGTGCACCGCGGAGCCCCTGCACTGAAGCACCCTGTGCCCCAGTTGCCCACTGCCTTGCCTGGCTGGGGTGCAGGGTGCCTCGAGACAGGGGCTGTATGTACCTCAGCACATGGGGCCCTCGCACTGAGGCACACGAAGACAGGGGAGCACCCAGCCCAGAGCTGCCTGCTCACCCATCTCAAGCCACCCTGCACCCCAGCCAGCTGGGGAGCGGCTGGTTGGGGCGAAGGGTGCCTCAGCATGGGCTGCCTGCCCCCCTGTCTCCATGAGCTGCTCCCCGGCTCACTGGGGCACATGGTGCCTCGGCACTGGGGCTCCACAGCACATGGAGACAGGGGAGCAGGTAGCCCTGGGCTGCCTGCTCGCCCATCTCCATGTTTGTCCCAGCACGCAGCACTTCAGCATGCTTTGCGGCGCTTTTATTCTCAGGAGTTTTTTTGGCTACCAGGAAATCCCAGTAGCAGATTTTTCCCCAGCACTGCAGATTAGCAGTGTGGGGCCCAGTTTAACGTGCAACATGTGTGGTTTGTGACGCAGCAAAAAGGTTTGCAGTGCCACAAACCACACAGGCCTGCATGTCTGGATCCAGCCTCATAATCCTATAAAAGGTCCATTTAATCTTTAGGAAGTATCATAGAACCAAAAGTTTGTCTCTGTATGTACTTTGTAGCAATAGTGGAGAGACATTTAGTTTTCAGTGGCCACATCTACATGAGACGCTGACTGCACAGTTGTTACTGCACATACCCAAATACGTGCATACTCAGATACTAAATGCCTGCGCAGTAACCGATGTGACTGTGCAGTAGTGTCTCCGCATGGCTTGTTGATGATGCTGACTGTGCAGGAGCTCGTTACTACTGCTTGGTAGCATCATGCCTCAGTTCATGATGCTACTGCGCAGTAGTAACAAGCTACTGCGCAGTCAGCATCTCGTCTAGATGCGGCCACTAATTAGCTATGAAATAGCTA
>NW_017729022.1:80107455-80109210 GCF_001723915.1 Gavialis gangeticus
GCATGGCTTGTTGATGATGCTGACTGTGCAGGAGCTCGTTACTACTGCTTGGTAGCATCATGCCTCAGTTCATGATGCTACTGCGCAGTAGTAACAAGCTACTGCGCAGTCAGCATCTCGTCTAGATGCGGCCACTAATTAGCTATGAAATAGCTAGTTTCAGATTGTTAAAATATCATTTTTAGGACTATGGGCTGAATTTGAATTCATATATGGTGTTACAAATTCCAAGTGGGTGAATTTCCAAGACTCAATATAAATTGTGCATACAGGAGAGTAGGGTTTATCAGGAAAAGTAACACACACAGGAGTATGTAACCAAGAGTAATATAAAGTTTGGAAGAGAGTTGTTTTATCTTACATAGTTCTGCAGTCTTCTTGTTTGCTTTACACAGTATAACTAGATTTGGGTAAAATTGTTGAAGGTATAGTTTCTTCACTGAAAAAATGCAATTCTGGCTGGACCAAAGCTATTTATGGGTTTTAGGCTGAATTTCGCAAATAGTTTTTTTGGGGGGGAAAAAAAGTGCTGTCTATTATTGCCTTCTTTCTGCCTTCCTTTCCTTTCTTCTTTGGTGTCTACAACCTGTTTGTCTAGTTTAGACATTATATGGCCATGTTTATTGAATATTTTTTAAATTATTTCTTAAGATAGCTCTCAAAACTTTCTTTGGTTTATACACTTTTATCTGAGGTGACATGTTTCCCATTTAGAAGATATTCTAAGAATCAGATTGACTGGTCTCCCTAAAAAAATAAGCAACTCCCTTGAATAACGTGGTCAGCATCAGCTGATTTATAACATAACAACTGTTTATGTGCTGTTCAGAGGCAACATGAATCTATAGCTTGTCATTTCATTATAATTTAATCCCAACACACATGAAACTTGTTATGCTGCCTTCTGAAGTACAGTGTTTACATGGATATTTATAATGGGAAGCAAAGAATGGTGCATCTTGCACAGAAAGGGACCTACAGCTCAGGGTACTCCAGACTACTGCCAGCTGCCACTTATGATCCCAGGTTAGCATTTACTGTTGACTGCAGCAACCTTCTGAGACTGCTGAGGGGAGGGACTTCTTTATGTATCATAGGCTTCTATACAGTACCTACAACAAGAGAATGTATTAAGCTATACACCTGGCTAGAGGATCATACCCCCTATGAAGGTATGTTTGGCACATCAATCCAGCAGAACTCCAAGCCCTCTGAGAATCATAGAAGATACTGCACTAGTGCACTCACTCAACTCAGAAAGCTTCTTACCCATTTTTACCCATCTTGCCTACTCAGCCCAGCATAAAATTTACCCTGATCAGTTCTTCAATAGAGATCCATTCTTCAACTTGCTGCTCAGCTCCCAAGATGTGCTGAATCTGCTACACTCCCACCAATTTTGTGTCCAATTCAAGAAGGCACTGCTTTGCTAACAAGCTGCTTGCTTTTAAACAATGGGACTTAAGCATGTTTAAAGTTGAGCTCCTGTTTCAGTGTTTTTCTGAACAGAGATTGGCCTAAGCAAGTTCTGGATTCAGGACCTTGAGCAAAAATACAGGAAATTCAACATCACACATGATATGACTAATACATACCTCAGACCACACAAGTGCTACACTAACCTGGATGCTGTGTGCACACTGGCTTAACTAGTGCAGAATATTTTTAGAACCATTTCTTCATTAAATTTCAGTTCATTCATGCACCCTCATCCTTATAGTTTCATAGTTTCTAGGGCCGGAAGGGACCTGAGAA
>NW_017729022.1:80109221-80111930 GCF_001723915.1 Gavialis gangeticus
CACGTCCTGAATTCTCACTCCAGGTAGGCAGTATACCTTGATTTATTGGAGGGAAACGTTAATTTATGCTAGTCTGACTGACACCAGAAAGTTACAGAATATATCCTAGCTTGGAAATATAAGCCATGTGATCTTTATAGCTAGACATCATTATACCTATAATTACATATAAAATACAATTATACACTTCAGTACGAAATTACATTTCACTTGTTAGCACATCCCCAGCACCACAGGTAGTGGAAGCATGATGTGTTGTGTGTATAATGTAGAATATACAGTATACATTTAATTGGATTCCATGTTTCATTTTCATCCTGTAGCTAGAGAAGTTTTACCTGATTTGGTCTCCATACTTCCTGACTCTGTCCCAAATCCTGATGAGGTTGTCAGTGATACCACTGCTTCTATCTGCTACACCTTGTACAACTTAACCCAAAACAATTCCCAGAATGCACGGGTTCTCCTAAATACTGATGGCCTTCCAAAGATTATGAACATCAGCATAAGTGACAGGTGAGTCATTATAACATAACATTATAACATTATATAATTCCCCATGACAAAAGAGCAGCAACATCCACTGGAAAGAACATATCTTAAAAGAATACACAGTTTAAATAATAATTAAAATGTTAATTCAATTGAACATAGTGGGCACATCTACATGTGCCACTATATTGTTACTGCACCGTCATTTAGTACTTCCATTTAGTACTTCCTTTTGGAAGCAGTAACAGCCAGTACTGCACTGTGCATGCCACACAGTTATTTTTAGGCACTACGTCACCATAGTGATGCACTATAATGTGCACTATGGTGATGTAGCTGTGGCACCATGGGTTTTGCCTGCAGATGCTACATCGCCATAGTGCATTGCTACAGCGATGTAGCGTCACATGTAGACACAGATTACTTCACAGTCATGTACTACTGGTATACACAAGCACTAAATGGCTGCAGTAACTGGAGTTACTGCACAGTAGCATCACCAAGCAGCATTTAGGTGACACTGACTGCACAGTAGCTCATTACTGATGTGCAGTAGCATCACGTCACGCTTCACGCCACATGATGCTATTGCACAGTAGTAATGAGCTACTGCGCAGTCAGCATCTCGCGTAAACACTGCCACTGTGTTCACTGAGAAGGATGGCGTGAGGTCTGTTAAGAAAGCTGAGAGAAAGAACTGAGCTCTTAGGTTCAAAATGAAGGAGCAACTGTTTTTAAGTGATTGTGTTGTAAAGTGCTTGTTCTATTTAAGTCCACATGCATTGTTCACGACCTGCAATGTTAGCTGTATTTTATGGGGTTTTTGTTTTACAAATGGCAGTGCTACATTCAACAAAGCTGGCAAAGCTGCCTCAGTCCTCCTGTACTCCTTGTGGTTGCACACTGATCTCCACAATGCCTACAAAAAGGTAAGGTCTGAGTTAGTACAACTATGTTCAACTGGACTTTTCAAACTCCAAAGCAGTTTCTTTCTGCAGTTTCACTCGTGATTTGCTGTAACAGAGTATCAAGTAGGTCTGTGCTATTGGTAAGTGTACCATTCTGTTACTACCATAAAGGAGAGTGGGGGTTTATTCTTAATTTGATATTTCCATGTGTACATGCTGAATCATTCCAGTTAATAAATGCTCAGCTCCCACTGGGTATCTATTTGGAGCTTTCTGTGTGCTGCCAAAGTTGATGTAGATAATACTCCCTTCTGCCACAGTAGCAATGATGTTGACCAACACCTGAGCATATATCTATTTAGCATGGACAGAACTAATTTGATATGAAGGGAGTATGACACCAACAAAAGCAAAGATAGGCCACCAGGGAACCTACACCTTCTAACAAGCAGTCAGGGTTGGGTTTGGGGGGGATAGGTTTGATTTGGTTGGTTTGGTTTGGTTTGGTTTGGTTTGGTTTGGTTTGGTTGGTTTTTGGGGGTGGGGGTTGGCTTGGGTTTGGTTTGGTTTTTACTTGTTTGCGTTAATCAAAGGTCTTAATTATATTCAAACAAAGGGGCAGGGCCGAAGAAAGGGTGTTGGCCAAGTGGAACTGCATACTCAAAATTAGACAAGAATCAGCTATAGCTGAATTGGCCAATGAACTAGCTCACTTCTTTCTCCATTTGTTTTTTGTTTTTTTCCACACGGGGGGTCATTTAAACTTGTTTCATCATTTAGGGGGCTCTTCCCTGCGAGTTTAATTTCCCTGTTCTTTTTTTATTTATTGTTTAGCCTCCGAAAATCCCCCATACATTTAAAATAAAGCCATCTTTCCAGGGGTTTTCTTTTGTTTGTTTTCTATTTTAATCCTTGATGCAAGGATAGTGTTTGCAAGATCTGTACTTTTTGGTTAGACACAATTATTAGGATCTAGTTTTCAGAAAGTTCTGAGCCCTCTGAAAAACAGATCCATTTAAAGTCACTAAGGAGAACTATTCTACAGTTGCTCGGGGATGTAGGGGGATGGTTAGGAAGGCCAAGACAGAGATGGAACAGGGGCTGGCTTCCCGGATTAAGGACAACAAGAAGTCCTTTTTTAAGTACATAAGGAGTAGAAAGAAGGCCCCAGGAAATGTGGGGCCCTTGCAGGACAAGACGGGGAATCTGGTTGTCACGCCAGACGACAAAGCCAACATATTTAATAACTTCTTTGCCTCTGTCTTCCTCAGTAAGGACCAGAACTGCCACCTCCCTGCTGGGCCCCCTT
>NW_017729022.1:80112129-80122831 GCF_001723915.1 Gavialis gangeticus
GTCTGGAACCAGCTTCCAAGTGAGGTGGTGCAGGCTCCCACCCTGGGGGTTTTTAAGAGGAGGTTGGATGACCACCTTACTGGGGTCATTTGACCCCAGTGCTCTTCCTGCCATGGCAGGGGGTCGGACTAGATGATCTGCTCAGGTCCCTTCCGACCCTAGAAACTATGAAACTATGAAAGTGATTTATTAGACAATGAAAAAGTAAGAAACCTAACCATCACTAGTCACTTTCAAAAAGTAAATCTGGCAAACAAGCCAAAGGAATAACTTGAGTAAATGAAGCCAATGAAATCCTGGAGCAGTCTTTTACAGAAAGTTTCAGATGCTTTGTATGTGCTTGGAAATTGCTCATTGTCCTATAGTGCCTTCTTTTACAGACTTGTCATTTATTATAATTAGTTCTTTTGTTTGTTTCATTCCAAAGGCTGAATTCAAGAAGACAGATTTCATCAATAACCGGACAACCAAAGCCTACAACTCACTAAAAGACTGAAGTTGGCTACATTGATATTAGAGAGATGAGAATATGTATGGATTTGTATAGTTGTCTTTCAGTGTCAGTTCTACCACTATGAACTGTGAAACGTCTCAGAAAAGACTGACTTTTGTATGTGACCTGAATGACCAGAGGAAACCTGTCCTTGCCTTTATCCTACTCATATTGTTCTCAATTTTACTTAACAATATGAACAGCCAAAGATGATAATCTTTAGGATTCCTGGTGCAACCTTTCAGGCAAGCTCACTAATAGTCAATGCATCTAATCTAACAGCAGTTTATGCAGAGAGGTTGGGAATTCTAACTAGCAAAATATTCTTTATAGGCAACATTTTAAATGAGGAATCCTCCAGGGGTGACTTTAAATTGCACTGCTCAGGAAGTAGTATTTTTTTATTCACAATAATAATTACTCTTTGAGCATGTGCAGTGCTAAAACTGTACCTCCAGGCTGTGCAGTTGAACAGAACAAACCGAAGATTTTTTTTTACTACATGCATTTTATAAAACACTGAAAGAGTTAGTTATTTGGAGGGGGGTCTGTATTTTCTGTATTAATATATTCACTGACTCCCAGAGCTTCTTTGCTTTGAGAGCGCAGCAGTGGCAGCAGCACTGACAGAATGTAAAGTCTCCACTGTTTTATGAGAACTGACAGCCTGATCATCCTATTCTCCTCTGCACCTTCCTCTCACTACTGCAAGGCTTGGTGACTGTCCCAGCAAGAGTTTTAAATAGTATAAAAACATGTCAGGTACATTGGGTTGAGTTCTGATCTGTCAGTCAGTGCTAACTGAGTAAATTGCAGCTGGTAATTCATGGCTAATTTTAAGAAATGTTCCATTTAAAAAAGCATTCTGTTGATGGCTGTATATTGGAAAGGGTGCAGAGATTGATTCCTTTTCTTTCTTACTAAGTATGAAAGCATGAGATTAGCATCATTCTTGCTTAGGACCTCATCTGAACCTTACTCGTATTCGCTCAGCTGGAATCATAATCCTCCCCACAGTTATGCACTGTTATGTGCTGATTGAAGGAGTTTTACTTTAGATGTGGGAACAGGTAACAGGAGAAGATAGGATTCAAAGTAACACAAGACTCTGTTTTCATTCTTTGTTCCTGGGGGAGGGGAAGGAAGAGAAGCCAAAATGCTGAAAACATATGATGGCCTCTTTTAGCAGGAATTAATGGGTTTTTCTTAGTATTCTTTGAGCCAGCAACTGTTCTTCAAACGCAAAATAAAAAACACAAAAACACAACAAAAAAACCCTCTCTACGCCAGTTTATTAATTGACATAAATATATAAACTGGTGTCACTTTGCTAAAGTCAGTGGAGCTGCACTAGTTTTAGGCTACCTGATAATGTGCCTGGAATAGGGAACCCTAGCCCTATTACAGAGTAGAGATGGCCAATAGAAAGGGCTGCAAGGCACCCTCAGGTACATTCTGGTCACCTAGAGACAGCCTCCTAAACAACGTACTAACGGTAACATCAAGGCATGGCAGGCAGGAGACAGGAGCCAGCTAAGGGAGATTGGAGTAAACGGGTATGTTCTGCACAGCTGCCAGGGGGCAAAACGACTACCCCGGAAGTGCCCTTAACTGTTTATACACTTCTTTTGCCCAGACAGAAACCTTCTCTGCCCTCCTAGTACTAGATGGTAGTAGAAGATCTGTGCACTGGTCCTCACCCATTAGAGAATTTCTCCACATTTGGGAAATCTTTAGAGTTCAGTCTCTGGCACATTTAAGTCTGCTTAACTACTGGGCCAAATAATTTTATCAGTCCTTACCTGCAGAGTTGTATCTTACCTAAGACTGCAACCAAGCAAAAAACAATGTGGCATCATATCCAGATGTCTCTCTGGATATGAGGCTGTTAAAATTTGCTCTCAGAGAAGTGCACCTCTCATTGAGTTGTGTGGCAATTCATGCTTCCACTGCACAGTTTGTCTCAGGAAGGTTTAACAACTGTGCCCTGCCCCAGGTCATTTCCATGTATTAGACAAAGCATTTGAATTTGCTTTGAAAAACTAATATCAAATGTAACAAGTGGGAGGTTCTAAAGTATTTTGTATGTTTCAGAGCGAAGTTTTCAAGAAGCTCTAGGTCCAAAACAATATGAGAGAAAGACAGGGTTACACGACTTCATGTAAATGAAAATATTTTCATTATTTTGAAAAAAATGGGACTGAAAATAGATATTTAAAATCTAAACTTTCCTCACAATATGTTACTCCAAGCACTGCTGTGTGCCACTAATGATGTGGAACTGAATCTTCTACTCTTATTTCACTGCGCCAAAATGTATGAAATGCAAGCATGAGAATACATACAGTCCAAAGAGTGAAGGTAAAGAATGAAAACCAGCACAAGCTAGGTGCAGAAGAGTGAGGAAGGTGCCTTTCACAGTTGCCCAGCAGTGGAAGAGTACTGTAAAACTTCCAGTGATTTCAAAAAGAATGGAGTTTGTTAAATGTTGAATATGTCTGACGTCTCCAAGATCTAATTAGATTTGAATGTAAAGGGGAGCACAGCATACCACCTCTCAGACCATGCAGGTGGGGGTAAGGCATGGCTGGAGACCCTGGCCCAACATGAAACCCCAGGAGGGACATACGGGGGGCAGGAGCAAGAAGGGGTAACCCACCTCCCACCACCACTTTCCCCAGCTGACCAAGGCATCGGGGGAGCCCCAGGGCTATCCTGCCCCACTGCACTGCAGAGAGTGACAGTATGGGGTGCTCAGCTCCAGTGGTGACTGAGAGTGCTGGTGCACCCCCTGACAGCCAGCGTTCCCTGCTTAGGCAACAGGCAGGGTGCCCCCCTGAGAGTGCCAGCCGGGAAGTGGGGACGCCAGGAGAAGTGATCCCCCTGGTTCCCCTGCAACCGATTGCACCGACTGGGGGGGGTGGGGTTCTCCTGCGGCCGATTGCACCAACCCTGCGCAATCAGCCCCGGGGGGAACCCCCCCCATCAATGCAGTTGGCAGTGGGGGACCCCCCCCACCAGTTGCTGAGTGATCGCTGGGGGGTGGGGGCAAGTGCCCCCCCAACTCAGGAGGCACCAGTTGCCCATCCACCAAGAGTCTCAGCCCAGGACAGCTACTTTCCTACGCCTGCTCCCTTCTGCCCCACTCAGGGGGACTCACCCTGGCCAAGCCCAGCACCCCACACAGCTGCTCTCCTTGGCTACAGCAGGCAGAGACAGCCTTTGGGGCTGCTCCCTGTGTCCAGGGTAGCCAGGGACAGTGGCTAGTGGACAGGTTCCTCCTCCCTACACCTGTTCTCTACTCTGCCCCCAGGAACCTCACTGGCTCAAGGGCTCCATCTGTGCAAAGGGACAGCGGTGGCAAGCAGCCTTCTTTTCTGTGCCTGCTCCCTGCCCAGCTCCCCTAGGAGTTAGGAGAGCTCACTGTGTGGTATAGTAGAAGGGAGGTACAATCACACCATTGAATCCCCTCTGGATCTGCCCCTGGCTTTGGAGTTAGTCCTGTTGGTACTGGATTTATTGCTGGTAACAGCATCCCTTTAACTCCTGATTGTTCAGGAACTGTTTAACAATTATGAGGAGGAAAAATTGGAACAGTCGTTATTTCAGTGTTATAAACTGGTGTGTGTAGGGAGGAAATCACAAATGTGCCTTAAAGCTGTTCTTCCTCACTGCTGTGAGATCAAAAACATTTCAACAGGACTCCAAAGAAAGCAAAACATTGTTCATGGGAGACATAATAAAACAATAACTCCAACAAAAAAATCTGCCTCTGGATTGTATTGTTGTTAATTGACCTACCTAGAAACTATAAACATCTTGCCTTCAAGCCTTATCTCTTCCTTACAGAGAGCAAATCCATTTTTAGTTAGGTCTTACTCTGGAGAAGCAGAATTTGCTGTAAAGCAGTGTGTACAGTTGCAGTTTAGCTCTCCAGCTTGCCTAGTTATGCCAAAGGACTCCTGTAATAATCAGTTTACAGTAGAATGCCAGCTAAAGCCTTCACTGTGTAAGGATAAATGATCTGCCAATGTACTAGGCATGCCTGACGTTTTCACAGTTTGCATTGGTGTTTGGTAACCTATGTGCTTTCTGTGCAGCGTATCATCATGGTATAAGATCAATGGAATTGTCTTCACAACAGTCCTGTGAAATTGGGAAACATTATTATCCCCACTTTACAAAACGGGAAACCGAGTCAGAGAGACATTAAACAAAATCCCCAAGGTCACAAAGTCTGTGGCAAAGCTGGGTGTTGAATCCAGATCTCATAAGTCCTGGGCTGGCATCTCACCAGAAGAATCTTCTCCTTCTTTAGCAGACATAATTAGTAGTTAATAATACTCTGTGAACTACCATAGAATAAAGAGTTGGATTCATGATCAGAAAATGGCTTGCTCTTTTTCATGTTTCACCCTTCAAACTTCCTATTTCTGCTGGTTGGTAAGCAAGGGCAGCACTTTCAGGCTGCTTTTCCAGTTAGTACTAAGTGGGTGCATTTACACAAGGTGTTTACTGCACGGTAGACTAATTTGCTGCACAGTAAATGTCTTGGTGTCTACACATGTGCCTTTATTAGGCTGGAGTAAATTAACTAAACTGGAGGGATGTGGGTAACCTCGAGAGGGTCCAGAGAAGGGCCACTCATATGCTTAAGGGTTTGCAGGCCAAGCCCTACGAGGAGAGACTAGGGCACCTGGACCTCTTCAGCCTCTGCAAAAGGCCTGAGAGGTGACCTTGTGGCTGCCTATAAATTCATCATAGGGGCACAGAAGGGAATTGGTGAGGCTCTACTCACCAAGGCGCCCCTGGGAGTCACAAGAAATAATGGCCATAAGCTAGCAGAATGTAGATTTAGACTGTACATGAGGAGGAACTTTTTCACAGTTAGTGGCCAAGGTCTGGAATGGGCTCCCAAGGGAGGTGGTGCTCCCCCAACCCTGGGGGTCTTCAAGAGGAGGTTGAATGGGCATCTGGCTGGGGTCATCTGAACCCAGCTCTCTTTCCTGTCTATGCAGGGGGTCAGACTCGATGATCTATTGAGGTCCCTTCCGACCCTAACATCTATGAATTTACTGTGCAGCAGAATAGTATTTGTCAATAATTCTAAATACTTGTAATTACAAGTATTTACAAGTACTGTCCTGCTGCAGAGTGAAAAACTCCACAGCAGGGCACATGTAGATGCTGGAGAGACTGGCCAGGGCATGAGGGTGCTTCAGCATGGGGGCTGCCTACTGGCTAACCCCCACACTGAAGCACCTTCATGCCCCAGCCAGACCTTCTGCAGCATGTTGAGCCAGGGGAAGCAGCCCCAGGCTGGCAGACTCACCCCCCAGAACCACCTGCCAGCCAGGGCTGCTCCAACCTGGCTCAACATACTATGATCCCAGATACACAATCAAAGAGCAATGAATTCTGGAGTTTATTGCTTACCATTAATTACACATGTAGACACACCCAGTTAGATCCAAGATCGCTGTGTTAGACTACAGAGTTGTCTACAGACGAAAACAGGTTCTGCACACTTGATCCCACTCACATGCACCAAATATCAAATGATGTCACATAGCTGTTTTCTGCTGCATGCCCATGGTATATCCAGCATCATTCCCTATTTTGATGTGTTTATGAGAGCAGCATTAGGTCCACCCAACAATGGCAGCTTCCTGACTTTTTTCAATGCATGGTCCATCCAAAGTGGGAGCGACAGGGTGGGTCATGCTTTCAGGATACCTTCTCCAGCACCACCTAACACAATGCAGACAGGTCTTGCATATATGAGAGTTGGTTTTCAGTGTTTTCTTTTAGTTTGGGTAGTGTAAGGTACACATGAGGTGTTCTCCGTGTAAATATGTGTAAGATATGTATTATCTATATATCCCCATTCAAAGCTCATCAGGAAAAAGCATTATCACCAAAGTGAACCATAATACAGCAGACCATCCCGTGCAGCATTTGGAACTGTTTGCCCTGGTAGTGTATCCTAGACATCATCTCTTTAAACTGAAAGACGGTTTCTTCTGTTTTTACAGTAACTGAGTCTAGAAGTTCATGTATTTATCCCTGGCTATCTGACTAGCCCCAAATACTCCGATTTCATAGAATCATAGAATCAGTGAGTCAGAAGGGACCTAGACAAATCATCTAGTCTGACCCCCTGCCATGGGCAGGAAAGAGCACTGGGGGTGGCAGGGGTCATAAGACCCCAGCCAGATGCCTATCCAGTCTCCTCTTGAAGATTTCCAGGGAAGGTGAGAGTACCACCTCTCTGGGTAGCCTATTCCAGGCTCTGGCCACCCTTACAGTGAAGCAGCTCTTCCTAATATCTAACCTAAACCTATCCTCCCTCAGCTTGTGGCCATTGTTCCTGGTGACTCCAAGGGGGGCCCTGGTGAACAGACTTTCCCCGAGTCCCTGCTGGTGGCCCCTGATAAGGTTGTAGGCAGCCACAAGATCCCCCCTCAGTCTCCTCTTGTGGAGACTGAAGAGATTCAGGTCCCTCAGCCTCTCCTCATACGGCTGGCCACGGAGGCCCTCAGCCATACGAGTGGCCCTCCTCTGGACCCTCTCCAGGTTCTCCATGTCCCTCCTGAAGTGTTGTGCCCAGAACTGGACACAGTACTCCAGCTGCAGCCTGACCAGCGCCGCATAGAGGGGGAGCAAGACCTCTCTGGACCTGTTAGTGATGCCCCTGTTGATGCATGACAGGGTGCAGTTGGCTCTGCCTACTGCTTCATTGCATTGGCAACTCATATTCATCCTCGAGTCAATCCTGACTCCAAGATCCCTCTCTGCCTCTGTGCTGCTGAGAGGGGCAGCCCCTAATCTAGAACCATAATGCTGGTTCCCTCTCCCCAGGTGCAGCACCCTACACTTGTCCTTGTTGAACCGCATCCTGTTCAGATCCGCCCACTTCTCTAACCTACCCAGGTCTGCCTGGATGCGGTCCCTGCCTGCCAGTGTATTCACTTTACCCCAGAGCCTGGTGTCATCAGCGAATTTGAAAAGGGTGCTCTTCACACCCTCGTCCAGGTTGCTAATGAACCCTGTCCCATGGGTTCTGGAACAAAACCCAACTGCCTGAATTCATTGTCTTCCCAGAATTGGGACATGCGCTGCTTCCTCAACACAGTGAAACTATCTCATCTCTGCTGCATGTGGGAGTAGATCGTGGCAGTCCAGGCAAGGAGATACCACACTCTGTAGGCAGAGCTCTGCTTTACTGTGCCTCTCTCTGGCACAGAGCAGAGAAGTTAAATATCTTTAAGAAAAGGGTCTTTAAGAAGAGGCTTGATGCCTACCTGGCTGGACTTATTTGAGTCCAGTTTTTCTCCCGCCCAGGCGGGGGGTTGGACTTGAAGATCTACAAGGTCCCTTCCAACCCTACTTCTATGATTCTATGATTCTATGATAAGTTGGGCAGGGTCCATAGGATCTAGTACTACATGAATTCACAAAATTAAGCCCTCCGTATGCAGGGCCCCAGATAAGGACAGTGCTGAGTTGGGGCTCTATATTCAGCTGCGTATTGAAAGGAAGAGCGTCTCCAAACAAATCCCATTTAGTCTGACTTAATACATGGCTGTAGTGATTTTTGACTCTTGATCCAATCTCACTTACTGAGGCCTTGTCTTCCCAGCAGCATTTAGCTTGAGCTCCTCTACTCACACTAGCTCAAGTGAGTGGTCACAACTGAAATTCCACTCAGGATGCACAGATAGATTGGATTAGCCATTGGCAAGTTGATGCAACTGAGGCTGCTATACCCCTACGCTTTGCTAGCTCAAGCACCAACAGTAGTGGAGCATTGCAGTCTCCCTTCATGGGCAAACAGATGAGAGCCATGTGTGGGTGTGGACAGGAGTTGGATGACAGTAAAATTTGAGTTATACTTTGAGTTCACAGTGCAGCAAGGCCAATCCTTTGGAAGATCAGAAAACAGCCACACTGTGAGAGGGGAAGTGGTAGATCTTTGTATTTGAGGTCACATTTTACATTTCCTCTGAATAGACAATTCATTTCTACAACAAAGAGGATGTCTCAAAATGCACCCAAGATAACATTGCTTGTTTATGGCTGTGAATTTCTCTAACTTGCCAGTACTGTATCAGCCTCTATCCCCTTTTCCTTTGGTAGTCTCTATGCTCACCCACCATGACTTTGATGTTTAATGATGCACAAAAGGAAAAGAAAAACAAAGGGAGATGAGATCTTCAATTCTCCATGCCGTTAGGGATAACAGCAGTGATTTTCTTCATGGGACTCTGCCACCCCTACATCTGCCCTTACCTCACCAATATAGGCACAAGCCTGTGACCTCCGTTGGTCTTGCCTTTACAGCAAGTGAGATATGGTGACCTGTAACAGAGTAGCTATCCCTAGCTATTGCAGGCAAAAGGGTAGCCACCACTGGCCACTCTCATGTGATTCACAACATCCATAAGACTTTGATGTACCCTTACTCAATACATCAGTTGCCACTGGGTCTCTTTATAATGACTTCTATTATTCCTACTTTTGTCCCCTCTGTCTGGGTACAGCCCCCACCCAGCATTAGTTTCCTTCTTTCACCGTCAGTCAGGCTAATCCAAGCTCAACTCAGTCCTCCCTCAGGGCCTACTAATTACCCATCCATACACCTTGATTCATTCCTACTTACAGTCCATCAGTCTTCTGACATGACAGTATGATTCCTACTACATCCATTAACAGGCCTCTCAACCCCAAGTCAGTCACTCAGCTTTTGCTTTCTTGCTCTCAGCATCTTGTTTAGTAATCTGACAACTCTTAATTAATTTGCTCCCAGACTTCTTTTGTTCTGGGGCTGCCCAGCATGCAAGACAGTCACACAGCTGTTATGACAATCAAGTCCCCGAACAGATTACATCCATTTTGGCCCTTTTCTAACTGGCCTAATAGAGAGCCCTCTTATCTCTGGGGTTTCTAGTCTAATAACCCCATTCCTCCCTTTTTCCCTTAAGAAGAACCTCAGGATAAACTTGACTAACCAGCAGCTGCAGCTTCTTCCTGGGTCACTTCTCCATCCGTTCCTCTTTCCTCTTGGTTGTGGGGCTGGCTCCCAGCTATCTTACCAGCTCCTCGGTTTAATGCCTGCCCCTCCATGTATCCCCTCATGCATCCCCTCTCCAGGAAATCATCCTGTTGGTGGACCTGGCCTTAGCTTCCAGTTCAGCATGATGGGCCAGTAGGAGCCGGCCTCAGGGTGCCATGTATTCTCCTGCTCTGCACCCGGCTCACAGGCGGACCAGTTTGCCCTGGACACTGCCAGCATGTTTCTCCCTGTTGCTCTGCTGTACTTGTGCCTGCAGGTAAGTACCTCTCCATGTTTGGATCCAGAGAAGAACTCTGGACTGGAACAGAATCCATGTTTGGTGCCCTATTACAATAGCCATCAAGATATTTAGCATAGTGTTTTACCTTTAATTCTACGTGCACTTTGTGCATTTATAGGTATCATCCAAATTCCAGGAAAGTGAAGTCAGTTTGCTTTATTACACACATTGAAAGTAAAGCAAGTTTGTTCCATATATAAATAGCAAGAACTAGTATTTTTAACAAGCAGGGTTTGTGCCCTGTACAAATCACAAAGGAGAGTGGTGGGGGAGGGCATGCAGAGAACAGGAGCGGAGTGACATGGGTTCTGAGTGTGGAGCGGGGATGGGAAAAACAGGATTCTTACCCGGTGCCCAGGTGCTGCTGCTGCTGCTGCTATATGCTGTACCCACTCCTGCTTTTGCTCTTAAAGCCGCAGCAGTGCAGTACTATAGAACTGTGTGAAGCAGCTAGTATTCACTTTGGATTCAGATTCGACCGATTTGGGGGCAAGTGATTCGATTCAGTGATTGAAATCACTGTCACGAATCGATTCGGCTGAAAATGATTCAGAGATTCGGCTGCCGCTGAATCAGTCAAATCTCCGAATTAGACAGGCCCCATCCCCTGCCCACTCTCCCAGCCCCATCTATGGCTGCCCCATGCGGCCTCAACCTCCCAGCTCTTTAAAAAGAAAAGCTCCAGGATTGCCAGCTCCTGCCCGGTGTGGAGGATGATCCCCACTGCCCCCAACTGCCCCACACTGCATGGGGGGGGTCTGTCATGAGCGCCCATCCCCCACCTGCTCTCCTAGCTCCCCACCCATGGCTGCCCCACCTGGCCCCAGCTCCCAGTGCTTAAAAAAAAAAAAAA
>NW_017729022.1:80123082-80134122 GCF_001723915.1 Gavialis gangeticus
GAGAGAGAGAGAGAGAGCTGCTCAATCTGCTAACAGAGGCTGCTTTTAGCAGGGACTGTGAGGCAGAGAGAGTTTGGGATTCAAACCCCCCGGTTCTCCTCATAGCTTCACACAGCGATTAACCTCATTGATTTTGTTTCTCTCATATTGATTCCTCGGTTATCGAATGTTATTTGGCTTTGAATTCAACTTTGATTTTTGCATATAAACTTTGATTCCGGTTTCTACTTACCTGGTTTTTGACTGACTTCGGCTTGGTTTATTGGCTCCTATCCGGCTCTTCCCTACTTACCTCAACTGTATCTCTGCTGCATCATATCCCGGCTCTCGACCTCGGCTGTCACCTTCGATCACCCGTTGTCCATCACCGGACTGGCATCACGATGCGTTACAGTTGTCGTTAGTGTGTTGATCCTTATATGAGCTGTTGACCAGCCCTGGGACTTAAGGAGTGAGGAGCCGCCCATATCCCTTGTGGGGTAGATAGCAAGGGCTCACTCCGGAACCCTGTGGGCCAACAGACCCCTCTGTTGTTGTTGTTTATTCATTCTACCTACTGTAACTGAAGAAAGCATCAGTACCTACACCTCAAAAGCATAAGTTAAATAAATCCAGCTTGTATTTTGAAACCATACACTTCCGTGCCTCAGATCTCCACGCCAGTAATCCCGCCTGTATTGTATCTGATCTGCCACCCCGACCAACTGTGACACCAGGGCCTGGCTCATCCCCGCTCTGGGACACCCCCCACTGCCCAGTGCTGCATGGGGGGCTCTGCCACGAGCCCCAAGAAGCCCCTATGGATGCTGCAGCAGCCGGTGAGTCCAGGCTTTTTTTTTTTTTTTAAAGAACGGGGAGCTGTGGCAGGCAGAGCAGCCATGGGGGCAGCTGGGAGAGCAGGTGGAGGCTGAGGGTGCTCAGGGGCCTGGAGAGGCGCTCAAGCTGGGGGGCACTCAGGGGCCTGGAGGATATGGCAGAGGATGGGGCCTGGCAAGGGTCCCACCATGGTCCCCTTCCCTCTCCTCCAGCCTTGGAGTCTGGGTCCAGCTCCCTGCGGCGGCAAGCGGGGACTGCCCAAATCTCCAAAGTTCTCTGAATCTTTTCTGAATTGATTCAGAGGGCTTTGAATCTATTTGGTCCTTTTTATTGGTCTCCTGAATTGATTCAGATTTGGAGATTCAGCTGCCAAATTGAGCCGAATCTCCTCCAAATCGAATCAGCACCTGAGGCTTCGCACAGCCCTACAGTGCTGCTACAAGAGCAACACTGTGGGACTCCTTTTGATGCCAGGCCATGAACTCTGTGGGAGTGGCGGATGCTTTTGATGCTTCTCCTAAATTGGCATCTGGGGCTGCTGCCCCTCTTGTCCACGCCTAGTTATGCTACTGGCAAGAATTTTACCAGTTTAGGATAAGCAATAAGAGTTTATTTGAATTCTTCATTCTTCAAGAAATAAATGCTTGTAAAAAAGGATAATATAAAAATATTATTGTGATTCTATTTGTAAACTGTCCCTCTAAGCAGGAAATGCATCCTCTTTCTGGCATCATTGGAAGGGTTGTGAACTTTAGAGTAGAGGTACCTGCCCACTAGATGCAGGTATCAATCAGCACTACAACCAGCCACAATCTCTAATAGAGTTGAGCAAACCTAAAAAGAGAAGTGTGGATAAGAAAATTAACCTCTTTCACCTGAAAAATAGAACCAACTTTCCTTTAATTTTCCTGGTATTTCTCCTTTCCTCCTGGCCAAAAAAAAAATGGAGAAAATCAAAAAGTTAAATGATTTCTCACTGTTTTTTTGGTTTTGTTTTGTTTTTGAAGTGTCCAAAATGCTCTGATGAATATCATTTTTCTATATTTGGTTTGGCCATCACTATGGTGCTGCTTTATTAGTGTTCTTCTCTTCAGGAAAAGATGACCTGCCAAAGACAGAATTCTGTAGAGGCCAGATGACCTCTGATCATGCACGTGGCTGTTATCTGGACTCTCTCAAGCTTCTCCACATCCTTTTTGAATTGTGGAGCCCAAAACTGGATGCAGTGCTCCAGCTGCGGCCTCACCAAGGCCGAGTACAAGGGGAGAATGACATCCTGGGATTTGCTTGAGAAGCATCTATGGATGCAAGCCAGCATTTTGCTCGCTTTACTAGTCACAGCATCACACTAAAGGCTAATTTTCATCTTGTGGTCACTCATGACCCCCAAGTCCTTTTCGTCCGTAGTGCTAACCAGCCTAGCACTGCCAAGCCTATAAGCATGCTGTGGGTTTTTCTTCCCGAGGTGGAGAACCTTGCATTTTTTGGTGTTAAACACCATCACGTTCTAAACACCATCAGGTTCTCGTCCATCCATTTCCTGAGCCTGTCCAGGTCAGCCTGAATCACCCTCCTATCCTCAGGTGTGGATGCTTTACCCCAGAGTTCGGCGTCATCGGCGAACTTGGCCAGTCCACTTCTGACACCAATGTCCACATCATTGATGAAGATGTTGAATAGTGTTGGCCCAAGGACAGATCCTTGAGGGACCCCACTGGTCACAGGGCACTATGACAATTAACTTCTGTCAACCATCACCCTCTGGGTCTGACCACGGAGCCAATTTCCCAGCCAGTGGATCATGGTGAAGCCAAGGCCACAGTTGGCCAGTTTTGCCAAGAGGTGAACATGAGATACCAGATCAAAGGCTTTTTTAAAGTCAAGATATATGACATCAATCTCTTCTCCCTTGTCCAGGTAATAGATCACCTGGTCATAAAAGGAGATAAGATTGGTCAAGCAAGATCTACCCACAACAAACCCATGCTGGCTATCCCTCAGGATGCTGCCATCGGCCAGTCTGTTAAGAATGGCCTCTTTAATAATCTTTTCTAAGACCTTCCCCAGGATAGAAGTCAGGCTGATGGGCCTGTAGTTTGCCAGATCCACTTTCCTCCCCTTCTTGAAGATAGGCACCACATTGGCCTTCTTCTAGTCTTCGGGCACTGCACCAGAGCACCAGGAGTTCTCGAAGATCCATGCCAGGGTCTGAGCTATGATGCTAGCCAGCTCCTTGAGTACCCTGGGGTGTAAGCTGTCAGGGCTGGTTGACTTAAAGGTGTCCAGCCTCTCAAGGTGTTCCTTCATGAGGTCAGCATTGATGGAGGGTAAGGAATCACCCTCACCCAGGCGTTCTTGTCCTGTAATGGGCAGGGGCGCCCGTTGGGACTGGTGAAAAACCAATGCAAAGTACCCATTTAGCAAGTTGGCTTTTTCCTGTCAGTTGCCCCATCTGGTTTAGCAGGGATCTGATGTTGCCCTTGCTTTTCCTCCGGCTCCCCACACATCTAAAAAAGGACTTTTTATTGTTCTTGATACTTGTAGCTAGTTGGAGTTCTGTCACAGCCTTGGCTTTCCTGGTTTGCTCCCTGCAGCTCCAGACCAGTGCAGAATATTCCTCCTTGGAGGTGGATCCGGTCCTCCATCCTTTGTAGGTCTTTCATTTTAGACACAGGAGGTCTGCTAGATCCCTGGAGAGCCAGGGGAGCTGATGTGCCCTCTTGCTGCCTTTCCTCTGAGACAGAATAGCATTAGCTTGTGCATCAAGGATCGCTCCTTTGAGGAGCAACCGCTGTTCCTGAACTCCCCTCCCCTTGGGGTTGTGGTCCCTTAGGGCCTCACCTTCAAGCCTCCTGAGCTTGTCAAAGTCAGCTTAGTTTGTTTCCTACTCTAAACCTAAGATGGAGACTGTAGTATCTCAAATGCACGCATAGGACCCTCTTAGATCTGAGAAGATTAAAATAATAGTTTTAATTGTTCCCTTTGTGTACTTGTATATTTTCCAGCTGAACATAATAACCCAGCTCATTGGTTGAAAGTTCAGGCTGATCATGATTCAGTGGGAATGAGAGAATTTCAGCCACTGGTAAAATGTTCGGTTTTGTGCTAGTGTCAATCAGTCTCTCATTTGAGTTCTTAGTCACTAGTGCAAAGCTGCTGCATTTGGGTTAACACTGCAGACTATAAAAATTACAAAAGTTTGAATGTTTCCATTCATTTTTGTTTTAACTGAATCAAAAACTTGTCAGTCTGTATAAATCTTTGCAAAAACTTCTCTCTAAATAAAAGAAACTTTGAGGTAAATAACATAAATGAAATATTGAGCCAAAACTAAGTTGACAGAATCCCTGCATGGTAGTCTTAAAATTAGTAGCTTCAAAGGGCTTGTCAGATCTGATTTCAGAGCAAATTATGATTTGTAGGAATCTTGATTTCCCCAATACTATCACCTGTCCTTCCCATATTTCCTTTCATATTTTTTCAGACCCACCATTACAATTCTCATATTACAGCTCTGGTAGCCACAATGAGGTAGTCTGGGACAGCTGTAGACATTCCGTTAACAAACTCACCAACAAGCGGCTTAAACATAAACCCCACTGATGAATGAAAAATATAGTTAGTTGTCAAGCATGACAGATAAGAAGGAAGCCCAAACTCTTTTATCCAACCATTTTTGCCAACCATAATCAGCAGATTGCTTTCAAATAGTAACTCCAACTTGGCTTTTTTCCAGCTGTTGGGGCCTTTAATAAAGACATTAATCAACAGAGCTCACATCTTCCTCCCTTATTTTACTGCAAATGCAAACTGATAAATGTAGTGCATGCATAAAATCTTTTAGGATTAATAAAGGTTTTGGGAGCTTGGTGCTTCATTGCATTTAAATATTTGGGCTTTGCTTCCTCCTACTGTCTCAGAAAAAAGGCATATATCTTAAAACAAAAACCCCTACATAATGTACTAAGAAAATGAGAGAAGCAGCATTTGTTTGATCATATATTTTATTGGACCAACTAGATAGTTTGGAGAGATGTTTGATAACATTTCAGGCACAAAATGCTCTTCCTCAGGTCTAGGAAAGAAGCAAATACACTAAATACACAAAACACAATTTTTTTTTAACCTACACATAAAGTAAAGTGGTCATTTATACGATTCATAGATTATAAAGCTGGAAGGGACTTCAGAAGATCATGGGGTCCAGCCTATCTGCACCAAGAAGGAAAGACAACTGGGGTCAAGTGACTCCAGCAAGGTGACCGTCCAGTTTCCTCTTGAAGATTTCCCAGGTAGGCGATTGCACCACCTCTGGAAGGAGCCTGTTCCACAATCTGGACACCCTGACTGTGAAGAAGTTTTTCCTAATGTTGAGCCTGAAATGGTCTTCCAGGAGTTTGTGGCCATTACTCCCAGTTTTCCCCAAGGGTGCCCTGGTGAACAGTTGTTTACCAAGCCCCTGATGTAGCAGTAAGATGCTACCATGTCCCCTCTCAGTCTTCTCTTTTTCAGGCTGAAGAGTCCCAGATCCCTCAGCCTTTCCTCATATGGTTTGCTGTGCAAGTCTCTGATCATATGAGTGGTCCTTCTCTGGACTCTCTCAAAGATGTCCACGTCCTTGTTGCTGTGCAGCACCCAGAACTGGATGCAGTACTCCAGCTGCAGTCTCACCAATGCCGAGTGGAAGAAAAGAATCACTTCCTTAGTTTTGCTGGAGATGCATCAATTGATGCATGCCAGAGTATTATTTGTCCTACTGGCTACAGCATCACACTGCCAGTTCCGGTTCATACTGTGATCAGTTATAACCCCCAGATCTCTTTCATTCATAGTGCTGGTCACATCGGCATTGCCAAGCCTGTAGGTGTGTAGGGGATTGCTTGTCCCCAGATGAAGCACTTTACATTTCTTGATGTTAAACTTCATCTGGTTCCAATCTGCCCAACTTGCAAGCCTGTCTAGGTCCACCTGTATCTGCAGCCTATCTTCAAGCATGACCATGCTTCCCCATAACTTGGTGTCGTCCACAAACTTGGCCAGTGAGTTCTTCATCCCCACATCCAGATCATTGATGAAGATGTTAAAAAGCACTGAACCAAGCACCAACCCCTGAGGGACATCACTGAACACTTCTCACCAGGACAACACAGATCTGTTCAGTAGAACTCTCTGGGTCCTGCAGCCAGCTTCCTACCCACCTAACTGTCTCATGGTTAAGCCCACAATCTTCCAATTTTTTCATGAGAACATTGTGGGATATCATACTGAAAGCTTTTTGTAAGTCAACATATACCCTGTTAACCTCCTCCCTCTTATCCAGGTGCCAGGTTACCTGATCATAAAAGGAGATGAGGTTGGTAAGACAAGACCTGCCTGTGATGAAGCTATGCTGGCTGTCATTCAGAATCCTACCTTCTTCAAGCCTATCGCATGTAGACTCCTTGATGAATTTTTCAAGGATTTTCCTTGGGATACAAGTTAAGCTAATTGGCATATAGTTTCCCAGGTCCTCCCTCCTCCCCTTCTTGAAGATGAGTACAACATTGGCCCTCTTCCAGTCCTCAGGAACCTCCCCCAAGAACCACGAATTTTGAAAAAGGTTTTGCCAAGGGTTCTGCAATGACTTTGGCCAGCTCCCTCAGCACCCTTGGATGACATTCATCCAGGTCTGCTGACTTACATAATTTTTTTAATTGATCATACAGCAGTTCTATGACAATAGTAGGAAGACAGTCATTCCTACCCTGCTCCTTCTGTACCATATTGAGCATGTTTTTCCCCAGGCCCCCTTCAGCTTGAAAGACCAAAGCAAAGTACTCATTCAGGAGTTCAGTTTTCTCCTGATTCCCGGCAACCAGCTGTCCTGAGTTGTTGAGCAATGGCCCCACACTCCCATTTGTTTTCCTCCTGTTCCTTACATACCTATAGAAGGACTTCTTGTTGTCCTTGATCCCTGTTGCTAATTTTAGTTTAGTTGCCGCCTTAGCCCTTCGAATCAGCTTCCTACAAGTGCGGACCATTGTTGTATAGTCCTCCTTGGGGCATGCTCGAAGCTTCCATTGTTTGTACACCTCTTTCTTCTTTCTTAAGAGGACCTTGTTTAGCCAAGAGGGCTTCCCAGCCCTTTTGCTACCTTCCCTCTGCATGGGAATGGACTCCTTTGCACTTTAAGGATCACATCTTTAAGGAACAACCCCTCTTCGTGTACTCCTTTTGCCTGTGGCCCCTGGTCCCACACCATTTCCCCTACTAGTGACCTGAGCTTGTTGAAATTTGCATTTTTGAATTCTAAAACTTCAATCCTGTGATCTAGTTTGTCTGCCTTGTGACAGACAGTGAATGTGATGGTTTTGTGGTCACTGTCACCCAGGCTACCCTCTATGGTTAAGTCAGTCACCAGGGTATCTCCTTTGGCCAGGACCAAGTCTAGAAGAGCATTACCTCTGGTTGGCACACTTCCTGAGTCAAAAAAAGCTCTTTGATGTAGGTCAGGAAGGAATGTGACCAATCCAATTTGGCTGAGTGCCTCTCCCAAAAGACGTCCAGGTAGTTGAAGTCATCCGTGGCAACCATGTCCCGTGCACATGCAGCCTCTGTCAATTCTCGGGTGAACTCTAGATCAAGTTCCTCCCCTTGGTTTGGTGGTCTGTAATAGAAAGAGAGAAAGAGAAGAGAAATGGACACTAAAGAATAGAAATGGGCAGTATGTCTCTGCAGTTCAAATGTTCAGGAAATCTGAGCTGTGCTACGTTGAACACTAAGCAGATGTTTTACTCTGGAAATAAATGTTATGGCTCACAGCATACTATAGACAAACCAACAGGTCTTACCTGTCTTTGTAGGCTGTACTTAATTTTCCTGCACCCAGAGTTAATCTATTCATAATAGCTCGGCTGTCAAATTAATGAAAGGTTCTTTGCTTCAGTAAAATCTATTGTTAATGTGATGCCTTCCATGAGAAGCATAATCTCATAAAACAGTTTTCACTGGTATCAATCTAGCACAATGATGGATCGATTAATGCAGTCATTGTGGTCTTAAATTATCATTTAGACATACAACTAAATGGTTTCCTTCTGCCCTAAAATATCTGCCTAGGGGCAGTGCTAAATAAGTCTTTCCAAGACTGCCCTAGTGTGCCAAGATCTCAGGAATGTCTGCAGTGGCTCAGGCCAGAAGCCTGGAGGCATGCCTCCCTGCTGAGCTGGAGCAGACAGCTTGAGACAAGGCTAGCCAACCCATCCTGGG
The DNA here is from genome assembly GCF_001723915.1 of Gavialis gangeticus. NCBI lineage: Eukaryota > Metazoa > Chordata > Crocodylia > Gavialidae > Gavialis > Gavialis gangeticus. The sequence continues at coordinate 80,131,147 of NW_017729022.1, forward strand.
ATGAAAGTGAGTTACGTGAGCTGAACTTCCGTTGCGTTACAGATTTGAACTAGTTTCAGATCACTTATGCCAGTTTATGTGTAATTTCTGGCCTTAACCCAAATGAATATAGACAACGGTGGATCCAGAATACCCCAAAAGGGTGCAGGAGCGGCAACCTGCACTACAGGAGTGGCTGCACCCATAGATCCCAGACTCCTTGGCCCCCACCAATACAGGCAGAACACCCTCCAGATTCCAGGGACTTTTTTAAGCAGGTGAAAATCTTGCAACTCCTTTCCTTCCTCTCCCTCCTCCCTCACCTGTCACTGTTGCTTTCCCCACTGGGCTGGCAGCAGGAGAAGCCCTAGAGCTGTTCCTGCCTGCCCCAGCCAGGCTGTGCCAGGGCTGGGTTCATCTGGGGGACAGGAGGGCAAAGGGCTCCCCCCTCCACTTATCTGCACTGCTGCTTTCGTTGTCCCTAGCCTACATGCAGCCCAGCTGAGGCAGAAAGGAACAGCTCTGGTGCTTCCCTCACCTGCAGGAAAGCAGGAGAAGCAACAGCAGCAGGCAGGAAAGTGGGAGAAGAAGAGGGCAGGAAAATTTGTATGGTTGGTCCAATAAACACTATTGCCTACAAAAATCCTTTCCTTCATGAAAAATGTTATTTAAAAGTGGAGGATTTGTGCAATTCTTAGAGACGCCTCTATTGGTTAGGACATGTAAACCATATGAGCAATGGGGAGGGGAATCCGCAAGGATATACTCTATGGTGAACTAACCACTAGCAAACATCAACTTGGATGACCCAAACTCCTCTTTCTAGATGTCTGCAAGAAAAACCTTCATGAGTTGTGCATCTATGGCCAATGCTGGGAATCAATTGCTTTGGACTGCTGTGAGTGGAAAGCTGCCATGAAGCAGGGTCTACATTGCTTCAACATGGAGAGGGTCAAAGATGAGCTAGGGAAGAGGCATCAGAGGCAGGTAAGACAAAATGGTACTCAGCATGCCAATGCAAACTCAACCAAGTTTGTATATGTAACTTGCCAAAGGGGCTGCCTGTCATACATCAGCCACTCAAGAAGCTGCAGTGATACCTGGTAACCTATCAATGCCACAATCCCTATGGTCTCCCGAGACCGATGGTTGCCAATGATGATGACGTGGAATTCCAGTCCAGGAGAGGTCAAGGCATGGGAACTATGTAGGTTTACACACTTGGGGAGAACAGAAAGGGCACAGTGGTGCATCTAACTATAACCATGTCACATCACAACCACATTTTCACAATTTAAATGGACTTGGTTATTCCATTGCCTGAAACTTGTTATTCCATTATCTAAGTTTGGCCACATCGACACTCAACCATTTAGTACCTGGCATTTGCAAAAGTTAGGTGTGAATGGTTTCACAGGTGCTAATAATCAGGACCACAATACAGTAGCTCAGCTCATTTGCTGGAAATACTAATCGTGTTACGTATTTTGATAAGTGTTGAACATCCCCACAGTGTACAAAATGTTTTGGGGGGGTTGGGAAGTTTTTTTGCTTTTTGCTTGTTTTGGTTTCTTTCCTGACAAGATGTTTTTTCATAACTCTTAATTTAATTCTGTATTTCAAAGAATGGGGCTGCATAACTGTTGCATGTGAGCTTTCTCACTGCTTATAACTATGGACAGCACATTTTCCACCCTCAAGGCCAAATAATGTCCTGCTATGTATGTTAGTTATCATGTCCTCTGACAGGCAACTGCATATGAAAGGTTTTAGCAACTCCCACATATTTTCTTGGAGAAGCTTCCTTGTTCACCCCTCCTGCTCCCTCCCAGGCTCTGCTCCTGCTCTCCTTCCCCTCTCCTCTCTTCCCCAGGCTCTGCTGCCCACTTTGCCTCTCATTACTCTTGCTCCATGCTAGCAGGCTCCATCCATCCCACAGCTTAGGGTATTGAGCACAGCCCCAGCCTGGCCCCACAGCAGGCACTGCTACAGGACTGGGCTGGATCTGTGCTCTATACCACAGGCTGCAGTGTGGATGGAGCTTGTTGGGCTGGAGCAAGATTAATGCAGGGGCAGACAGAGAACAGAGGCTATATGTGGGGGAGATGAGGAGAAGAGGCTGCAGGGGGGAGACAGTGGCATGCAAAGGCATGGAGGGAGGAGAGCGGGCAGCAGCTGCAGTTATGGCCCCAACCCTGGGTAGTGGCTGGAGCCCCAACTACAGCAGCTGCCTGTCTCCAACCACCCTTATATGCAATTCTGAAATGAGGCGCTTCCCTTCCCCCATGTTAAATGCAGGAAGGGGGAGGAATCTCATCTTAGAATCAAGTAAATATGGTATATTTTCTTATAATGTTAAAATACGTATAGCATATTACATATAAGACATATAGTGTATAATATGAGTATGTATTATGTATATCCATATATGTATATTCATATATAGCTATACATATGAATTATTACAATATGTAACCGTACATGCGTAGGTGTGTATGTACATATTATTTATATTTAAAAACATCAAGTATTCCAACATTAGGAAAAAACAGAGTTCTGGTTGCCCGTGTAACCTTAATTCTTCCCCTCTGTATATAGCAAACAAGACACGGGCGCTTTGGGAAAAAATAACATTTGACCACGTAATGAATTCAAATTATGACTGTATCATTATACTAATGCCCAAGGTGCCTTATAATCAGGTTGGAATGCCCTAGTAATAGCAGTTCTTTAATCTTCCACTGTTCCCACTACTCAATGGATACTTCACACAGCCTAAATGCTAGTCTGCTGACCTGACACCAGTGTGGAACTAGTGCAGCTTTATAATATTTTTGTCAAGTTTCCTGAAACCACAGAAGGCGGGTAGGGCGGGCTGAACAAGTCAGGCTACATTCTGAGCCTGTCTGAGCCATCTGCATTTAAACATGACACTCCAGACTCAAGTTTGGTTTAGCAGGAACCACTCATAGTTTCATAGTTTCTAGGGTCGGAAGG
>NW_017729022.1:80134505-80140697 GCF_001723915.1 Gavialis gangeticus
CCACAGCCCCCCAGTTTCTTAATGAGAACGGGGTGAGAGACAGTGTCAAAAGCCTTCCGGAAGTCCAGGAAGACTATGTCCACTGCTACCCCTGCATCTAATGATCTGGTGATCTGATCGTAAAAGGCCACCAGGTTGGTCTGACAGGACCTGCCACTGATGAACCCGTGTTGGTTGCCCCTAAGCATGCAGTCCCCTGCTGGCCCCTCCTGGATGTGTGCCAGAATAATTTTCTCAAACAAGTGTCTTCATTTTGAAACCTTGATGATACTGTGCCAGGACCCCCTGTGGATGCATGCTGTGACAAGAAGGGGCCAGATGCTTCAGGGAAATGACTTTGGGAACCCTTCTTCCTGGACCTGGAAGGAGAACTTCAGGTTTGCCAAATTTAGTTCTGCACTTGGTACAGTTTGAACGCTGATACAGCATAAACATGCCCCACAAATGTTAGCAATGCATTGTAGCTTCCTAATGTGGGACACTATTTTGGAATATGTACTGGACAAGTAACAGCATGGCGTTCCATATTTGTTTGCTCAATAACTTTCAAATCTGGTTTGTTCAGTTTGCAAATAAAAAGGATGGCTTTTCTAACAGTACCACAAAAGTTCACCCTGGGCTCTGAAAATATCCAGCTGCTTTCCTTCCTTCTTGCATTATCTCTAGGAATAAAATTCTTCAAAAAGAACTAAATTGAAAATCATGACAGTGAATGAGTGAGGCAAATTAAAACTGCTTGTTCCCCGAAGCGATTTTGCTTCTCGGTGCAAACTTGTTGATGTTAGTGAAGTAAGCCAATATAATCTGAGGATCAAAACCACCATTTTCAAAACTGCTCATCTGACAATAATGTAACCTTGCTTAATCTACTTGTACCACAGATACAAAACATAATGATCACATAAGAAAACTGATTCTTGTAATGTATTAAACATTCAGAACAGCCCCAGATAACTATGAAATGCTTTTACATTTCCATGATGGAAAACTCTCATTTGGGAAGAATTTTAAAAGGCTTGGCTATCTGAGGTATGTCAAAAGGTCACATACATGTTACAAAACAAGCCTGAAATCCATTAAAAATACTTTGATGTTACAAAATAGCCTGTGAGCACAATAGACATCTAAGAACAATTTCTCAACAAGAGGTGAATTTAAGAATGAGTTTTTACCAGTTGCTTTCAATGTAAAAATTAAACCTGTGTCGACCGTAGACCCACTAGTATGTCTAGATATGTAGCCAGCAACCTGGTTTTAACTGATTTAAGCTTGAAGTGTCAGCCTGCATTGTCACAAGCAACAACTAAAGTTCAAGCATTGTCTGAGTCAGGTGCCTGGACATTTTTTCAACATAGACAACTTTCATGGAGGACTGAAAAGGTAGTTGTGTCCTTGATCCACATGCAGGGACATACTAAGATTTATTACCAGGAGTAGGAACACAAGCCAAACCAGAGAAAAAGCAGGTTAAAGAGTAAGTTAGAAACATTCATGTTGGCAAGGCCTGATGCAATTTAATCTGAAGTAATCAAAAACAATCTCATAAATATTAACAATCATCTCTGACACACCTTGTAAGAGGGTAAGTTTCAAGGTGACCGGAAGAGGGAAAACAGTACTTAACTTTTTTAAAGGAGATAAACATCTGAGGACCAGTCACCTTAACGTCAATCACCAAAAAGATACTAGAATGAATTATTAAACAATCTGCTACTAAGCACCTATAGGGTAGAAAAGTGACAAGACAGAGTCAGTAAGTTTTGTCAGGAATAAACCCATCAAACCAATCTAATATATTTCTGTAACAGTTTAACAGGCTGAACAGATGGTAGAAGAAGCAGCAGATTTGATTTCAGTGAAGCTATTGTCACAGTATCCTAAGCAAACTAAAGAATTGTGGTCTAGACAAAATTACTTTAAGGAAGGTACACAAGTGATTGAAAAAGCATATTCAAAGAGTTGTTTATTAATAGTTCACTGGCATCAAATTGAGTGTATGTATTAAGTAGGGTCCCAAAGGGGTCCTGTCCTTTGTCTAATATTGATACAGTGTGTTCATTAGCAACACAGATCATAGTATAGAGAATACAACTATATGTCTGGGTGTCACCAAGCTGGGAGGTCTTAAAAGCATTTTAGAAGACAGGATTAAAATTCAAAAGATTGCGATAAATCAGAGAAATAGCTTGACATCAGTAACACAAACTTCAAGAAATTCAAGGTGCAATACTGTACTAGGAAGGAAAAATCAAAAGCACAGATTCAAAATGAAGAATAACGGAGTGAAGGCAGCAGACAGGAGAAGAAGTCCTGGGGATTACAGTGGATCATAAAGTAGATGGAAGTGTGATGTTATTGCAAAAAAAAATGTAGTTTTGAGATGTATGAAGAGGAATGTCATATGAAAGGCACAGAAGGTAATTATTCCACACTACTTGCCAATGGGTGATCCTGTCTCAAAGCTAAGGAAGGGAGTGGGTTAAATAATCTGTTGAAGTTTTATTAGCCAATGTATGATTCTATATTCCAAGTCTCTGAAAAATATGCATCTCCCTTGGAAGGTAATGGGAGATCTTCAAGGAAGCAGGATGGATTAACACACTTCCCTGGTCTAAACTACCAAGGTTTCTCCAGGCACACTCAGTCAAAGGACATTGACACACCTCTAAGGGGGTTGATTGCCTAAGGTGAGAGCTGGATTCATTGCCTCTAAATTTGAGTGAAACCTAACCCAGATTCCTCAAGCTATTTCTAAGTTAGCCAGGTCATCGTTTTGTGTTACCATCTTTCAGCAACTGCATAATTCTAGCTTGCACGTGAAGCCCTGTCTGCGTGTGTTATGAGTACTTTGTGAATATTTGTAGTAGGCGCTTAATGAGCACTCTTCATCAACATGAGCTTTCATCAGTTTAAGGGAGAATTTGAAAACCTTGAACTCTTGTTGTGAAGAGGAAATATGTCAGATGATGGTCTGTAGTCAAGGAGACACAAGCAGCAAAGGATGTGGAGCAGGTATTTTGTATCTGAGTTTGGATTTCGCTGCTGAATCACTGGGTGATTTTAAGGTTGGCCATTAGCTCTTGTGCCGCGCAGTAGAAAAGAACCATTTTCCAACCTGTGCTAATCAACACTGGGATCCTATTCTCACCCCTGTTTCACTTGTGAATCGATTGTTTTCCTCCAATGTAACCCCAAGTGTAACTGCAAGTGGTGTTACAGGTTACCTTAAACTATCATAAAGGCACTTAAAATGTGAGCATTCAGCCATTAAAGGGTGTTAACCTATGCTAACTACCCTCAAAGGGCACATCTAGACAAATGTGCACGTGCATTTCCCCAGGGACACAGCAGCGGCACACAGTTGCTCCCGAGGAACACCCCTGCACGTGCAACCTGGTGTGCAGCAGGTTGCCCCAGGTGGGGTAGAGGAGGCCTAGGTGCTGGCCCCAACAGCCTTACCTGGGGCCCTGAGGGTGTCCTGGGGCGGCAGCAGCGGCGATCAGGGAGTGTGGAGCCTGGCCAACAGGCTCCAGTTTCAGGTGGCACATACTGTCACCATGCGTGCCACTTTTTCTTTTTTTTTTGCTGGTTTTTTTTTAGATACTGCGAGTTTCTGGTATCTAATTTTGCCTCCATGCTGCAAATATGCAACATGGAGAACCCTTTCACATGAGCCACGTGTGTTTTGAGATGCTGCAAAGTGCACATGCTCACTCATGTGGACACACCCTAAATGTTTTAAAGTTATGCCAATTCAAGTGAGGGTTGTCTTCGGTCTGTTGTACCCAGGTTGCTTCAGGGTATTGTCAGACTTCTCTGGAGAGATAAAACCCTCTATTTTCATTCCTCCAGTATTCCAGGTTGCACCATTCCTAGCCCTTCCCACTCCTTTGCTCTGTAGGCAAACTTTCAGCTCTCCTGAACTCTGCTTCCCAGGGGACTGGTGCTGGCTCCAGGCCCACACCCCTTCTTGCCCCCAGGGGATGCAAACCCAGCAAACCACCCTAGCACCCAGGTGCAACTCTCCAGTTTGTTCCTTTCTCTAGCATCCCTCAGCTGACTGGCCATTGCTGCAATGGGAACAGTTAAAAAGCCAGCTAACTGCTAATAAATACAAGCAATTAGCTTCTAGCAGTGGGTAACCATGTGCCTCCTGTTCCACCCCGCCTCTCCATGCCACTGCCAAGCGTTGCACCGTGGTTCAGCTTCCCCTCTCCTCTGGTCTTCATTTGAAATGGCTCTGCCAGAGCCCCTCTTACCCAACCCTTGCAGCAAGCCTGCTGGACCTCAGCTCTGTCCTGGTGTGGCATGCATGCAGTGAGCCTCTTGGGGTTCAGCTCTGTCCTGGTGTGAGTACTACCCCAACTCCCCACAGCCCATGTGCAAGATTCTGGTCCTTTATTTTTTTTATTATTCTTTTTTTCACTCCTTTCTCTTTATTCCTCTCCCCCTGTCCGCATTCTCTTCAAACAGGTTTTTTCCAAGATGTTTTTCCCTTTCCATTGATGGCTTCAGCTGGCTTGATTAATGGAGTCTGCTGTGAGTCTGTTGGAGCATGCTAATTAGTGCAATCCAACAGCCTCCATGTCACATGTATTCAGTGTCCCTGCATTGCAAAATGGCAGCAGGGGCACTTTAACAAAAGCTTGTTAAAGGAGCTTTAATTAAAGCTGTCCTGCCGCTGTTTTGAAATGCAGGATGCTGAATACACATGATGCTGCAGGTGCTTTAATTAGAATTGCTCTTAGAGCCACTCTAATTAAAGCACCCTCCACTCTGGAGCACATGTACAGATGCCCAACATGCCCAAATTTAAATGTTTTATGGGTAACCTGTAACAGCACCCACCTGACACTGATGTACTGAGTCTTCTGGCTGCATCTGGCTGCCTTTTTTGAAAATCCAAATGGTCAAAAGTGATCTTTGACTATGAGCACTTTGGGGTGGCAAGGCTAGATTCAATATGTCTTGAGTTACTTCTCTGTAAAATGAATATAACAAAACACCACAGAGGTGTGCTAAAATGTTCTCATTGTTAAGTGCTGTGGAATCCATCCATCAAAGGGACTCCGCGCAAATATCCACCTATCAGTGCTGTGATGTGCATGTGATGGAATTTGTGCTCAATCACTTGTTACAGACCAAGTACTCCAATTTATAGCACTGAAATATAAATTACAGTGAAGATCAAAGTGCTGTGATTGTGCAGGTTATGGGCATTGTGTGTGTATGCGTGTGAGAGAGAGAGAGAGTGTATGTGTGCACATACACATGCTTCTCTCACCTCCAGGATTCAAAAAACTCTTCCAACCCATAATGATTTTATAGCAGTACTGAGGACCCTGAACAATGACAAGTCTGGGTGTGGTTGTATTTACACAATGAACATTCTGTTCCGCTCTTAGCATGAGAAAGTAGAGGCAAGTTTTCCTTCACTGAATTTCTATGGACCTTTTTGTCGGCGGGTTTGCACTTGGAAGTAGGATTGCTACTGACAGCTTATCAGTAGTTGATGAGTAATGTTTGAGGACAAGTTTGCAAAAGATATTTCTTTGTGACACACCCACCCTACAACTCAGTTTGAACTGGGTTCCGATTTTTCCACTGCACTTTCTTCAAATGTGCTGTAGACATTATTTACACATTAGACACCAATAGATTTCTCTATGGAGTAAGTGTTTTTAAGATGCATCCTCTTCAGCTTAGTACTATTGCCATCTATTCTTGTCCTCTACAAGAGTCAGGGGTCTCCTGCCTCTTGCTCGATTTAACTGAATAGTGCGTAGCTCCAGTGGAACTGTTTTTGCCAAGGTACCCATCTACTCACTAGTGCAGCTACTGGAGCCTTTTTACAGTGATTGCACAGCAAAGTCAGTGTGGGACCAATAGAGGTGTGGATGTAAGTGAGTGTGGGAGGGTGGGTCCTCTCTTGAACCAGTGTGCCCTTCTCTACAGGCACATCTATGAAGGAGGTCTGCAGGGAGTGTTGCAGCAGAGGTGGCAAAATCCCAGCATTGGAATTCACATGGTTTTTGGCCTCACAGAGAAGACAATTTGAGCCAATGCACATCTGGATTGCCCTACTAAGGCCTATGCTGTATATGGTGCAGAGCAGGACCACCCCACAAAACATGTCAAGGACACTGCCACTCAGTGAGGCATACAGTTTCCCTACACAGTGGGCATTCTATG
>NW_017729022.1:80145697-80161748 GCF_001723915.1 Gavialis gangeticus
TGCTGTATATGGTGCAGAGCAGGACCACCCCACAAAACATGTCAAGGACACTGCCACTCAGTGAGGCATACAGTTTCCCTACACAGTGGGCATTCTATGCATGCACTTTAATGCACAGTAGCCTATTCTACTGTGCATTAAAGTGTCACAAAAAAAAATCATGCTACTATGCTAATACACAATAGAATAGGCTACTACACATTTAGTGTCATTAAAGAAGTGTTCATTTTTTCTACTACACATTAGGGCAGCCTAATGTACCACCTCATATTAGAGGTACTAAACTTAAAGTGCAGTAGCAAAAGTGCATTAATGAATGTGTAGATGGATCAGACAGCATGCATGGGCAGTATTTGGGATAAAGAGCAGTAGTCATGACTCCACCTACTCCCTCTCCCTTCCTGTGCCTTCTGCGGTGCTGTGTTCCCTCTACCAAGCACTACTATGGCAACCTTTTTATCTCCTCAATTACGTTTTTCAGTTCTAGCTGGTTTGAACTGGGGCAAAGGAGTTCTCTGTGAACCTATTGTAAAACAAATAGCACCTAGCCATACTAGCCATAGTCTCTGATACTGGGAAGCAAAATGATTCCAGACAGCCAGGGCAATTAATTTTTCAGTTCTGTGGCTGAACTAAAACTACTGAAAACAGTTTTCAATTTGGAGTTGTCTGTCAAAATGAAAATTAAAAAAAAACAACCTTTCTTTTTAACTAAACAAATGCTCTTGTGTAGCCTGAAACACTTCCCCTAACCCCCACTCTCATCCCCATTTTAGCCATTTTTAACAAAGGCAAAGGAAATTAAAGTTTAGGCTTAGACATCATAACCCAAGCAGGAAGTGGGGCCGGAGGGGTGGAGGTAGAGGTATTGTGTCCCCTAGTAGCTCAGTGGCTGGTGCACAGCTGAGGTATAAGACAGCTGTGTTTGAATCTCTCTTGGGCCCTTGACTTGAGCAGATACCTCCAATAAGAATATCTTAGTTGTGCTAGGGGTATTGTGGACCAAGCTGTCCAGCTGAGGCTGTTTCACTTTGTATATTTAAATATTCAGCAAGTGTAGCGATACGGTATAACACGAAGGTCCAGGTTCCTGCTTCACATAGTATCTAAACAAAGCAGAACAGCTGCAGTAAGGCAGACTGAAAGCTTCTTAGGGTAGGTCTGAGCTTATTAGCAGGGGCACAAGGGTCCCATCTGGGGGCTAGTGTAGCATATTTAACAAGAGTGAAACCATGTACCATAGGGTGTGCGCAGACTTTCAGAAAGCAGGGAAGTGTGTGTATGTGTGTACTTAGAAATATATAGTGCCATAGCAAAGGGCAGGGTGAGTGGGGTGACCACCCTGGGTGCTGAATTGGAGGGGGCGCCAACAGACACTGCCCAGCCAGGTCATGGCACGAGATGGAGCCATGAGTGGTTTATTTGGGGGCTGCAGGGATGGGGGAAGGGCAGATCCCACTGCTGTTTGCACTCCTGGCAAGTGTGGGGCGGGGGGGTGGCGTGTGCCCTCCATGCCCCCCCCCCCGCAGGATCAGTGCATGGGACAAGGGTGGGCTGCTGCTGTGGGCTTTGCCCTGGGCACCAAACTTCAGTACTTCAGCGCTGTAAATATATAACAACCCATGTGAGTAGTAACGTAAGATGTAATGAGGCCTGCTTGGGGCTGATCTCAGTGTGGCCCGTTCACCTGTTCTTGGGCTAACTGCCCACCATACCTTGATCTTAATTGATTGATAAAGATGTAAATTAAGTGGGAGGCCACTTTTTCTGCCCAGATGCCAGGGGGCACTATCTGCAGCTCCATTCCTCCCCTACACCGCAGCCCAAGCCTCGCAGATGTCATCCTGATGTTCTCATATGCATCAGTCCCACGCGAGGGCCCCAGAATCCTACTGTAGGACCTCACCTGGGTTCCTCCCTTCAGGCGGACTCTGTCGCCATCATACCAGGCCATGTATCTCCCTGCAACCGGTTCCCCTTTGGGTGTGGTCCCTTCACTGGGACCTTCGGCTCCTCTAGCCCTGGCCCACCCCCAGGCCAGTCGGGACCCCAGGCCCCTCACTCTTGGGCATCCTTCTTGGTGGGCCCCCTAGCCCTTATGACCCTCCTGGTCCTGGCACCCACCTGGGCCAGTCAGGGGAAGTTGTGACATGATGTATGACCCTTACTCTTTCCCTGGGATCCCCATCTCTGGGTCCTCCTTCACAGATGTGGGGAGCTGGGGTACCTCACACCACAACTGGTGCCTCAGGATCTCACAGAGGACTCTCACTCCCCCCCTGGGCAGCAGGTCATGGTGCTACTACAGATGTTATTTTTGACCCACACTGTGCCTCCCAACAGTGAAGGACTTACTGGGGTCAGGACTAACCTCTCCCATTCTGGGGTGGAGTCCCCTCATTCACTCAGCCCTTGGCCCAGATCTTTTCCCCTTACTCACTGGGGCTCTTTCTCGGTGCCCCCTCTCACTGGGGCTTGGGTGTTCCATTTGACCCACACTCTGGCCCCTCACATTGGGGCTTCTCACTGCTCATAACACCCCTTCTACTTGGGGTCTCAGGGCTTCCCTCCTCAGGGGGGCTCAGGTGGCCATAGCCATGCCTGGCCCCAACTCTCCCCCTCAGGGTCTCGAACCCCCACAGGGCTCAGACGGCCTTGGCCATACCTGGCCTCCAACTCTCCACTCTCCTTCTTGGGACTTGCACCCCCACAACTACCTCCGATGGAACGCAACCCACCCAAAGGTGACGGCTAGGCATTAAGGCACCCCAACCCGCCTTTCACAGGAGTGGTAACTGACCTGGCATCTCCTGGGGGCTCCCGCGCCACTGGGAGCCCCACCAGGCCACCCACTCCTGGCAGGGTGTAGTTTCCGGTCAGACCCAGGACTGGGAGCCTCCTTACCATCCCCTACAGCTCCTTCCTTACCTCCAGATGAAACTCAGCAGCCTTCTGGCCAGGTAGTATTGTTGCCTGGCCTCTAGCCACCAAACTTCACTGTTTATATAGGCAGTCCCTGATCCCAAAATAGCTGCCCTAATCAGGCACCTGGCAGCTGCCAGCTCCAAGGCCTTAAAGTGGCAGGCACAAGCAGTGCCCTGCCACATAAGGATCTGAAGGTATTGCCCTTCAAAGGGCTTTGTCCATAATACAACTGTCAGAAAAATGAAAAGCAATATATATTTACGTTTTCCTGAGTGCTGCATTATGAACAAACCCTTCTGTAGGCCCATACCTTCAAACCCTTATATTTATAGTCACAGAAGTGGTCCTTTTGACAATGTAACAGTGAGTAATCACTTGGCCATTTATTGATGATCATAGCAGACACTTACCGGTCATATTTTGTAAATTTAGAACACGCACTTAGGTGCAAAGCATGCTGGTGACGTCTCAGGATCAGATCTGAAGGCAAGAACAAAGTTGTTGACTTTTGTTAATAAAAATATGGAAACATTTTTGGCACTAAAATATCTTCTGGGATTGCAGCTGTATTTTGTCATTTAATCTCTGCTTTTCAACAGGATACAACATAACAAGTGATACAAGTATTAACCCCTTCTGAGTGTCAAATTCCAAGGCTGAGATACTGTTTTTCTGGTGGCTGTTTTTGATTACTTTGTTAATAAAACACAGGCAGCCTCACCCTCAGGCTAAGTACAGACAGTCAAAAAGCCTGAGGCTGAATCAATTCAGTCTTTGCAGGTGAATCTAAACGATAGAGGTTAAATTGAGAAACAACTGGACACACATCCACCTTTGATTCAGGAAATACAGCCATATGCCTGCAGTGGCTCAGGCCAGAAGCCAGGGGGTTGGGAAGCAGGGAGTGGGGTGCTAGAGCACAGTTTTCTGGCACATAGCCAGCATGGTTTGTGTATTCATTTCCTCTTCCTGCTGCCCTCATGGTCTCTGGGATTTGTGCTCCAGAATCACAGCAGCAGGGCTCTGCAGGGTTTCTCATCAGTTCTTCTTCCTGCTTCCATGTGCCTCTGGGATTTGTAGTCCACAGTAGCAGGCAGCAGTAACTTTCAGTAAGTTTATCAGGGCAGGGAAGGGGGATTTAGTCGAGGGAAGGGGGATTTAACCCCGCTCCCTGGCCCCAGATCCGAACTGGGGTTTACCTGGCAGGGGGGCAATCTCTGCCTCCCACCGTCCCCCCCACCCTTCTCTGTTGGACCAGACAGCGCAGCCCGGGGCTGGAAAGCACACTGGGATGCTGAGGGACTGTGATTTAACTTAAGCCAGGAAGAGGTCTGGGACGGAAGTGTCATAAAACAGGTTGTCCCAAATCACCTTTCAGCCAGCTTGATCTTAAACCAATTTCAGCTATTTTGAAACTGGCTTACATGCACTGAACTTCTGTTGAAGGTTTAAACCAGTTTCTGATCACTTAAACCAGTTTACATGTAACTTCTGTCCCTAGCCTCTGTGTTAATTGGTTATTGCTTGTTGAGAAGAGGGGACTTTTACATGCTTAGTCAACAGCCAGGTAGGTGGTTTCTCTTTTTCCAGGAATTTTCTCAGATGGACATGTAGTAACAAAGGACCATTTAACAAAGGACTTCAGTGATTTGACAGAGTACTATGGCAGTGATTTGGCCCAAGTACATATTGACATTAACATCCGCTCAATTCCACTGTATTAAGACAAACAGCATGATAGGCATTTGGGGTGTGGTTCTAATTTGAAACAGATTTAAGAAACAGACTCACTTTTGTAATGTTTTCTGTTACAATTTATATGCAGATAAAAGCCTTACCTTTTTTTTGTTTTTAATCCTCTGGTCAGTGTTGTCTTACTAATGAGGTGGCCAAACTCAGCAGGAGATACGATGCTGATGTTGATACAGTCACTATTCACATGCACAATGTTAAAAAGTGAAGTGTGGTCTGGGGTTTCAGATTAAATTATTGCCATTTAGTTTCCAAAATAACAACCACCATTAAATTGGGTTTTATTAGTATTATGATGATTAAAGACTTTAAAAAGAAGGAAAACAATCAGTTGAAGAATTTGAAACTTATGGCATGAAGTGTGCCGCCTTCTATTTTAATAATTCTCCTTATTCCCCTTATTCCCAATGCCATCTTTTATTTGGGAATTTCAAAACTGACCTGCTTTTTAGATGGTATTTATGATATCACAAGCTGCTGTTTTTAAGTACTCTGGAAACTCAAGTTTGGAGTGCTGCATCAAGCTTGCACTCAGGACATCTTCACTAGCTTATTTTTAGGGTTGACACACGTGGAACAGGAGTTGGAGTGGGTGGGACCTGCTTACTGACTTGGCATTGAGCCTGAGCTCTCTGTCACTATGGTGTAGACATGCCCTTAGAGTATGTCACTGTGGATGTAAGCCAGGTAACCTGCAGCCATGGAGACCAGGGAACTCCAGATGTTCTCAACCAACCAGGTGAGGTGTTCTGAACAGGGATGCTCGAGAGATCCAGACAGGCAGAGACTCCACAAGGGAGGGAATCAATTAGCTGTTGGTGAACAAGGTTCCATTTTAGTTATCGGGAAGTTTGGGACATTCTGGTTAAAGCATAATTAAGATCTGAATCTGGGAGTAATAATTAAAAAAGAGTAGGGGAACTTTACCAACTATGTCTTTTGGGTGAGGAGTCTCCCTAACCAGAATGGCAATCTATAGTGATCATTAAGAGAGCTCTGGCTAAGATGCTGACATGAGAGAAGCTCCTGCTAGAACCATTGCCTTTGTGGCTTGGTTCGCACTGTGGTTCTGTATATCTCAGTTCTCTATTTTAAAATAGAGATGGCTTGGAGACTCCTTTGAGGCAGTGATTGGAACTGAGATGGCTTGGGGTGAGGCACTAGAGGCATTACCACCTGAGCTGGGATGGGTGGGGATAAACAGACCTACTCAGATTTTGGATTCCACGAATCTTGGACAAGAAATTGCGACTTCTGTCAAAAAGAAGTGACACAGAGGTGAGAGCAGAACAAAGCTATGACTCCTGGCTGGGGGGATTCGTACTTTGCAATGTATTAATTGCTGGCTTTTCCAAATTTACTCTGTGTCTAGTTTACCCACTCTAAAGTTCTCTCTGTTTAAAACCCATGGACCCATTGCTTGTGAATGCGAAAATATTGCTCATCACAGACGCCCAGGTGATGTAATGTAGTTTCCCAGGTTTGTGAGACAGGAAGGCAGAGTTAATGCAACTTAAGTTTGTCAGAAGGCAGAAGGAAGCCCTTAATACCAAAAAAAAAATCCTGTTTATATGCCAGTGGAACCTAGTAGGAAGAAAGCACACACGTCACAGACTTTCACAAAACTTAGAAATGCATTTCCTTCTCAGCAGCAGCATACACAACTACAGAATCAAGATGGCCATGTGTTTTTAATGGGGTAGGTGTCTTATGTTTTTAGTGTTTCTGCACCAGTTTTACCTTGCAAGTAGTATGTACCTCCAGTTTGTGAAACATTCTCTCTCTCCGTTCCCTACACTCTGCACAAGTTTGGGGACCTCAGCTTCTTGTCTAATGGGTGGATGGCTGCATTTTTATTATGAAAAAATAGCTACAGCAGCAATAAGAGTAATATAACTGAAGGTACAGAAAGAAATATTACCAGTAAGGATGCAGTTTCACAGACCTAAGCTTCCTGTATGAATCATTTTTGTGCATCCCTCATCTCGTGCCTAGGTGGGTTGAGGGATATGATATCACTGTGGAGTGCATATCCTTTTTTCTTTTCTAGGTCTCTCTTTTCTGGATTAATGGGAACCAAAACATTACTCAATAAAATAATGTTCCTATAGAGGGTTCATATTACAACGTCTTTTTTACATGTAGAGCAGCCAACTTTTTTTTTTTTACTTGCTTTTTAAAAAAGTTCTTTCCTGATCAAGTCTTTTGTTGAGCTTTTGGCCTCCAACTATTCTGATTCAAGTGCCCAGATTATGAAGGTCTGAAGGGAAGATTGCATAGTGGAACTGCTGCCAAACCTTCACCCATTCTGGCACTAGCAGGTGCTGAGTGAAAGGCATAGTTATGACAGTCAAGTGACTTCTGTTATATCTGTACAGGAACAGACATGACACAATCTGGTGTATAGCCCTGATAATACCAATCTCTAAAACTTTTATTAATTTGGGCTCCAGTCCCAGCATGCTCCATATTCTCATTGACCTAAAGGGGAAGTTTGTATACACGAGGAATACAGGACTGGGCCCATTAAATGGGTACCTGTAGACATGCAGCAAGGCTGCTCCAATGCTCTGTAATTACAGTACATCAGAGTAGACTCGACTAATCGATTCTGCTGGAACATGTTAATTAGTGTGCTCCAGCAGCCTCTGTGTTTCTTGTATCAGGATCCCTCATGTTTCAGAATGGTGGTATGGGCACTTTAACTAAAGCTCATTCAATGAGCTTTAGTTAAAGCACCCCACGACCAGTTTGAAGCATGTGGACACCGATACACAAGATGCTGCAGGTGCTTTTATTAGAGTGGATCTCGCACCTGCTCTAATTAAAGTGACACTCCCCCCCCGCCAGCACATGTGAAAACGCCCGTTATTATTTGTGTGCATGCAGGAGCTAGACCTGAACACATGTATTCATGTGAGCTGCCTTTGCACAGATGTGATCTCACTGAATGCAACAGAACCTCCCTATAGACTTTAGCAGGCCCTTAGTTATTTCAGTAGACTTCAGTGGAACAATTTATGGAAGTCAAGATTCACTGTCTTTGCATTTCTCCCTGAATCTGTTAATGTGACTCTTACTATGTAATAAGAAAATACCGATTCATCATAGTCATACAATTAAAAAACAGGTACCATGCTAATTCTCAAATTGTGAGAAAAAATACAGTCAATTGACCGCTGCACATAGAACAATGTACACATTAAAGAACAGGTGCAAGTCTCCATATTGAAGATCAATGCTTTTTTAATTTGTTATTTTCCCTATTCTTGAAAAATGAGAATGGCACTCCTCAAGGCGAATTTAATATAGCTTTGTGAGCAAAGCATCTGCTTCTAAGTAAATGAGTTTAAATTGTTTACAGATTGGGTTGTATTAACCTTCCTAATAACTTTTTTTCCAGTAATTCAATTCCAGAATTCTCTTGACAAAACATATTTAATAGTAATAATAAAAAACAGGCAAACAAATATTAATACCTTCATAAAAGGACAGTCCCCTGAAGAACAGAATGTAAACCCACTACGCACCGCTTCCTGTCTTTTCCAGGAATAATGAACAACCTACCCAAGATAAAAATGTAGACTTAGGCTCAAATCATGAGTGATAACAAATGTTTTACAGCAACTATATTTATTTATGTATTGTAAGTGTAAATGTAAGCCTGGCACAATGCAATTAAACATAATAGATGGACCCCAGGAATGGGCAAGAATTGAACATAATCTGTGTTCGCCTTGAGAACAGTTGTATGATACAAGTCAAGTGAGCATTTGCTTCAAATTCCTTCCAAAGGACCGGTTTTAATCAAACAGTGCAGGGAGA
The DNA here is from genome assembly GCF_001723915.1 of Gavialis gangeticus. Lineage (NCBI taxonomy): Eukaryota > Metazoa > Chordata > Crocodylia > Gavialidae > Gavialis > Gavialis gangeticus. The sequence goes on from NW_017729022.1 coordinate 80,154,200, forward strand.
ATTTATATCATAGGAAGGATTCTTAAACACAGCTGCACCTAGAATTTGTAATGCTAAATATTATACAACTCTCAGCTCTAATACTTTTGAACCAAGCAAGCAAGATATGCACTGAAGAAAAGAGTTACAGCATCTTTTTATTTCTCCTTGCATGTCCAGAAACCTAGGACACCATATACCCGGATTGTGAGCCAGTGTGATAGCCATTACAACTGTGTTAAACTTGTTGATGTCAAATCAAGGGGCATATTGGAATCTTTTCTCCCCTTTCTAGTAACCTGAGCTTCAAGCAATCTAGTATTTGGGTTATACATGAAAGCTTGAAGCTAAATTCCCACAAAACTTGTACTGAAGTCCAGTTCATTTGACTAGCAGAGCATCATTAATTCTAGAATATACTTGTACCAGAAAATGTAACATTTGCCCAGCTTCCCCAAATAGATAAGACATTTTAAAATGGTCTTTTAATAGAGCACTTTGTAAGGCTTATTTAATAACAAAGTTGTGAATATTATCCATTTAGCACATGGAAGGTGCATGACTATATTTCTGTGCATCACGGGGCGGGGTCCTGTAGGATAGCCGTGATCTTCCCAAGGCCCCCTTACTGTGCCAAGTTGGCCCAATGGGCACCCTCGATTCTCACCAGCCATGTCTTTGATCAAATGATTGATAGGGAGGCTGCCTCTAAGTCCTCTTTGACATGATCGAGATTGATTCTCAGGACCCTGGGGGGTCCTGCTCCAGGATAGATGTCACAATGGGTGTTTTGGGGCACACTCACCTTATGGGCTATGCGTGGCTCCAACCACCCCTTTACCATGCCCCAAGCCTCGCAGATGGAACCGGCATTGTTCAGTCTGGGCCTTGTTAGAATTTGGCCCGCTGTTCCTCCCTGGGCCCTCCACAGCCGTGTCTCGCTCTGTGCCTTCACTGGTGCTCAGGGTCGGTGCACCTGCAAATGCTGCATTCTCTCTGGCGCTGGAGTCCCCACACTGCCATGGGTCCCCTATGAGGCCTCCTCCATCCCCTAATAGCCTCACCCAAACCACCGGTCTCATATAGCAGTAAACAAAACACAAGCCCCTGGGCTGCAACGTAAATTCAAGCCATCCAGCTACAACATCATTCAAACCATACTGGGGAATACTCCATTCCTCAACAGTGTCAGAAGCTGCTTCTGCAGTCAGGACTCTCCCCTTTGATTGCCCTGGGAGAGCTCCTTCCCCTTTGGCTGCTGGCAGGGAACTGCCTTCCTAGCCCCAGCTCTGGGGTTTATATATGAGCCAGACCCTGCCCCTTCCACTCAGCTGACCGCTGGCAGGTGTGGGTGACTAGCTCATTCTAGCTGCCCTGGTAACTAGCAGCTGGGGGCTCCCCACTCACTGCTAGGGCTCTTTCCCTAGCAGTTTCCACTTTAAAGGAGCAGGGCACCTAAGTGCTCTGTGACACTGTGCAAACCATCTTTTGATTCAAGTCAGAAGTGCTCAATCTGAGGCCTCCAGGCTGGATACAGCCAATGGAGCTGTGCCATCCCACATGGGTTCCCACAGGTCTGGAAATTTGGTGGCTGGCAAGCATTAGTTGTGTTAATTGCTCCAGACCATTGCAATTCATGCTATCATCACTTCCCCACCACCAAATTTCCAAATCTGTAGGGAGCCCTGCAGTCCAAATGACACAGCCCCACATATTGGTGCACAGTGGTTCCATGGCCAGATCCAGAGCACAGGGTCATAATGAAGCATAGGACTGTACCTCTGGACTGGCCTCATGCTGGATTGGGCCTGTGAACCTACTCTGTATGCATAATTTGGTGTGGAAACCAGCTCCATGCCATTGAACTGCCCTGCAGGGGCAGAGACATTGAACATCATGTATTTAGTAGTTCTTATCAGGTGCAAGAATACAAAACATTAGGTACCATTCCCAACCCTAAAAACATCCAGACTAGGGACAAAAATATACCAGTAAAAGTGATCAGAAACCAGTTCAGAACTATAACAATGGAAGTTCAGTGCTCATAAACTGCTTTCAAAATTGGCAAAAATGGTTTTAATATAAACCTGGATGGATGTAGTATCAAACTTACTGATTTAGGTTAAATTGGTTTTTTGAACTTCTGTTCCAGATGCCCTCCAGTTTCAAATTAACTCAGAGTCCCCCAGCATCCCAGGATGCTTTGCAACCTCCCCTGCAAACTCCCCCCTTGCAGGGTGGGTGAGCTAGCTTTAGGCCAAGCTGTCTGCTCCAGCCCAGCAGGGAGGCATGCTCTAGTGACCCTGACATCTGGCCTGAGCCATTGCAGGCAGGTGGCTGCATTTCTGGAATCAAAAGTGAATGTCTGTTCACTTGCTTATTGGTTCACTGTACATAGCTTAGACTAACCTGTGAAGACTGAATTGATTCAGTCTCAGGCCTTTTGACTGTCTATACTTAGCCCCAGATACTACAGTGAGAGTGGCCATTTTAAGCACATAGACAAATAGATATCTGTTTCCTTAGTACAGTGAGACACCTTCTGGTAGCTGATTGAAATTCTGTTTGTTCAAGCTACGGTCATAAAGTGTCACTGAAGCAAATCTCTCTGGCACCTGGCAGTGCAGTAGGAAAAGGTAGTCGTTTACCTCACTGTTTCTTCCTTTGCATTTTTTTTTAAACAGAAATTATTTCAAGCATAGAGTTGGCTGCTGGACTGTGCACGTTGTAAATATAAACAAGCTAATTAATATCCCTGTACATACCAGGTGCTCCTTAGCACCATTCTCTCCTCAAAGATAGTAAGGAAAAAAGACAAGTGCTAGATTTAGAATTGCTACTGGACAGCTGTAGTGCTGCAAATTCCATCCATCCTGCAAGTGATTTGACCCAAAATTACACATTCTTCTTCTTAAAAGGACAGTTCTCTATTGCAAGAAGGGTGGAGTGCTCAGTCCCCAGGCTTAAATGTACTTTCCTATAACAGCCTGCTCAAGGTCTTTTGTGCCCAAAAGCTTGCAAAGAAGAATTTTTCTATTTGAGTTGCTCTAATAAAAGCTAAATTTACCCCCAAAAAACCTTGTCTGCCCATGTCCTTAGACCAACACGGCTACAACCGATACCACCATCCTGTAACACTTATTTAAAGTGGTGCTAAGCACTTCATAGATGCCAGAGAAAATCACTACCCATGCCCAAAGCACTTGAAAATCTAAATTTGGGCAAGTCATGAAGGTGGCAAAATATAGCACAGGGGGAGAGGAAAGAACAGACTCACACCAGTATGATGACTTGGCTGCTTACTGTAAGAAATACGACGTCTGGTTTATTGTTTCAATATGTAACAATACAACGAGTCAAGCTACAAACAGAGGCTATAATTGCCACGTTTGTTGTGGGCAATACAGAAAAAAACTGAGTGGTCAGGAAAGACTTAAATAAAAACAGAATAACACCTTGGTGGACCACAGTAGGAAGGGTAACACTTGCAGGAACTGCTTGAAAAGTGTATGGAAATGCTTATGGGAAATGTCGATAAATAATGGGGCTACTGAGCCTGTGAAGTGGAGGGGGTGGGAGAGAGGGGGTATGTTGTCAAATAAACCAGAGGCGTCAAATTCACCTGGGGTCCTGGGCCAGATCTAGACTGTGGGGCTCCTCATGGGCAAATCCAGCACCCACCTCTGCACCACTTGAACTACAAGTACGTTAACCCTCATAACATTCATCTCTCCAAAATGAATTAAACTACCAAGATGCACCTATATTATGCCACTGAGTTATTTTTGCTGTCACCCTTTCCTTATCTTTCTTCTTCCTGTTCATTCCCTTCTCTTTCTTACGCTCATTTGTCATGCCACCTTTAAAACTGCTTGTAAGACCATCAAGGCAGAGGATGGGTCAGCTCCTGAGGCCCGGACACTTGGCAGAAGCAGCAGGACCCAAGATGTGTGTCAGTAAAAAGAAGAGTAGTGCTGTACCATCCCTTTCTCCTGTGATCTTTTGTTATCAACCTATCTTAGAGCAGGCTGCGTTTCTTTAACTTATCTGGCTATTGTGGAACCCAGCTCCATCAACTAGTGATTGCACAACTGCACTGTGCTTCATCTCTACTGCCTTCCATTTCAGCACATCTTAACACACGGGAGATGGTGGTGTGTAAGTGACAGAAAGCTAGGTACAAGTGTTTTAAACCATCCAAGAGTCCACTTACATTAGGGGAAAAATCCACAGCCACCCTGGCAGGAAGGATTTGTATCAGCCTTGAACTGTTGGAGAGGCCCAAGTGTCTTGATATATTTTGCAAAGAAAATATATTCATGCTGAGGCAGCACTCTTACACATGTGGAAAATGCCTCTCTGATTGTACTCTATGGCAGTATAATGCCAGAAAGCTGTTCGTCTTGCAATGTTTAGGAGTCCTTTGTTTACAAAGCATGGGTTTTTTCGGGGGGCGGGGAGTGGGGTGGAAAAGCATTAAACAATCTAACTTATTTTGATCCATTTCTTTCACACATGGAAATGTTTACACAGCTGCACCTGGACTGGCACAGTCAGTACAAATCAACAAGGTCCACAGCATTCTGCCTTCAGTTTTTATCTTGCATTCTGAAGAAGCATTTCTTCTTCCTAGTTAATACATTAGATCTAAGACATGTAAATAACTAATGCTGTTCCTCTAGCAGGCAGATGTGCTGAATTGCTATGATCCCATAGGAAATGGCACCTACAGCTCGCTTAGAGAAGTCTGTTTTCCTTGCTTGACATTTTTTCCCTTCTGTGTCTGGTTTTTAGGCAGTTTATGCGTCTCACAGTACAGAAAAGGAAGTGTGTGCAGAAAATTTAGTATCTTCCTCTTGTAAAGGAAGTTATTCAAATCCTGACTATGCAAATTCATGCTTACCATAAAATGATCCCAGTCTTTAGTGGCTGTGTATAACTGGGTTGGGTAAGGCCACCTGTGGATCAGTGCAAAAAACATGTCATTTTACAGCTCTGGGAACCTGGCCTTGAGGCCAACTAATAATGGGTGTGGGCAAGTTCAAAGCTGTAATAAGCCAGTGAGAGTGTTTGCTTACACTTAAATTAATATTGATTGCAGAAGTTATTAGCTGAAGTGAATGATCAGATGATAGTCAGCATTCAGGCTCTTTAACAGTCTCTGCCATGTTAGGCTAGTTAATGTAGTCAGGTGTAGGTAAAACCAAGCCATGACTAACAGGAAACTGGATGGAGTCGTAAAACAAGATAAGAATGGGGCCTTTGTACAGAGCAGCTGCAGCCGCTTGGTAAGTAAGGCCCTTCAAAAATGTGCTTTAATATTGTCAAATGCTAAGTTCTATGTGGAGGAAAAAGGAAAGCAGTCCGTACCTGCAGCCCGGGGGGTTGTGTCCTGAAAGCAATGACTCCAGAAAGGTTTTAGGAGCCATAGCAGATAAGTAATTCAGCAAAACCTGTTAGTGTGCTTTCCGTCCCACAAGTTACTGGAACAGAAAAGCCTATTGGGATCCTTGGATACTAAAATAGAGTAATAAATAGGCGTTAGGAGATATTTAAATCTTTGTGTGTGGCTTTTGTGAGACTAGCAGTGGAACACTGCACACACTTGTGGAGCTACATTTAATTCACCCCCACATCTATGGTGCCATTGGTACTGCACCATCATTTAGTTCTTCCTTTTGCAAGAAGTAAATGACAGCACAGTAACAGCCCATATTGCTCTGTGCCAATGGTGCACGGTTCTTTCTGGACGCTACATCTCCATAGAAACATGCTATAACACAGGAGCACATTGCTAGGGCAACATAGCTGCAACATCACAGGCTTTGCCCACCAATGCTATGTCACCATAGTGTGTTGCTACAGCGACATGGTGCCATGTGTAAATGTGCCTGCTAGATAGCTAATGCATAGCTGCCAGTTAAGTCTTGGCATATATGACCAGAATTAGGCAGGCATTCTTCTTTGCTTGTGAAGATGTGTAGTTCTCCTATACTTTCAGTGGGTGAGTGGAATTCACCCTGGAAAAACACCCTTTTTTTCCAGTGGGCAGGACTTAATGCCTCCAGAAACAGATCCCCAGTTACCAGAGGATGTGTGGCCCTCCTTTCATCCTAAAGGGGGATTTTAACATGTGCTAAGATATCTCCATCTGCTTGGAATTCGCTTGACTACATAAGACATACACTTAGGTGGATTTCTGACCCAAGCGGATAGATATACATCTACATAGAAGTAGCATAAGGATCTTTCTCTGTCATAAACAGTTTAGTAGTAACAGCACATGCCAAGGATATGGAAGGATATGAGTTGTAATGCCATCCCCCCTCAGCTTCAGAGGATTTGAACTCACACCTCCCCTGTCCCAAGAGTGTCCTCCCCTCTCAAGCAAGGGGAAGACATAACACTATCTTCCAGCCCCATACTTTAGAAGCTGATCTACTACACAGTCAAGAGAGAAGGAAGAGCAAGCAAAAAAAAGGCTAACTGATGGAGGAGAGCCTAGCCCAGAAGGGAGGGAACCCTGTAGGCTGGACCATGTTTCTCAGGCATTTTACCCAATGATTCTTTAATGCCAAATGGCCAGAGTCATGCCATTGCAAGCCATGGCACTATGCTGCATTGCATTTTAGTAACAGGAGCAGGATCTGACTGAATGGAGTTGAGAAATAGCAAATTAGGGGTCCTGCAGTGCCCAGGGTGAGCTGAAAAGGAATGGATCACCACTCACTACTATGCTCTATCAGCCCTCCTATATAAGCTGGTGAGAGGTGTCACAGAAGAATGGTGATTTCAGCAGGGTTAGGGGGAGCTAGTGACAGCCCCCGAGGAGAGAGTTATAAGTGGGTGGAGCAACATGTGAAGACACCTGCCTTTTTGCTCTGAGTAGTGCTTGTGCCATTTTTTCCCCAGGGACTTGGTAATGCAAAATGCATCAACATTGGAAACTTATCTCCGTGTCAGAGCGACATCCGCCTCCCTATGTGGGGCTTCTTCTTGTTCATTCTCCATCTGTTCTCATAATACTGTCCCCATGGCCTAACTTTCCAAGACAGTGTTCTCAGTCATGGAAGACATGCAAGCTGCTGGGAGACATGCAGAAGCTCCCCCTACCTGCTGGCCTCAGGTAGTATCCGCCCCCCCCATCAGTTCAGTTTGAATGCACTCTAATTTATACTGCTTTAATTAAAGCGCAATAGAGCATTTTTACCACAGGCTTTCTGAACATCTGTACTTAGCCTAGGCTTAAATTGCCCTGAACCACCAAGTCTAGACTGATAAGTAGGGATCCTTGTTTTCCCTGATAAAAAAATCACAAATTCTCTAATAAAACTCCCCAAATCTGTGATTAAAATTAAAGGCCCCCCACAGCCACCCTAGCCCTGCTGGTGCCTCTCACTCCTCACCCACAGCCCCCTGGCCCTGCTCAAGCCTCTGACTCCCCCCTACAGCCCCACAGCCTTGCTGGTGCCCCTCGCACCCCACCCACAGCCCCTGCTCCCCCAGCCCTGCTGAAGCAGGCCCCCAGCTACCAGGGTTATGGCCTATGGGCTCAGGTGAGAGGGGTGGC
>NW_017729022.1:80166748-80181741 GCF_001723915.1 Gavialis gangeticus
AGCTCCAGCAGGTAAGTGGGGGAGGAGAGGGGGATTGAGGCCCCTGTAGGGAGGAGGGGAGGGCTGCTGCCCAGCCAGGCAGTGCTTGGGGCCTGGGGCTGCGATGCAAGGCTGCAGGGCCCCAGTGGGGAGCAGGACGGGGCCGCGGGTGGCTCGTCTGAGGGAGGGAGAGAGCTCCTCGCTGCCGTGCATACTCCTGGGGGACAGGGGGGACCCGTGCCCCCAGATCTGTACATGGGGCAGGCACAGGCTGTGGGCTCAGACTCCTGCTCTGCTTCCCTTTCCCAGGGCCTCTGCAGCCCAGCAGGTGCAACCTGGTGTGGCAGGGAACAGCAGAGCCACACAGAGAAGCTGCTCACTGCTGCGAGCTCCGCACTGCCCTGGCAATGCGCCTCCTGCATGCAGGACTGCAGTGAGAGCAGCCGGGCAGGGTTGTGCCCCCCAAACCAGCTGCATGCACAGGGAGCACATCACCAGGTCAGTGCAGAGGCATCCCCACGCAGATCCGCTCTTCCCTGCTATGCCAGGTCATGCCCACTGGGCTGCGGAGGCCCCGGGGGAGGGAAGCAGAGTGGGAGCCTGAGTGTGCAGCCCATGCCTGCCCTGCACACAGATCTGAGGGGCGCAGGTCCCCCCTGCCCCTTGGGAGTGCCTGCGGCGGTAGGGAGCCAGACCTCCCCCTCCCCCAGATGCTAGTATAACTGACTTTGAGAATCAACACATTCAAGGATATTAAAAACAAGCATCTGTCATCAAGAGCAGCCCACCCACTCCACAACATCTACCATCATCTGCAGCCCAGGCCTCCAACCCATAGCAAAAGTTTGAGTCCAGAGAGCCAGATGGTGATCGGACTACTGAGCCAACAGACGGGGCTGAGCCAGAGGCCCCAGAAGCCCCACATAGCAGAGCCCTGTTCCAGGGGACAGCAACCCCCCCCCTTAAAAAAACCCACTGCAGGTGAGAGAGCAGCCTGGTGCAGAGGACAAGGGCCACCATCTAGGCCTGGGAGCCATGAGTTGCAGGGAAAAGAGGATTCCCACAGGGAAAGGGAGTCCCCCTGGTAAGTTAAGGGCTCCTGAAAGGGGAGGTCCCACTGAGAGGGCCCCCTAAAGTTACCAGCTTCTTTGTAGGGCTTGGGAAAAGCTCAAGGGCATTGGGCTTTCCCCTTGGGATTGAGTTTATCTTTGGGGTTCTTGTGCCGTAAGTGGTGTGATGTCATGCCTTATATTTTGTGAACTCTCATGTTTGTAAATGAGTACATGAGTAGAGTCCTAGGGCTCTGCTGGGACCCCCTGTTGCTATTACTTCACCTGTTGTTTATTTGTATTTATTTGTGGCTTATTTATTGTTCACGCATACTTACCTATAGTTTATCTGTTGGATATATATATATATATACACATATATATAGCGCATATCTAAACAAATAACATAACATAAACAATACCCTCTGGGTAAATACTATAAAACCTTACACCAGCGCAATGTAGATGTAGATGTAGATGTATCCATGTTCCTTTCCCTTGTGATAAGTTAATGTAAATAAATGTGTATATAGTTAAGTCCCCTGACTGTCCTGACCTGGTTCTGCAGGGACGGAGGGGAACTGAGCGGTCTGCAGTTCCCACCCCACAGCACACCTGCCAGCTAACAATCCCCTTGGAGAAGGGGAGTATATACCTGAGTTACCTGGGCTACAAATATATGAGATGCATAGCAGAAAGATGTGCAGATGATCACAGCAAAAAATTGACAGGACACAAATGGTTAAGTTTCTAATTCAGACTTTGGAGGGTAGTGAGAAGAAAGGAAGAAAGAATTAAAAACAATATAGCCTGTGTAGTACCCTAAATAAAACTTTGCTTTCTCTCTCAATATTTCAACAAGCTGGGTCAAAAATATCCTACAGCTTGTAACACCAGAAAAAACAAACACATGGGACCTCCCAAATATTCTTATAGGTTTGATCCAGTGTCCACGGAGCTCAGTTGAAAGACTTCTTTTCACATGAATAAATGCTGGATTGGGTCCATGCAGACCACTGAAAAGACAAAGATTGGCAGGACACACAGGGTAGAGTTGGGCTGGCACTTGTCCTGAATGGAGCCAGGGGAACTTTTCATTACTCATGTAATACCCCATACCAGCATGGTGAGAAACCATCCTGAGCCTAACTGAAACAAAAAACAAGGAATTCCAGGCAGATTATGAAGAGACTCCAAGAAGATTTTCTGTCTAGTTCAGGTTCCTGGCCGGATTAGTAAAATATTTCTATAACAACAAAGGACCTGCATTTTAAAATTGCATCTGAACAGTGCAACACACCCCAACCCCCCATTTCCCAGCTTTTCTCTGTATCATATGCTAAAGTCTATATTAGCTATCACCAAAGTTCAGGCAAGAAAACAAAAAAGATTAATTCTGAAAGCAAAACACAGAAAATGATTATGCATAGATAGTCATCACACAGCAACCTGGGCATCTCTGAGGTAGGTGATCTCCCTTTTTCTGGAAAAAGGTATGTGAATTTTCTCGCAATTATCTCTTTAGCAATTAGACTTTAGCCATACTCTGCCCTCAGCTAAAGCTTCCATGCCTCTTCCCTGGACTCCATGATGAATGCACAGTGGTACTAAAGGATCTGTTTTATTTTCTGAAACATGGCATACCACACTCTTCATTAAAACACAGCCCTCTCTGACATGAAATACAGGACTTCTATTTAACAGACACTGCATTACAGGCAGGGGGGAAAAAGTGAAAAGGCCAAGTTGTTACCCAGTTTCAAATACTGGGGAGTTTAAAAAACCAAAAAAAAATATTACCTTGCAATTTGAAATGTGGCCAGAAAACTGCAAGTGGTAAATCTGTGCCTTTGGAAAAGATTCTGTCTTTAATGGACCACATATCTTGCAGGCTTCTATTTTATACTTAATCCCAAATCCAGAACTGGCATTTTTAGTTGGACAGTGTCCCTGCACTTATTTTGGAGCATTGGTTCTATATGGTATCACTGAAAAAAGTGAGAGAAAAAAAGTACCACAACTGATTCCCCATCCTCATGTCCTGGAGCACATTTTCTTGGTCATTTCTCCATTCTAATACTGCCCAGACCTCACACTGTTTATCTAATGAAATCTCTCAGCAGAACAGCCTGAGGCTGCATGGGCCTGCAGGCTATACCTCTTTAATTGTTTGTGATAGCTTGCAGGCTATACCTCTGATTACAAGCTATCACAAACAATCAAAGGGCTGATACTTAGAAAAACAGAGACAGCAATGGGATTAATGTAATCATTACCCCCAGAAACAGAACTGTGCTTCAAGGGTCTTACATGATTTCCCAAAAGAAAGCTTCTATTATCAGCTTTTTTTAAGACAAAGCATTATTTACCAGCTGTCTATCAAAGCAGATTAATATATTCTAACATGTTTATTGATGATATTTGACATCCCAGTACTTCAAGCCCAAGGGCCTGTGGCAAACAACATATTTTTGTTTACCGTTTTCCAGTCACATATATGAGTACAATGACAGCGATAGAGAAGCAAGTCTTGGAACCAGAAATACACTAATATACATACAGTCTTCAAAGCAAGACTAGGTGGTCAACAAACTTAAACTACTGGGTTTAAGGCAGGGGGGGAATAGGGTGAAATATAGTTCTCAGTGGGCATGTCTACACGAGACACTAAATGCACAGTAGATCAATTCTACTGTGCATTAGCAGGACACAGCAAAAGCCATGCTATTGCACTAATGAGCAGTAAAATTAGTCTACTGAGCATTAGCATCACTAAAAAGGTATGCAGTGGTATTACTGCACAATAGTGCTGGTTACTGCACATTCAGTTAGCACCTGTTATTACAGGTACTGAAATAAATGCACAGTACCTACGGCACATTAATGCACATGTAGACATGCCCAGTGATAGACAGGGGTAACACTAGATGACATAGTGGTCTCGTCTGAGTTTGAAACTTACATTGTGAGAGGACAAAGACACGCCTTGTTTCAATGCTCCTTGCAATGTGAACCATTTGAAATACTTTCTTCATTTGCATTGGCAAAGCTAATTATATTTCATTCAAAAGTACATAAAGTTCACATCAGGCCAGAGAGTCTGACCTCACCCAGGACATGCACTGAATTCGTTAACTCCTGCTAGAAATTGCCGTCTCATAAAAAATAATGTTTACCATATAAAGGTTCTCTATCTTGTTACATGCCTCTGTGCAGCTATTAATCTGCTAAACCAGACTGATTTCTAATCAAAGGATTTATGCAACATCAAACTCACATTTAATCACCCGGCATAAATACCTAGAAGGGACACACAGATATTCTCACTAACAAAGGACAATTTGAGGTTACAGAAACAGATCTGTGAAAGCACTACCCTTTTTATCCACAAAAAATGGTGGGTTCAGGTAATTTACTCAGCAATTTTTATTCATAATTTGTTATTGACAACAGAAGATGTATTGGACATGAAATACACATGCTAGTGATTGATAGAACATGCTTAGATAATCCAGAATCTGCGAGTGACATGAATACTTTTAGCAATATGAAAGAAAGGAAATATTTGGCATCAGTTTCATATACTGTCTAAAATATTAATGAAGTTGCAAGATAACATGAAGGGAATTGGAGTAGGAGGCAGCAATGCTGAGAAGTCAATCAGAAATGGATGATAGCAAGGATGATAAAGAAGGAATTTAGTGAAAATGGCATGCCTTGCTCCCTTCAGCTCTTGAAAATCCCATCTGGAATGTTAAAGGTACAATTAACTGTACAAAACACCTAGGTTTAGGAAGCTAATTACATATTACTTAATAGCATCTAGGTTTAACTTGCTACCCCACAAAATCAACCTGATTCTTCATGATTTGTGAATAGGAAGTCAACAATACATCATACAGGATACCTGTTTATTATGATTCCACAGAACTAAACAGACTCAAATGCTGCAACAAAATATGTCCCACAAACTTAACAGAGAATAACATACATCCTGAAGAGGAGAAAACAGCTATACTGCCACCCAGTGGTTGACATTCCTGTACACCAACTTAATTTTGGAGCAGGTTAACTGATTTTAGGCACAGACAGAAGAGAACATTTTCGTCCAGTCTGGCCCCTTGAAGTGCTCCGTAGCCATGACCACAGCTGTAGTCATGAAGTGTAGCCATGACTGTAAAATGCTTTAAAAGGGCCCAGTTCCGCAAAAATCAGAACCCTCACTGCATGCGAGGCACTGTGAGTTACAGCAGGGAGCTGCTCTTCCGTCTGCACCCTTAGGCTGTACTCAGACAAGGACAGCCATGCAGTATGTGGCACTGCAGACAAGTCTGCATTCAGCTGTTCTCTGTGCTGTAAGGGAGCAGCGCAGGGGGAGGTTTTGGCCCCTGGATATCCAGAGGTTAAAAAAAAAACCCCACACTATAAAACAGAGTGGCCCTGCAGGGGGAGCATGTGTTGCTTAAAACAGGAGCCTGGCTGGCCAGAGGCACACTCCAGCTGCTGACCAGACTCCAACCGGCAGGATCACTGCTGCTGCAGCCCCAGGACCACAGGTAAGGCTGCTGGGGCCAGCACCACACCACTGCTAGTTGTCCCCAGGGAACCAAACATCCATACTCATGTAGACACACACTTAGTGTTAATCAATAGGTAGACCCTTTGTCTATGGTTTTTACTCTTCTGTGTTTTTAGATTATTGTGCCCATAGTGATCCTGAACAATACAGTTCTATACCATGCGGTTGATGCATTAGATCAGAGTATATGTTATAGGAAACAATTAGTATGGAATCTACTGTCACATCTCTTTGTTCCAAAAATCCCAGATTTGTGCTACAGTAACATAGTGACAATCAGATGTGGCCAGGTATAATACCCAAAGGGAAAATGGACCAACCTAAAAAGAATCTCTCAGGGATGTGCTATCTTCTGGATTGGCTAGGCTGACCTTTATTTGGTTCTCCATGACCATGAAGTCTTTAATATCACCATCTATGAAGATGCTAATGCCATCCTACACTGCTATCTCAGGAGGTATATGAACTCCACTGAAGAATAAGGTATAAGAGAAAGGAGAGAGGACGCAGGTGTGAGCATTGCAAAGTAATGTAGTATTACAAATTTTTTGTGTTACAAATGCTTCTCTATACATGTCCTAAGTGTCTTCAGGATGATGCTCATAAGCTGTGGCCTCTTTTTGGACAGAAACTGTCACTGTGTTTATAAAGTGCTTAGCACAATGGGATTCCACAATCTCATCTGAAACCACCATCCATTATTGTAATAATCAAAATAAATTTTCCCTGCCCTATGTGACATACGTTTTCTGCATTTTTTGCCAAAATTCCTGGAGAGAGACACCTATAAAACTTAGTAAATTCATAACAAGTCATAGAATCCCTGACATTTCAAGTTCATTATCCCAATATTTGAGTGAAAATGAGGATTTTGATTGTTCCAGATGTTTATTCTTTTGTCTTCTACTGCTTTCACAGATGGCTCTTCTCCATTATGGGATGCAAACTGTTACAAAAAAGTTTAAAAATGAGTCATGTAAGTAACAAGATTCCTGGATGAAACTTTGCTATTAACTGCATCATTGAGTTTAGTTGGAGGTAGCTGATACTATCATTAACATCTCAGTAATATTTCAGTTGCTTACAACTGTTATTTTAAACTGACTGCATTATCCAACTTCTGTGTTAATACATTTTAGTTTATGTACTTATGCTCCTAGCAATTATATCCTTACAGAATATCCTTTCATCATGTCTCTTTAGCCCTAGTTTCCTGTTTGTCCCATCCAAGACTACCACAACAGTAGGCAAGGTTATTTGGGTAGATATGATATCTTTTATTAGACCAACTAAATAGTTGGAAAAATGTTCTTTGCAAGGTTTCAGACACAAACACCCTTCATCAGGTATAGGAAGACACTGCTAGTGTTGTGTGTTCTCCAAGGTAGAAAAGAAACTAATTTACAACAAGCAGGTCTGTGAAAATGCAAATGAATGGAAGTTAGGAAGACAATGGGTGGAGACAGGAGAGAGGGGGAGGGGGGTAAATGTGTGAAGGAATGCAAGTGGTCAGCGGAGGCAGGTTACCTGGGATATCAGATGTCAGGCAGGTTGTAATGTATCATAAATCCAATGTGACTTGCATCTCTTCACACATTTCCCTCCCTTCCTCCCCTCCCCTCCTACCTCATAGAGCCATAGAAAATTAGGGTTGGAAGGGACCTCAGGAAGTCATCTAGTCCAACCCCTGCTCAAATCAGGACCTTCCACAACCAGATCATCCCAGCCAAGGCTTTGTCTAGTCGGATCTTAATCTCCAAGGATGCAAATTCCACAGCCTCTCAAGGTAACCTGCCACAGTGTTTTACTACCCCTCACCCCCCACCATTGTCTTCCAAACTTCCACTCATTTGCATTTGCACAGACTTGCTTGTTGTAAATTAGGTTCTTTTCTACCTTGGAAAACACATAACTCCCTATGCCCAGTGAAGGGTGTTTGTGCCTGAAAGCTTGCAAAGAACTTTTTCCAGCTATTTAGTTGGTCTAATAAAAGATATCACATTTATGCAAAGAATCTTGCCTGCCTATGTCCAAGATGGCTCCAGCCAACAAGACTACCACAACCACTTTCTGACTTCCTCCAAGTTGCTCGTATCTCACAGTTACTCAAGACTGTAGCTACTTCCCAAATCCATGAGATGAAGTGTAATAAGATTACTGACTCAACTGAAGCAACATAATGAATTCCTTCAATTGGAAGGGCTACAAATTTAAGGATCTAACAGTTAGGAAGCAAGTATTTCCTATGTGAGGGAAGGGAAATACGGCAAGTGGCACTTCTTTATTTTCTTGCTTAGTAACTGAGGAAATGTAGGATTCCTAAATCAAACTCTTCTAATTAAACAGAAATGGAGGTTTGTTAGCCCATACTACATACCTTCAATGATTCGATCTAAGAAACCAGAGGCTTTGTTTCTTCACTGACATCTTTTGTTACATCAGAATCATCTCCTTGCAAGGCAGGTGCTTCTGAGGAATTTACAGTGGCCTGCAAAAATATGAACTTTTACTACTTGTCACACAGAATATTATGAAGAACATCGAACAGAAGCATCTGAACATCTTGTTCACTGACAACGATAGAACCATTCACCTACAAGTATCTCTGTTAAACAGGAGTTGGAGAACACGTTATTTGTGCATAAGAACTAGATTAAGTTTCAGATCTTGCATCTCATTGAATATTAAACATTTCCTTCTCTGACATAGTAACTGAATCCAAACTCTGCCTGCTAATTCCTGTGGCAACAGCCTGATCTCAGCTTTTTCATACTTCACTAATGCCAGTTACATTGTTACTGTGATTAGTTTTCAGACTTACTCTTCCAGAAAAGCCTGTTCTTTCTTCCAGGCTCATTATACCCCTACAACTTGCCTCTGAGAGCAGCCTTTGGAATTAATAGGACTTTCAATTTCCAAGCTTTCTCCTTCTTACTCTACCCCAAGGTATTTGTTTATACCATTCTAGACTCCTCCATCTTTTTTTCACCACAGCTCTTTTAGACTCAGTACTTACCTGAGTCTGAGAGGCACATCACACCAAAGCCAAAGAAACTAGAATTAATATGTCAATCTCAAAATATCTATTAAAACTACAGAAAAATGGTGCGTACTCCAAACAGTTATAAAATTCTGGTATGAACAATTTTATGTAAATCTCATGTCCATTTAGTTAGACTTCTTCTCTGCATTATTGTTGTTATAATTGTTTTGTTTGTTTGTTGTTGCAGTAGCACATAATGAGGGACTGGGATACCACTGTGTAGACAGGTACAAATACATTATAAAAAGTCCCAAAGTATTTACAGCCATTATCAAACAAATACAAGTAAGATGAGCAAAATTATTTTGTCATATTTTCCAATTTAACCTTTTCATTATTAAAAATAAAGGTATTTACTTTCCCAAATGATAATTCTTCCTCTGCTACTATAGCCTTCTTCTCTCCTTCCTCTCTTAAGACTGAAGTTTCTTCAGTGTCCTCTGTTTTATTTGGCTTTTCACCGATTTCAAACAACTCTTCAATACAGAAAAAATGCTTCATGAAACACAGAATTAAACAGAAATCACAACTGCCCTTGTCCTTTAAAAGGAAAATGCCTTTTTTTTTACTAAAAGTAAATAGCGTAAAACTGGGAAACATAGATTATAATCATATTAAAATTATATTAGGGCTTTTTGTTTGTGGAAGAGGAAGCTCTTAAATACAGGTTTATCTTAACATGACTTAACATATTTCATCATCAGGATCATCTCCGAAGGACTCCTATGGATATAATAAGGTGCTTCAAAAATAAATATTATTAATATGCACTTTCAAACTGACATACATTTATATCAGACTGATGTCAGTATGGACCAGATTGCACACACAGATCAAGTCTGCTTATTGAATTAAGCCTAAGGCCATAACAATATCGAGTAGATCTCAGAGGAAGCATTTAAATCAATATAACTTACTGCTCAGATCTACAACTCCTCTAGGTTTCACAAGCTGTGGTATTCCACCTGGAGTAAAACAATTTACATGTTAGTTACACGTTCATGTATTATCTATACGAAAAACAGTTCTACAGAAGGCAGTTCAATGCCAGTGTCCGAAGCCACAGAGTCCATAACCAGCTTGATGTTTATATTTCAAGTACTTCTTTAAGCTAGTATACTCTTTGCAAAGGTACTCAAGTACAGTAACATGCTTACTGAGGCAGCATTCAAAAACACAGTAATTTAGTAAAATGCAAGTGGTGCAGCAGAATGATTAAGGAGTCTTTCTATAGCCCCAGATTCATGAGTTCACGCCCTGCTATAGACTCATGCCAAAGGCTACCCCCACAAGCAACATGTCCATAAATGGGTACCTAGTCAAAGGTGGCTTGCTCTAGCTTGTGTGTTGCTGGCACAAAAAACTGCTGTGTCTTAACCACAAGAGTCCAATATGCTGTTGGACTCGGATGGACTTTCCTTCTATAAAATGGTACAGAAACTATCATACCATTAATGACTTATCAGTCAATATTCTTGACATAGAGGTGAAGCTCCATAAAGGAAATTAAGTTTTGCTTGACAGCCATTGTGGGATCCCTACTATAAATTAAACCCTCAAAATCCTTCATCGGCTACCACCCAGCCCTGGGGGAAGCAAAAATCCTAGCAGCATTTCCCCCCCCCACACTTACTATTTGCTGGATCTTCAGTTGCTTCTTTTGCTTGGTCCTAAAAGAAAAAAAATACAATAAATTAAAGAAAAATATCGGACACACCACTTTTCTACTGAAAAAAAATACAGTAAGACCCCGAGTTACATGGGAGATACGTTCTTGAAACACTCCATGTAAGTTGAAACCGTGTAACTCGAGGCATTAAGTCAATGGAAAACAGGGGGATAGGGACCTGGGACCAAGATTTGATAACATTATTTCATAATGAAAGGATATTGAAACACAGAATAATGGAATTAATAGTCTTATTAAAACCTTTACTCCTGGCTACGTGCTCATACAGAGACAAAGCTTTAGCCCTAATTGCCACACCGTCAACAACTGCTCCTTTTGTATTGGTCATTTCATTGATCCAAAGATTAAGGAGTTTCCCAACCTTATCTAAATGAGGAATACTAGTCACCAAGGACACTCTTGAATTCACAGGGGTTGTCGTTTTCACACAGTCTCTAAATTTTTTTCATTTTATTTAATGGTACACACAGTTGATTCACTTAAACTGTATTGGTGAGCAATCAACGCAGCACTATTGCCTTCTCTTAATTTATCAAGGATTTCTATTTTCTGGGCCAGGATGACAGACTTACGTGCTCTTTTGGGCACAACATCAAAGGCTTTCTTTGACGCCATTTTCACAAATATTCAGGGGTTAACATAAGCAAAAGGATGGACAATCTTGGACGAGATGACAAGTGATGCTAACATTATGTAAGCAGACTCCAAACTAACAACCACTCTACCGCAAACTGTGTAAACGTGAAGCAGGGTATCGTGTAAGTTGAAACATGGTCATGTTACATAAAGCGTGTATACGTGAATCAGTGCAACTCAAAACTGTGTAACTGGGGGTCCAACTGTATTACTGAATAGCTTCTCTTGATAAAAGGAACATTTAAAATAACCTTGTGAATTAATTGTGTATTGGGGAATCAGAGTAACTCTCAGTATTGACTTGAGTTTTAAGTATCAGATCATTTTTTATAAACTCTAACTAGGGTAGAAAGTCATGTGCATTAATTCTTCAAAAATAAGTCTTCAGAATCATTTATACACCCACGGAAAATAAAACAAATAAAGAAAAACTTTAATTCAGTGATTTGCATTTTTCCCCCAGAGAAAATAGGTCTAAATGCATGTTAGGTATATTTGTTTACACTGGGTGCATCTACATGTGAGCTTTTCTGCAGAGTTGATGAATTAGCTCCACAGTAAAGCAACACAGTCTACACGTGCACCCATATTAGGGTGCAGTAAACTAGTTACTTCCATTGTAGGATAGTACTGTCCAGGACAAGTATTATCCTACAGTGGAGTAATTACATGCACTCAGATGTAGACTATGACTAGGGCTGGCTGAGGCCCGAGGTTGCTACAGTGTTGGGGCAGCCTGCCAGCTTGCTCCACACTGTAGCACCCTTGTCCCACAGCCAGCCTGTCCAGCACCCATCGCCATCACCCAGAACCTGGGGTTGACCCCACAGGCCTCCTGCCAGCCCAGGGCTGCTCCACCCCAGCTCAAATTTTTGTGGTCCCAGGTGCATGTGAAGATTCTGCACCTGGGAAGCAGCTGACTCCGGCACAAACTGCATCAGATTTTATTCAGACACATTAATAGCATGTATAGATGATCCCACTGAGTGTTTCTGGCCCCATCCTGCATAGAATTGTGCACATAGTCCCCTGGAAGAATTATTTGTAGGAGATGAGTGTATGACTAAATAGTATTCTAATATGCTTTATCATGTAGTAAAACCAATATTGTTAATATAAGATCATGAGAGGTCTTTCACCTCCATCAAATATTACAAAATTCAAAAGTATGGTTCCCATAGGTCCTGCACCTATACCCTGCTCCTTCTACAGAGAAGAAAACCCTAAAGCAAAGCGTATTTCTGGTTTGATTGTGCTAGGTGTGAAGTCATAAAAAGGACCTGCAGTAATTTCATAGGATTTCAATATGAGGGAATTTCCTGATTTCTGAGTGTGTAGAACTTCAATTTTAATTATATGTTAGTATTTTTATTTGAATGTAATGATTTTGGCTAAAAAAAATCCTCTCTAAAACCAAACTGTATTGCATACCCAAATCTTACCAGTATGAACACCGGAGTTAATGTCAAAGCTCCCACTAACCTCCATAGCATAGGATGAGATCCCTTAATATTCAAAGACTGCACACAGTAATAAATGCACCAGTGCCTTTGATTAAATATTCAAATGAAACTCCCCACACTCTTCAGACAGCTCTTGCTTCCAGCTCCCCACCTGATAAGGTTCTCTGCTATGTATTACCAGTTAAAATGTCAAATGCCATCCATCTGCAGGATGCAGTTCTCTGAGAGATGCATAACTTGTGAAATTTATCATGACAGACTTTGAAAGCCATTTTAAAAAGCAGAAGGACTTTTTTTTAAGGAAATGAGGGGAAAAATGAATTACCAAGATTGAAAGGGAGAGTGGGAACCAACAGCTTCCTTGCACTGATAGCTTTATACCAGTGGTGCTCAACTTTTGGGCCTTATGGGCTAGATGAGTAGCATGAGGTTGGTTCACAGCTAAATCAGGCCCCATGCTGCCTCCCTCAGCTCCCCATCTGAGATCGGGCCCCACAACTGCCTCCCTTTGGACCATGTGTGCTTGGATCATCCCTGTGCTGCCTCTGCCCAGCCCCCATGCACCCACAACAAGCCTGCAAGCAGGGATAAGGCCCAATCTAGTGTGGGCCCAATATTAAGCCCCACATTAAATTTGATCTGATTGATCCAAATATAAAAAATTACTCAGAAAATATTTTTGCAGCTACAATTAAGCTGTTTCTTGGTTTCACAATGTGATGGACTTGGAGTTGCTAGTGACTTTTTATGAATATTATATGCTCTCTCTTTTATTATCGCAACTGTATTCAAATATATGGTAATAATTCAATAAGATGCTTTCTGTGCAAAGGCAGGAAAAAATACTACAACTTCAAACAACCACCCATTTACCAAGACACAAGGTACAGTACAAGAGCCATTTGGTTTGATGTTCTACCCCTAACTAAGCTCACTAGCCTTACTTTGTCATGACAGTGCAAAAGGGGTCAGGAAGACAGCAAGACTGTGTGAACAGGAGAACAGGAATTATGCTGGATTAAAAGATGAACCAAACACCTGAAGTAGGGGGAAAAGCAGGTCCTGACCAAGAGCGTGAGTCTAGCTAAGCAGACATATACGTAGACTAGGGGTGAGCAAAATATGGCCCAGAGGCCAGATCCGGCCCATGGAGTAATTTTGCCTGGCTTGCGGTGGGTCCCTTGACTCCTGCTACTGCTGTTGCTCCCACGTCACTCCGCTCCATGCCACTCCACCCCATGCCAAGCCTGTGGGGCTGGGACTGCCTCCACTTCACAAGCATCCCAGGGCAAGCAGTGGGCTGACACAGGATGGGAGTGCCCCAGCACTGCCTGCCTCCCCCAACCCAGGCCTGGTTGTGGCCACTGCAAGTGGCAGGGCATAGAGACACTGCCAGGTCTACCCCCTCCCTCCCTTGCCTGCAGGTTGAGTATCCCAGACTGATGGAAAGGATGGATAAGGGGAGGGGGAAGGGAAGCTAAGTTACTCCTGAGCCTCCTCCATGGGGCTCGCAGCCCTCCTCTTTCCCTTGTGGGTGCTCCTGCCCTACAGTAGCTTCCAGCTCTGCCCAGGCCCTGCACTGTCACTGCCCCAAGACCTCAGCCCCAGATGCAGCTCCAGGGAGCCATGCAGGCAGGCAGCTGCGTCAAGGCCCAAGATCATGCGGCTATGACAATGTGGGGCCGGACAGGGCAGAGCTTCAATCCACTCCCTGCACGCCTCTCCCTATGGAAAGTGTACCTGTCACAGGGGCATGAGGAGAGCGGATCATGGCTCTGACCTAGCCCCAGCCCTACACAGTCACCAACCTGTGACCCCTCCCTGTGATCCCAACCTTGCCTGCCCCTCCTGCTCCTGAACACCATTGCTTGGAGCACCATACCACACAGGGAGTTTTGGTGAGTTGTTGTGCTGGGGCAGGAGTGGGGCACTACTGACCCAGCCTGCAACAGCTGCCCAAAACAGCCCATGTGGCCCTCGGGCCCAAATAATTGTCCACCCCCATATAGACCATTTGCTGCTTTATAGTCCTTTTCTCTGAAATGCTTTACTCCTATGGTTAAATGAACAAAATTTGTACTTTGGTCAAATGTTTCTTTTGACCAAATGCACAGAACACGAACTCACCATCATCAACACCTTGCTCTACCAGAAAAATAGGCACAAGACATCACGGCAACATCCACAATCTAAGCACTGGCACCTCACTGACTGTGTCATTGATTACAAAGATGTCTGCATCACCTGAACTACGCTAGGAGCTGACGATTGCTGAACCGATCACTGACTCATCTGCTCAGTTATGTAATTCAAATCGGCTCCCTAACAATGGCTGCAGCAGAAGCAATATCAACAAAAGGTCAGTGTTGAAGGACTCACAGAGCCAGTCAAGCAAGATATCTTCCACCAGTGCCTCAATGAAAAACTGGCAAATTCCAAACAGCAATGGGAGAATGTCAGCACCGCCTGAGGTGCCTTCAAGTCCACCTTCATCAGCACCTGCAAAGAGAAACTTTACCAGGAAACATCAAGACTGGTTTGATGAGAATGACTG
>NW_017729022.1:80211143-80214263 GCF_001723915.1 Gavialis gangeticus
GGATCATCTCTCTGGACCTGCTCGAGATGCATCTGTGGATATAGTGTCTATACTGGAATAAATAGTTGAACATTGCTACCCGTAATTGTTTTTCATTTCGTTCAACTCCTCCATTTAATTATATTGGAGGTTGATTTTAAACAATATTCCACAGCTTCCAAATTTATCATTAATACCCATGCTTTTGTTAAAGGCACAGGTTCAATCCCACTCTACCTATTAGGCATCCAAGTGATACCAGACATCTAAGTGCAATCATATTCCATCCTACTCCTATTCCATGCTGTACTAGGAAGCATGTAGAGCTGCAATTTATGGCCCCACACAATATGGTCTCACATAGTACCTCTTCGGTCCAGAAATTCTACCCTACTGTCATTCACTCCCATGCTTTGAAGGGCAGGTATTGCCAGCAAGTTAATGAGGCCCTGGTTTATGATTACAACCCTTGCACTCTTCTGCAATATAAACAAATAAATGGACTTGGCAGGGATAAATCTCCCTGTCATCAAGCCTACACAGCAGGAACCCAATTATCAAATGTGTGAACTACTGTTTTTAAATAAAAATCAGATATTAGTTCCTCTTACAAACAATCTCAAAATGTAAAATTAAGGAGATACAAACCTGGTTCCATGTTTCAGAGTACTCACAATCTCTTTTCCTCTGGAAAACAATAATTGAGAATTTCCTTCTCCCCTTATTTGATACGCCAGTCAAAACACTGTAGTAGAGATTATACCATTACATTCCAGATCAAAACCATGTATACATGGAGAAAAAAAAACCCTCTGCTTAAAAAATTAAAAGAAGTTACAGAAAGTTATATTAACTCTTTCATTTCACACAGAAATGCAATGTAAATTTAGCCCCTGATCCCAGAGGGAGTTAGGGAGATCCCCCTCCCCCATTCCCCCGCAGACCCCAAGAACCTCCCAGACCCCAACAATCCCCCCATGGGCTCTGCCTGCTCCCTCCATCACCTATCCCCTCAATCCATCACCTATCCCCTCAATCCTTTCCCCGGGGACCCCACCTGTCCCTTTGATCCCCTCACTCCCTCTCCAGAGCCTGCCTGCCTCCCCTGATTCCCCCCCCCGCCAACTGCCTCCCTGTTCCTCCACCCAAATCGTAAGTTACCTTAGATCAGTGGTTTCCAACCTTTTTAAGTAGGAGATCATGTTTTGCATTTAAAAGCACCCCAAAATTTACTGTGTGCCACCCCCTCTCCCCCTGCCCAGCAGGTAAGTCTGTGGAGAGGGAAGTGAGGGTGCAGATTGAGGCAGAGGGAGAAAAAATTATTTGGTGGTGTGCTTCCCCAGCAGGTAAGTCCCACCCGGCTGGGGCCCCACTCAACTTACCCGTGCTCCTGCCTGTACGGCGCTGTCCATCACTACAGGGGCCTCAGTCTAGCCCCTGCCCCTTCCCTCCCCCAGGGACTGACCTGCTGGGCTGGGGCACACACGTGCATTCACGCAGGCACTCAGCCCCCCACCCCAGCCTTGCATCGACTCCAAGAGGCTCCAAGATCTACTGCAAGAGGCTCCAAGATCTACCAATGGATCGAGATGCACTAGTTGGTGACCACTGCCTTAGATCAATCTAACATCCTCCTAACCTCTGTATGCACCCTTAGTTTATCCTATACATCTATTTTAAAAGCCACTACCATAGTATCAAATAAATGTATAGTTTTTCATACCTGCTTTTCTGTTGTTACTGTAGTCCGCATGTCTGCAAATTTAAAGCTCTGTAAATGTCAAAGGGATTTTAATAATCAAAAGTGAAACTGAAAAGCAGTTCCTGTTTTTCTCATGAGTCACAATAATTGTATTTCACATTTCAGCATAACAGTCCTTCCTTAATCTTTGTGTGTGTATGTGTGCATATGCATGCTGCTTCAATTGTTCCATAAAAACAAGTGTAATAGTGGTCTTTAAATATTTATAGTAATCCATCTGGAGCAGTCTTTAAATATTTGAAAGGTTGCTATAAGGAAAAGGGATAACAACTGTTCTCCCTTGCCACAGAGAGCTGGACATGGGGCAGTGGCTCTGAACTGCAGCAGAGTAGTTTTAGATTAGATTTTAGGGGAAACTTACTCTCAGAACAGTGAGAAAGTGGAATGGACTGTCCAAGGAACTTGCGCAGTCTCCTGCATTGAAGTTTTCAAGAGGAGGCTGGGTAAGCATTGGACAGGGATGATTTGGGAGTAGAATTTGTGCAGAGGATTTGGCCGGATGACCCTTGAAGTTCCTTCCAACCAGGGGCAGATCCAGAGGTGCAGGGGAAGGAGTGGGAAGGGCTGCACTGGTGCATATGCACCCTCTTTGATTCTTTTTATACCCAAAGTTTAAAACCAACTAGCAGTGGCAGCAGCATTTCTAGTCAGGCAGTGCTGAGACAGTCAATTGACTTCATGGCTCATAATATACCTGAACCCTTATAAACTCTTCATTCCACAGGTGGTAAGGATCCCCTCTTCTTTTTAATGGTCTTGATATTCCACCCATCAAGCTAGCTTTTTTCTGCAATTCTGCTGTCTGTTAACTGCTCCTGAAGCTCCTATTTCACAGCCCTGCAGATTGTTTTTGACTCATTCCAATGAAGTCACGCTAGAAGGAAGGAATAGGTTACAATCGGACCTAGACAGGTTACAGGGCTGGGCGGATGAGAACAGGATGGGATTCAACACTGACAAGTGCAGGGTGCTGCACCTGGGGAGGAAGAACCAGCAGCATACCTACAGGCTGGGGAACTCCCTTCTCGTCAATGCAGAGGCAGAAAAGGATCTTGGAGTCATCACTGATGCCAAAATAAACATGGGCCGGCAGTGTGCGGAAACAGTCAGGAAGGCCAGCCGCACCTTGTCATGCATCCACAGATGCATCTCAAGCAGGTCCAAGGAAGTGATCCTCCCCCTCTATGCGACACTGGTCAGGCCTCAGCTGGAGTACTGCATCCAGTTCTGGGCGCCACACTTCAAGAGGGATGTGGACAACATGGAGAGGGTCCAGAGGAGGGCCACTCACATGATCGGGGGCAGCAGGGCAGGCCCTACAAGGAGAGGCTACGGGACCTGAACCTGTTCAGCCTCCACAAGAGAAGGCTTAGGGGGGA
>NW_017729022.1:80219263-80221293 GCF_001723915.1 Gavialis gangeticus
AACTTCCAAGCGAAGTGGTGCTGGCTCCTACCCTGGGGGTCTTTAAGAGGAGGCTAGACGAAGACCTTGCTGGGGTCGTTTGACCCCAATACTCTTTCCTGCCATGGCAGGGGGTCAGACTCGATGATCTGCTCAGGTCCCTTCCGACCCTACTAACTATGAAACTATGAAGTTATATTTGTTTTTCCCTCCATCTCAAACTGAATAATACAGCCCCAGGCCCTTGGATATTAGTAAAGCTTCTAGTTTATTTTCAACTGAAGAAAATATATGTGTTAGTTTATATATGATCATGCACCTCACCATCTGCTCCCCAATTTTCACAATTCTAGATCTGGTCATGTTTCCAACCAAATTATATTATATGAAGTAATGGAAATTGCAAAGTAGTAGAAACTGGCCAAACTAGCACAAGTTAGCTCAAACAAACAAAACAATCAGCTTTGCCATGATGACTTTTTATCAAGATCTGTGGGTTTTTTTATCAAGATCTTTGTTTTACATTTGCCTCTCTTCAGTAAAAGGTAACTTCTCCATTTTCTGTTAACTGGTAAGTGAAAAGTACAAACAGCTAGCTTTTGGTTTATGTTTGCTGTTCCACGTATCTCCACTGCAGAAACTGAGCCACTGAAGTGACATTCTCTAGAGGGCTATCAAACAGAGAGAGTGATTTTAATACAAAAGACTAGGAATGGAGAGGAGGGGAGCTGGGGAGCAGTGCTGAGACAGACAAATCATAAATTCATAGGGGTCATACTAATTAATCCAGATAATGTGCTAAGACTCTGTAGTCCTTGATTAGACCATACTCAACTCCATCCAGTCTGCGGATAACTTCTTTTTTGAAATGTCTCCATTCAAGTTGTCTTTAAAGCTTGAACATGCAACTGCCTTTCCTGTCTTTTGTATTCAAGTCACTCTGTTTGATAGCCTGCTCTGTGCATTTCCTTTCAGAGCATCTGATGAAGTGAGCGCTGGATCCTGGAAGCTTATGGATCCCTGATTCAGGAAAGGCCCTGCTATACTTTCCAATTCAGGCTGGAAAGAAGCCAGCAACAGAGCTGTTACACATTTTCAGTCACTCACTTTGTAGTTTGTTGTCTCTTTTTGGAGCTGGATAGTCATTTTTTATTGTGTGAAAATTACTTGGCATGTTCAGCTGGTCTAAATTGATTGTGCAATTCACCAGTGACTCACATGCTAATTATTTCGCACAAGGCCAGTTGAAACTTATGGTTTGCATTGCCAGTGAAATGCATCATATATATAATGTGTGGCAAGGGCCTATGTCTATGACAGATTCTCTGCCAGTATCTGAAGGATTCTTATAGGCTAAAGCTAATACCCTGGCAGTAATATCACAGGAGGATGATATTGTGTGCATACAGGAGACACACAAATTAAATAATAACTCTTCCCTACCATTGAAGGGAAAAATAAGCAATAGGCAGTATAGCAATGCAGTTTTTGCTAGATCTGACTTGTGAATTGATCAAGTGTATTGTATACCAGCACAAATGAGAATAACATCAAAACCACCACACTTAGCCTCAAGAATATCACTATCACATTTATAAACAAACCATATGTTCAAGAAAAGATTACACAAGCAACTAGCTGGGGTTATTTAACCCCAGCGCTCTTTCCTGCCTTGAGCAGGGGTCAGACTCGATGATCTACAAGGTCCTTTGTGACCCTAGAAATCTATGAAATCTTTGAAGCTACAAATGGTAGAACCTGAAGACCAAACAGACTGACAGTGGGTCTTGGCAGTAGGGCTGTATGAAGCTTTAGGTGGTGATTCAATTTGGAGGAGGTTCGGCCTGATTTGGTGGCCAAATCTCTGAATCCGAACTGAATCAGGGGACCAATTAAAAGGTCCAAATTGATTCAAAGCTGTCCAAATCTTCGGAAAAGATTCAGAGAGCTTTGATGATTCTGGCAGTCCCCAGTGGCTGCAGCAGGGAGCTGCAGCTAGATTCAGAGCATGTAAGAAGGGGGCGGAGGAGGGGGAAGGGGACCATGGGGGG
>NW_017729022.1:80221524-80222254 GCF_001723915.1 Gavialis gangeticus
CCCCCCCGCCCCCCCCCCCCCCCGCTGCATGGGGGGCTCTGTATAAGCCCCCAGATCCCTCTTGCTCCCCCAGCCCCCCCATTGGCTGCCCTGCCCACCGCAGCCCTGGCCCTTTAAGAAAAAAAAAAAAAGACAAAAGCCCCCACCACTCCTGCAGCAGCCTTGGGGCTTTGCAGGGCTCCTGGAAGAGCCCCCCATGTGACATGGGGCAGCGAAAGGCAGTGGGAATCGCTCCTTGCCGGGCAGGAATGCTGAGTCGGGGATTACTCAGGCTTTTTTTTTTCTTAAAGGGCCAGAGCCATGGCAGGCAGGGCAGCCATGGGAGGGGCCGGGGGGCTTGTGGCAGAGCCTCCCATGCAGTGTGGGGCAGTGGGGACCGCCTCCCGCCCAGCAGCACTGAGTCGGGACTTTTTTTCCCCCAAAGTGCAGGGAGTTGGGGTGGGCAGGGCAACCATTGGCCTGGCTGATTCAGATTCAGCAGCAGCCAAATCTCCAAATCAGATTCAACTGAATCAATTCAGGACAATGATTCAAATCACCAAATCGAATCACTGTTCCCCAAATCCGCTGAATCCAAAGTTAATGTCAGCTGCTTCACACAGGCCTACTTAGCAGATGCAGCTCTCTCATGAAATCATGACCGACCAATTTAACAGACCAATATTTGTCAGGAGAAGCAAACCATAGATCATCTCCTGAGATGCCCTGTAGCACCACAAAGCTCCCCACA
>NW_017729022.1:80227865-80229934 GCF_001723915.1 Gavialis gangeticus
CCCCCCCGCCCCCCCCCCCCCCCGCTGCATGGGGGGCTCTGTATAAGCCCCCAGATCCCTCTTGCTCCCCCAGCCCCCCCATTGGCTGCCCTGCCCACCGCAGCCCTGGCCCTTTAAGAAAAAAAAAAAAAGACAAAAGCCCCCACCACTCCTGCAGCAGCCTTGGGGCTTTGCAGGGCTCCTGGAAGAGCCCCCCATGTGACATGGGGCAGCGAAAGGCAGTGGGAATCGCTCCTTGCCGGGCAGGAATGCTGAGTCGGGGATTACTCAGGCTTTTTTTTTTCTTAAAGGGCCAGAGCCATGGCAGGCAGGGCAGCCATGGGAGGGGCCGGGGGGCTTGTGGCAGAGCCTCCCATGCAGTGTGGGGCAGTGGGGACCGCCTCCCGCCCAGCAGCACTGAGTCGGGACTTTTTTTCCCCCAAAGTGCAGGGAGTTGGGGTGGGCAGGGCAACCATTGGCCTGGCTGATTCAGATTCAGCAGCAGCCAAATCTCCAAATCAGATTCAACTGAATCAATTCAGGACAATGATTCAAATCACCAAATCGAATCACTGTTCCCCAAATCCGCTGAATCCAAAGTTAATGTCAGCTGCTTCACACAGGCCTACTTAGCAGATGCAGCTCTCTCATGAAATCATGACCGACCAATTTAACAGACCAATATTTGTCAGGAGAAGCAAACCATAGATCATCTCCTGAGATGCCCTGTAGCACCACAAAGCTCCCCACAAACTCTGGCAACACTAACACCAGCAGCAGCAGACTGTTCTGACGATTGGGAGCAGACCATCTAGAATGGGTGGACTGGTGGTATGATGAAGAAGGCTGAGTGTGGTGAGGTCATGAGGTGAACTGAGAGCGTCATGAGGTTGTGGAGCAGGCTGAGAGTGCCAGGAGGTCATAAGCAGACCAAGCCAGGGCTGGGGCCAGGGCCATTCCCCCCTGCAGGTGCTTCAGGCCAAAACCCCACCTCCCCTTCCTGCTCCCTTGGTCCCCACCCTGCCTGCTGCTGTTGGTGGGGGGGGCATCAGCCCCTAGCTCCAAGGAGCAGACCCAGGGGTCCCCCTCTGCCTCCAAGGAGCAGGGGAGGGGGAGAGGCCTCACTCCCCTCCCCTCTGGCCCCTCAGTCCACACTATCACAGTGGATCTCCACTGGCTGTCTCTGTCTGTGTAGGGCACTCTGATTAGCTGCCAAGAGGGCCAATCAGAGCGCAAATAAAACTTACAGACAGTCAGACTTAGGCCTTTCTAGTACTACAATAATTCCTGGAGACTCCAGGGCAAACCCTAGTCATGAGGTGGGCTGAGGGTGTCATGAGGTGACAAGTTGGTAGTGAGTGTGGTGAGGTCATCAGGCGGGCTAAGTGTTGTATTATCTTAAATGGGGAGACTATGGTAAGGTCATAAGGTAGGCAGAGTATTAAGATATCATAAGCAGAGGGCGTGGTGACGCCATGAGGCGGGCTGAGTGTCATGACGTAATAAGCACCGAGAGAAGCCCAGGGCCCTTTTCAGCAATTTGCGACACGAGAACTGCTTTTCCCGTGTGTATTTTCAATCAGGACCGGCGAGCGCGGACCCAGGCGCAGCAGCACCGCACTCCACGGCCGCACCCCCCGCGCAGGCGCCGGATGGAGCTGGGGGCTGGACGCTGCATCCTCCCAGCCTGCCCCGCGCGGCCAAGATGGCGGCGCGCATGCTGCGGAGCGGAGCAGCGCGGGGGCTGTTGGCAGAGCAGAGCGAGCGGGGCCTGTTCCAGAACGTTTTCCCGGCGGCGGATCAGCTCGTGGAGCTGCTGGCGCCGGGGCGTCCGCCGCTTGCCGCCTACTGCGGCTTCGACCCCACGGCGGACTCGCTGCACGTCGGTCACCTCCCCGCCCTGCTGGCGTTACTGCACTTCCAGCGCGCGGGGCATCGCGTCATCGCGCTGGTGGGCGGGGCCACGGCGCGCCTGGGCGACCCCAGCGGCCGAGGCGCTGCCCGTGAGCCGCTGCCGCCCGAGCGCCTGCAGGCGCATGCGCGGGGCCTGAGCGATGGGCTGCACCGCGTTTTCGAGAACCACCACCGGC
>NW_017729022.1:80234934-80235834 GCF_001723915.1 Gavialis gangeticus
GCCCGAGCGCCTGCAGGCGCATGCGCGGGGCCTGCGCGATGGGCTGCACCGCGTTTTCGAGAACCACCACCGGCTCTTCTGGCCCGAGGCAGGTGGCTTGCGCCTTGGGGACGTGGAGCTGCTGGACAACATGCAGTGGCTGGGCCGCCAGCCTCTGATGGACTTCCTGGCCAACGTTGGGACACGCCTGCGCATGGGCACGCTGCTGAGCCGCGAGGCCTGCCAGGCACGCCTGCAGAGTGACAGTGGCATGAGCCTGGCCGAGTTCCTCTACCCGGCTCTGCAGGCCTACGACTTCCTGCACCTGTACACGCACCATGGCTGCCGCCTCCAGCTGGGTGGCACCGACCAGATGGGCAACATCATGTCAGGCCACGACCTCGTCACCAAGTACGGGCTGCCAGGCACCACCTGCTCTGCCCCTCATGAGACTGGTCCCTCCCGGGAGCCGGGTGGACACCAGCTTCAGCCCCCTGGGGAGGGTGGCCTGTGAGAGATGGCTGCCTGGGTGTGCCCTTGCGGGGAGGAAGAGCAGCCCCTCTAAAATGAGTCAAGTCATGGCAGCTGGGCTGGGCTGGGCAGCACCTGGAGACAATGGGACTCCACCTGCCTGGTGCTGCCACCTCATGCCAAGTGGTTTGCAACCCTTTCACAGAGTTCTTTAGGAGTTGGGTTCCCAGTGACTTTAGGCCATCATTTCTCAACCCACAGGTTGCAACCCAAAAGTGGGTCACAAAAGTCCAGGAAAGGGTCGTGAACAAGCTGTAAAAATTGGTTCTCCTTTAAGGGAGAAAAATGTAGGAAACTGGATTTTCCTTTGCAGGCTGGCAGAGTTTCACCTGCTTTGGAGCCCTCCTTGCCCCACACAGTGGGGGGCTGGGGTTTGGGGGCAGGGGTCAG
>NW_017729022.1:80235945-80267288 GCF_001723915.1 Gavialis gangeticus
CGGCGGGTTGAGAATAAGGGCACTGCATTGGGACTGGCCATCAATGTTTATAAAAGGGTCCTGACGCAAAAAAAGTTGGAAACCGCTGCTGGCATTGCACATGCACCTCTTATGAAAAGGAGCAGCCAACAGTGTCAGCAGCACCTGCAGGCAGTAGCTGCTCACCTGCTGCCAGTGGCATCTGCAGGAGCTCCCTGCTTACCGCTGCTGCACTTCTGCTGCCATCAGCACCACTGTGGGCACGCATCATTCATGACTGCTAGAGGCCGCTTAGCCAGGATGGTGCTTAGCAGGTGTTGCCTTGTCAGCTCAAAGGATTACTGCTCTATGCTCAACTTTCCTTAGCAAACATACCCCCAAAGGCAGGCATCAGTTTCATGAGGATGTGGTGGGCAGTCAAGAGCTGTCAGGAAGATTTTTGTTCCTTTTCTGGTGCAGTAAAAAGTATTCTGAGTTTGTGAACCAGCCTTAACAAGACTGATATTGGCTTAATGATGAGTGAAAAAAATTCAATACTTTTTATTTGCCATATTTTTGAGCATTGACAGTAGCCTGTGGGCATGCTTTCATGTTTTCCGCCATGACTCTGAGGGCTTGGAACTGTTTACTGTAGGAAAGCCAAGAGCCTCTTGTAGCTTTCTTTTCCGCCTGTAGGAACTCAGATAAAATGAGACCCTTGACAAAAAACAAAAGAGAGCATCAGTGGAAGGCCTTTTTTTCAAACAGCAGTAGCCTCTAAGTAGACATAAGTTTTGGATGCCTGGAAATGCTTTTTTGCATAGGCTAAGATACGGAGCCCTTGAGTAGGTAGGGATGAGATGCATCTTTAGACTTTAAGTCCCAGTCTATAATAACTTTGAGGCACTTGCATTCTGCACCATGGCGCCAGCTGGCTTAACCAGAAGATGCTACGTTCGCTCTCCAATTTACACAACTGTTGGAAAGATTCATATCAGCATTGTCCTCTGGGGATAAGTACAGAGAGAGAAGGCTGCTGAAACTGCTCCTGTGGAGCATGTGAGAACTAAACAGTCGTTTCTGTATTCAGAAAAGTGAAATGAAAACAGGTCACTCCAGTTTGTCTTGGTTGTTGAAATGTAAAGTAAGGCTTCAGTGGCACTTCTCAGAAAGAACTTAACAGTTACCTAGTACCTGTAAACTGCTGCAGATTACAAATGCCTGTACCACATACATATAACACATCAAAAGTGACATGTCCTTTCAGTGCTGCATCCTGTTGGACAGTAGGGAGGTCTAGATGCAGATACTGAAAGAATAAATCTGCCTCTAGGGGAAATTTCCTCCTAAATCCCATAAGCTAACATTGATTTATGCCCAGAAATTTGAGGGTTCTAAGTTTTTTTTCAATCCTGATTAGGTTTCACCATTGCATATGAGAGAGAGGTTAGATTTGTGCATGCCACAAACATCTTTGCCTCCAGCATCTAGTGGCACTGAATTCATAAGATTATCTTTCAGTTTAACATTAATACAAAGTAACTAATCTGTAAAGGTTTGGAAATGTCTATAAAAGAAACAAAAGATATATTTAAGCTTACCAAATAATGTGATTTTAATGTGCAATGATTCCTTCTCTAATACAGGGTGACCGGAGAAGAGGTGTTTGGAATTACTGTGCCTCTTATTACCAGTACCACTGGGGATAAACTGGGAAAGTCTGCTGGCAATGCAGTTTGGCTGAATAGAGACAGGACCTCTCCGTTTGAGCTGTATCAGTTTTTTGTCAGACAGCAAGATCGCATTGTTGGAAGGCAAGTAGTTTCTTAAAACTATTTTTTTTTACAAAACTTGTAAACTATGTCTGCCTGTAATAGTTTCACCAATAAGTAGCTTTGTTTTCCACAGACGCACACAATATGAGATCGTGCAATAAGCTGGATTTCCAGTTATCACTAGCCAGTTAGTTCTTCCCCTTTTCATTTAAATGTCAGTTAATTAAATTTGGCAAATTTCACAAACAGGTGTGTGTAAACCTCACTTACACATACCAGGAGACAGATCACAAGTTAGCAGGTGTGTGAACAAATGTAAAAATAAAACAAATGCATTCTGGTTTTATTTTGATTAATATGATCTTTTTGTAAGTGTTTTAAGGAATGTGTGGCTATTACTATGGCACGTTTGGCAGAAGGACACTTCTGAGCATGCCCCTCACACCTGTTCCAAACTTCAGAATGCAGCAGTAAATCCATGTGGGGAATGCCTGCTGAGCAGTTTCAATACCATGTTTCTAAATTTGGCACATGACTGGGAGCAGATGGGCAAAATGCACTCCAAAGCAGTGGTTTTCAACCTCTGGTCTACAGACCCCTGAGGGGTCCACAGGCTGTGTCTAAGGGGTCTGTGAAAGATTAAAATGATCAATCAGAATTATGTGAATACCCACACTTACCATTCAAAGGAGTCTGTACCTCCATTTGAAATTTTTTAGGGGTCCACAAATGAAAAAAGGTTGAAAACCACGGCTTCAGAGCATCCCTTCCTGAGCAGTAAGTAGCATGGACCTAGTACTTGATTTAGTACCGAACCTTATGGTATTCAAGAACCTTTGCTGTGAAGAAAGAAGAGACTACCATTTTTTTCTGAATTGTGAAGGATCCCAGTGAGTCAAGTTCCAACTACAGCACAAGTTTCATATTCTGGGATGGTTCACAGAATATGGTTTGATGCAACATAAAATTGCTGGTAGATTTAATGTTAAGATCGTTCACCAGCAAAGCCCCTAGAAATAGTGCATGCCGTCAAACAAAGTTTAAGATAATGTTACATCAAGAGACCAGAAATTTAATTTCTGCACTTGTTTTCCAAATACCAAAGCTCTCAGGAGAGGACTCCACTCCAGCAATAATAGAGTAAAATAAAAATATACTTTAATTGTTTTTATTTCTACGCTCAAATTAGAGAGATTATAATTTATTCATGGGTCAGTTTCCAGTTGCTAGCTAAGATCAAGCAATTAAGCAAAGGAAGGGCTTAAGAACAATTGAATCAGAAGAGTTTACAGCTGTTGTTCAAGTTAGCAATTGTATTCACATCCAAGCTGAATTTTTAGTATTCTCAAAAAAGCAGTATTTGATACTCACAAGGAATATTTGAGTGAGTAGAAGCAACTGCAGTATTTGCTTCAGTGAAAATCTGTGTTCACCTTAGCATAGTTCAAGTTCCATCTCAGAAAACATACGCTCTGCCTCTGAGAAGTACTATTCTTTTTCACTAAAGTGCACCATATTAAAATTAAAACTTAACTAACATAAAACATTTGTGTTGGATATTAGAAACCTGGGATTCTGTAAACTTTGGCCACCTGAGTGGATGAACCATAGTATCTACCATAACAAACAAATCTAAGAACTTAGGTCTGTTTGCTGCCCTTCACCTTGAAAGGTTCATGGGTGTTAAAAGGATTCAGTTGGGTATAGGTATGGCTTTTTTTTGAGAATAGCTCCACAATGATGGAGCAATAATTACCACTAAACCTCAGAAATATTTGGAGACCACTGAAAGCATTTGGATATGGGTGTCCAAACTTCTTTGGTCTGCTATTTCATTGATAGAACAGTTTTGCAAACCAGATTATCAGTGCTCAGGTAGCTTCTGCCAGTCATCATTACTATAACACCTTTCAGGAAGTAGAACACACAAATATTTCTACTATTAAAAAAATGGGCTTAATAAAAC
The DNA here is from genome assembly GCF_001723915.1 of Gavialis gangeticus. Taxonomy (NCBI): domain Eukaryota; kingdom Metazoa; phylum Chordata; order Crocodylia; family Gavialidae; genus Gavialis; species Gavialis gangeticus. The sequence continues at coordinate 80,239,645 of NW_017729022.1, forward strand.
TTCAGGCCTTTATATCAAAGATACAAAAGTGACACTTTATTCTTCTGCAACGCACTAGTAAATTGTTATTTACAAGAAATTATCTGGTATTTTGGTAGCTGTTTCTTGTATTGAAATATGCCCTTGAATTAATCTTGTTTATCCTACTGTGTCTTTTTTTCTCAAATGGGGTACAGTATGGTATAGTCCTGTGCTCTACTGCTGGGCACTGTCCACTGAGAACTATTCCTATCTAGGAATAGCAATCTACATACATATGTTATACTTACGTTACACTATACTGGATAAATTTGATTTATTCTTATAGAACAAATACAGAAACTTCATTATTATGTAAATGCAATTGTAAATGTCTTAACTAAAGTAGCTCATGTAGTTGAAAAGTTAGAAATGAATTACTTACTTTTTTTAAAATAGAAAAAGTGTCTCAGTAGCATTATTTAGCATAAATTATAAAGAATTTTTGAAGCCTGTACACATGAGGAAAGACCAAAATAAGCCACTGATGATGCTTTTAGTCTTAGCTATACAGGCAGAAATAAAGAACTATTTGAAATTGTTGAACCATTTGAATCAGTATTGATTTAAATAAATCACAAAACATGTTAACACAGGGCATTATATTTTTATGACAGAATGAAAGCAAATTAAATATATCAATTGTTATAAAAATAAAATAATTCTTGCTCTGCACCAGGGTGGATTTAATTTAAATAACCATTTAAATCACTGGTCAGGAAGCCTCGATTTAATCACTGTTTTCTACAAAAAAAGTGCATTCTTGTTGTTTGCTATCCCCTATTCATTTAACTTCCTGACACTTTGTACTTTTATTAGAGAGATACAAGGGCTTGATTCTGTACATAAACTTGTGAAGAGACAATAGGGCTGATGGGTAGGTATTCAGGTCTGTTATCTCGCATCATATACTGCTGTTGAGGATATTATCTCTGGAGACAAAAATCCACAGTTTGAGAACTGAAACTTATGCATCACAGAGATGCTTAATGGGCTCTTCCAGACTGAGCATTAAGTCCCATTGGGTAGAGCGGTTTTCTTTAATCTTTACTAATTTATAGAAGAGCCTCTGGGAACCCTGTAAGATTGGGCCCCTAACATAGTCCATGGGCTGTTGTGACCTATTTATAAACTTCTAAAAAGGTTACACGAATATCTTGTCTTATAGTATAAAACTAGAAGCTATAATCCCTATTACATTATGATATCTTTGAGCTTTAACATATCTTAAATTAAAAATATATGTAATTTATTTTTGTAAAAAAAACTTAAATACAATTAAATCAAAGTCTGATTTAAATTTAAAAAATCTGATTTTTTTTTGTTTGTTTTTAAATCACTGATTTTTATCCACCCTGCTCTGCACTTAGGTACCTGAAACTCTTCACTTTCCTTCCTCTTGCGGAGATTGATCATACCATGGAAATGCATGCTAAGGAACCTGAAAAGTGGGGTCCGCAGAAACGACTTGCTGCAGAAGTAACTAAACTGGTTCATGGCCAAGAAGGTCTGGAATCTGCTAAAAGGTAAAGCAGAAAAAGGTACTGTGTAGTTAGCTTGTACTCAGCTGTGTTTTGGGGACAATGCAGAAGACATATATTACATATGCAGGCTTCGAAGTAACATTGACATGACATAGGAGGGTAGAACCTTGTTTATAGAAAGGTGTACAGTGGAGTGTAATGATGCTTCAGTGTGCTTGTCTACTTTTGAGGCATCCATTCCTAATAGGTGCTGGGGCGGGAGAATCATGTGTATTTGGGTGAAACACTTATCTAGTCATAGAAACAATAAAACCCTGTTTTTATTAACAGTAGCTTCACTTTTCTTTTCAGGTGTACTAAAGCACTGTATCACAACAATTTGGAGTCTTTGGAGACCATGTCTGAACAAGAATTACAGGAACTATTCAGAGAGGCTCCGTTTGCTGAATTGCTGCTTGAACCTGGAATGACTGTGCTTGACTTATGTCGCAAAGCAAAAGCTATTCCAGATGGACCTCGTGGGTATGAAACAATTTGTATTTTTAGTAATAACTTTTTTACGTGGGTTGCAGTTCTGTAGTTCCAGATACTTGTTCTAAGATAAGGGTCTGCTTTGTTTGCTTATTCCAGTCCACGAAACATAATTATAGACATCAGAAGAGCCAAGTAGCCATTTGAAATTAGTTAGCAAGGTAATCTCTTATAGTGGTTAAAAAAAGAGGGATGGTATAACTCATTGAATCAATTTTTATGTGAAGTAATATGATAGATCTCAGCTACTTACCCAATTCTGACCTATACTGACAAAGTATTTTTTTCATGCTAAGTCTGAGTTATAGAGTATATTCCTCATTGCTATGTCTGTGTTCTGCTTTTGCAGAGGAACCTCCAAAAGTTTACTTAAGTCCTTCTAAATTAATAATAAAGAATCTAAACACCCTACAAAATGAAAAGAACTATCAAGAAACTTGATTCGCCAAGCCAAAATATTGAAGTAGTTTAGCAAAGTTATTGCTGGCTCAGTGCAACAGGGAAAGGTATTTTGTAGTGTAGGTCATAAATGTTAATAGGGAAAGTTCTCTTCCCTTCTGCACCTCAAAAAAGATCATTGTGTCAGCATTGGGGGGTGATGTCTGTCTGTCACTGCAGACCTTGACTGATTTTAAACAGATGACCTAGAAGTTTTATTTCATTATGAGACCATTCAAGTTTCCTTAATCAAAATTTATGCAATAACAAGCATTTTTAACTGAACCTTGAGGTTTAGTAGGAACAACCAGTTTCATCTTGCAATGCTTATTTGTTTCAAGGTACCAGATGATTACAAGTGGTGGAGTTTCTATAAACTATATTCAAGAAACTAATGCTGAAGCTGTTCTAGTTGTTGGGCAGCATATCCTGAAGAGTGGAATATCTCTACTGAAGATTGGAAAGAAAAACTTCTACATAATAAAATGGCTTCAGTTCTGACCAAAAGGAATACTTCATTAAAATATAAGATGCACCTTTTTACTAAATTGTTTGAAGACTGTATCTCAAGTCATCGTCTGTATTCTACGTATTGCATAATATACAGGTACAGTGTGATAGTGTAGTATATTATCTCTCACAATGTGAGAACCTACTTAGTTATCTCAGATGATTCAAATAAAAATTTTTGAAAATAGATTTGCATGTTTATTTTAGTTTTGATGGTGAATAACAGCCATATAAAAGACACTTCTAACAAAATACTATTCCATACCTCTATTCCCTTTGTAGATGAAGCTTCATTCACTTATTCAGACCCCCAAAGCCACATGTACTATAACATGCTGTTGAAGTCTCAGGCTAAGCAAAGATTGCCAAATGAGGTGGATCAGCTGTACCAGGATGTGTCCTGGTGCAGCCAACCCTCTTCCTTAGGCAAAACACAGATTGCTTATTGTCCTACCTGCCGATGCTGTGGGACAACAGGTGATGCGTTCTAGAACTTGAGAGGCCTGGTCCTGCACACCCTTGGAATTCCACACAGGATCAGACCCCTCAAGCCTTGACAGTGCCTGCCCAGCTTTCCCCAATTACCAGGAAGGGTCCCTAGGATCTCTACAGCATGTCTCTAACTGGGTAAAGTCAGGGTTTCTCAGTGAAGGGCCCCTGGGATCTCTGGGGCCTGGTCTCTTTAGTGAGGACAGTTGGCTAAGCAGCTTGCTAAGACACACCCCACAGATTGTAGGGGTGCTTCTCAGTAAGCAGCTCAGGTGCTCTTGGGGCTTGAGGGGCCCAATCCTGTGCACCTTGAGAATTTCTGCACAGGATTGCACCCTCAGAGCACCTGCCCAGGGCGGGTGGACAGCACAGGCAGTTTTGGGTTACCAGCACTCACACTATAAAACAAGCACATCTACTGCTAAGTAGCAGCACAAGATATCACCTTGCAGGCATAGGTTTTGAACTTTTGCAGCATGACAAGGGGCTGCTTGCTTTGCCTTTGTGCTGCCATAAAAAAAAAAAAAAAATAGCATCACAAAGGGGATTACTACCATTTGCTATCAATGTTGATTTCAATCCCCACCCCAGGGAGAGAAGGAAGCACACAATTGATTCTAGCACCTTTAGGTTTTTCAGTTTTCAGAAATGCAACAGATTTGGAAGTTTAAATTTTGGATTCTATTGTCAAACATCTGCAATTAAGTGACAGTTAAGGTTCTTTTTCTGTGATGGGTCTTTGAACCAAGGAGTCTCCCCAGAAGAGCTAAGTAAAGGCAGCATGAAAAAAAAAGAAAAACTAAGGAGCAGTAAAATACCCAAAAGATGGTGGAATGACTTGCGTGTTTGAGAGCAGTGTGTATTTCATGATAATGAAATCTCTTTCATTAGTCTTCCATATGTACATTTGCAGTCAGTTTGCCAGGAAAAGCCAGGAGCTTAGGGCACTAAAAATCATATTCAGATTTCTCCCTTTACTTCCCTGACACAGATAAATTTAGAGTTAGCTGCCTGGATGGCTAGGTAACCAAGACATTTGGAATCGGCTCATCTGAAGAACAAAACAAACCCTTTTGGGAAAAATTTCTTTTGAGGAGGAGCAATGTAAAGATTGTCTCATATGACAGGTATAAAACGTTTTTACTATGTACTGCAGGGAGCCTAGTTGTCTCCCATTAAGGTTTTGCAAGTGGCCTAGCTTAGAAATGTCTGCCCTTCACTGGTGCCAGGAAAGGTAAGACTGTTGTCAAATTCAGCAGTGTATCTTGGGTGAGATGCAGCGGTATTTTCCAGAGACTACAGATCTGCCACTCCCTGATTCTGAATGAGATGTTTATTTTCTTAATCAAATGCTATTTGATTAAGAACAGTGCAGGGAACATGGGCTGTTATCCAAGTTCGTGTACACTGGTAGGAAATGCTACAGGGTTATATAGTTATATAGCTTCAGGAGTAACAATGAATTCTGTGATATCCTGAAACAAAAATTCAGGAGCAAGTCCAGTGGTCGCACACTAAAACTACTCAGGCCCTTGATAATCATCCTTTCATGTAGTCTAAGAGAGAACACAGTTTTCTGATTTGTGGAGCTCTGGGAGCAAAGCAACACATTCCAAACACACTGGATACAATAAAAGACATCCCAGCCCAACTCACTTTGATCTGATAATTGATAAGCTTCTCATAAAGATTATAGGCTAAATCATTATACTCTTTGGTTTTTAATGATCTGTCTGAGGTAAAATCTGGACTCAACTCTGGTGTAAAAAACATGAGATATTTAAGAGACCAGACATTCTAGTCCACTGTATTTTCCTCAGGCTCATAAAACTTTACACTATCACCACAGAGTTCAGTACTAAACATAATCATGAATTGCTAACAGACTGCCACCTGCCTTCCAGGTTCTTAATGGCACTGTTCTTAGTCAAACAGTTAGCCATACTGACTGGGGTTTGTTTGCAAAGACTTCCACAGCTAGACTTATGGAGCTAATTACATTAACCTCTATTCTTTCTGTGAGTCAATTAGCACTCATAACAGATGCTATTTCTACTACCTAGTTATTATGTAAAAATGGAATGTACTCCTACCTACAACCAGCACATCCCTTTGTACCCTGGTGAGCAGGTGAGTCAGACTACTTTCATTTTTGCCCAAAGTGACCCCACAAAATCCCACAATCCTAATATGGGGAGGGCAAGGAAGAACTCAGGCCAACTCAGGAAATTACTGTTTTCCCTGTCCAAAATTTCTCTGCCTTAAGCTGTTTAAAGGCCCAGTAGCTAGGTGGCCAGAATCCCATGATATGAAATAATTCAGGAGGGGATCCAGAGACCAAAGAGGGTTTTAGTCACACACGAGAAATTACCAGGTCGCATGGCAGGGCAGTGCTGGTCCCCTCCACCCAACCTAGCTCCACAGGGAGCAGAAATCTGGGGCTGCACGGGGCGGGCAGCGGTGAGGAGGAGACCCAGGAAGGGATCTCTTCTGTGGGTGGCTTGTCTGGGGAAGGACTGCTGCCCTCCGTGCAGGTGAGGAGACCCCCGCGCAGATCTCTGATCCCCATCACGCCAGGCTGTGGGGCAGGGAAGCAGCACAGAGTGGCGAGCAAGCCTGCTGTCCCTGCCAGGCGACTCAGCCCCACAGGGAGCAGAGATCCATGCTGGGGTCTCTTCGCCACTGCTGCCCGCCCTGCGTAGACCCACATCCCTGGGGCAGTGTGGGGTGGTTACCAAAAAAAAAAAAAAAAAAGCAGCAGCACATTTATCAAACACCTACAGGCTTTACTTACTATCCTTCACAGTAGCATCCTTTGGCAGGAAAGCACTTCCAAGCAATAACCTGAATAAAAACATTGCATATTTACTGAAGGGATGAAAATAGTCTTTTTCTCGTCTCTGCTTGTTACACTCCAAATACTATGGCTTGTTGGAAGAACAGATGCAGAATGGAAGATGAACTCTGAAATCGATACCATCTGGTATATGCTCTCCAATGATTACTGAATAGATTCTGAGCTAGATATACTGTTTATGGTCAAAATAGTTTACATGTTACCAGCCGAAACTGGCTTTAATTCAGTGTTTTATACAATTATAGATTTCATAGACATTAGGGCTGGAAGGGACCTCACGAGATCATCGGGTCCAAGGGGCAGGAAGTCAGACAGGGTAGATTAATGCTTTGGAAACGCAGAAAGAACAGTAAGCATTTTGGGCACATTTAGGTCTCCTTGGTTTGAACAGTGCCTGGGATAATTGGTCTGGGCAGCTTCTAGAAAACAAATAGTAAGTGTTAGTATACTAATAATAGCTACCATCTCAATTTTGGAAACTGCCTGCTGTATCTGAAAAGGGGAAGCCCAAAGAGTTCAGGTGCAGGATGGAACTCTTGCTTTAAATCAGGGTGAGTTTTCTACCTGGCATAACTTTAGGAAATTATATTCTGCAATTTCACTTTCCTAAATGTTGCAAATATTATCTGTTAACAGGACTGGGCCCCTGGAAGAACTTTAAACTCTTAATCCCCTGGGATTAGAAAAAGATATATTTGCTGATCTCATCATTTTCAGTTTTCTGTATCTTTTGTCTACGCTATATGAATATAGTTTAATTCATTGCCTGCTGTGGTGAAAACAATTTTGTTTTGACCATTCTTCCCTAAAAGAGTTATTTAATCTAAAGCCTGAAATTCCAATCTAATCTTTAAAATTGCTGACAGTTGCTAACTTCACAGTGGTATCGCAAAATGAAGAGGCAAAGAGCTGGTAAACCTGAAGACTACCTTAACACAAGGGATAGATGCAGGAATTCTTTGGTTTCCTTAGACAGTCCTTCAAAAATTTCATTCATCCCTATTCTCCCCCCTCAAAGAGATACAGCTTTCATAGAATCATAGTAAGTTAGGGTTGGAAGGGACCTCAGGAGATCATCTGCTCCATCCCCCTGCTCAAAGCAGGACCAGCCCCAATTAGATATCAGTCAAGGCTTCTTGTCCAGCTGGGTCTTTAAAAGCCTCCAAGGATGGAGATTCCACAACCTCTCTCGATAACCTGTGCCAGGGTTTTACTACCCTCCTAGTGAGAAAGTTTTTCCTCATACAGCTACTCCTCACTTAACGTTGTAGTTATGTTCTTGAAAAATGCGACTTTAAGCTAAACAATGTTAAGCAAATCCAATTACATCGCAGTAGTTACCTACTAGTACGTGGTGGCCAAACACCATCATAATGGAACACTGCATGACTTTAAATGCGTATGTTCTGTAATAGATCAGTGATGTAATAATGAAACAACATTAACTGGGACGACGTTAAGTGAAGAGTACCTGTATCTATAACTTTAATTGGCAACATCTTACTAGTTTAAATTCAACTCTTTTTGAAAAAGGTTTACCAACCAGCTTGAAAAAAACCACCAGTTAGTAGCCACATAGGTTTCTATGCTCTTAAACTACTTAAATTCCTAACATTGATGCATGGAAGGTAGAGAAGAGGGGGCTGTGAACAGATGTTGTGCTTCTGTGGCTGAGGTTCAGAAAATACAGTTATTACTAACAGCTATCATTTAAAGGAAATCTTTCGTAGACATCTGATAAATAAGACTTGATACATATTTTACATGATACCTTTGAGTGCACACACTTCCCATATAGACCTATCCCACAAAAGTAAAATGTAAAACTGACCACTTAAAAAAGTAATTTATTGACAAACTATGTGCAAGTCTTTCACACTATTAATTTTATTTACAGTAGTAACATACATACATTGGATGTTAATGTTAAGTTTCTATTTCTCCAACCAGTTTGTACTAAATATCTTTTCCCCTCTATTTTGTGTCAGTTTCACTGGATACTAGAAGATTTGTTCAAGATTTCTAAAGCCTATTTCCTGATTGTTAAAAAGCTTTAAGTTAAATTTCTGAAGAGACGCCAAGATTTTCATTTCTGCAGATGTGGGTTTTCGAGGAAGAAAGCTTCTTACATCAGGTTATTTGTACAATGCACAGTAGGTACAGTTCAAAATCAATTCAAAACCCAATGGCAAAAAAAGATCCAAAAGCACTAAATCTCTGCCTACACTGGGATTCTTTCCCTAATTTTCCCATCACTTCTTTGACTGATGGGAGCAAGGCAAGAGTGTTAGCGCACACAGTGCCAGTGACTGCTTTGCGTTTGCCACAGTAATTAAATCCCTCAGATTAACTCTACTTCATTCCTCAGATTAACTCCAATTCACAATGCTTAAAAATACTACCAGGTGCCTGCCTACACGAATGCTCCCACTGCTCTACTAGAACTAGTGGTGGAAAATTTTAAAAGCCTTAACACATAACACAAGTATATTTATATTATAAATGTGTATTTGACGTAGTCCTCATGATTCAAAGTTGAACTTCTGGGATAATTAATACATTTTGTGTTAAGAGTGTATTTATTCAAGCTATATTATAATGTTAAAACCTGATTATTTTTTTTTGAAGCTGGCATCCGTAATGGCAAATAATGTTCATTTCTTTCCACAAATCATACATCAGGTTATTTAAAAGGGAAGTAGGATCACATGCACAAATCTGATATAGCACTTTGGAAAGAATTCAAGCCAGTAATAATTAGCATTTAGCTACTTGTATAATTGCTTGTGCAATAGTCCTCACTTGTGAGACTTCCTCAAACATACTGCACTCATTTGTTAATGCATGCTTCTGAAAGTTCACAAGATTCGTATATTTTCTTGACAAGTAGATTGTAAAATTTAATTATGGAATCTAAATTACTGCTTATTCCTTATGTCTAGTACAAATGTGCTGGAAAGTAACATTTTTACATCAAATGAGGAAGGTAAGAAGCAGAGGAACAACATAACACTTTAACAGTGTTAAATGTAAAGTGGATTTCAATTATAAAGTATAATCCTTTCATTGAAATATTAAACTGATCTGGTGGTTAATAGTAGTATTAAAGCTGGTTTCTATCCTACCTCCAACCTGGCCTCATATTTCCAGGACCACAGAAGGCACTTTTTCCCTCCTGATTTTTACCGTGTGAATTTTCAAGCTGTAGAATTTAATGTTATATGTTAGGGAAAGAGAGGGACACATGCAACCCAAACAGTATTAAAGGTTTGCTTCTGTTGGTCTTAATTCAATATCAAGATACTGCTGAGAAACTTAATTTGAGCATTTACTTGGGTCGATACCTTGTTAACAGCCATTGTTATAAATTGGTTCTTCAACTGTTCATAAAATTACCAGGTTCATTGGTTTATAAATAGTTTAGCAGCTTAAAAAAAAGAATGCAATTTCAGTTAAAAGTTGAATTAGTGAAGAAACTCTGTGTGGAAGGAGAAATCTTATTGTATTGGTCTGATACACCAAGAATAACCATACATATATGGGCAGTAACATTTAACTTCAACAAACAAAATGTGCACATGAAAAATAACACCAGGAAGACCATTGTAAATATTTTCACTTTATCAAATAAGTAAATCTGTATGAAAAAAATACGTGCAAGTGTACTGGAGTCTGAATTCATATAGGAGACTATAATACATTTAAAAAAAAATCAGAAACTCATGTTATCCACATTTAGCTGTGCTAGCTGTAACCAGGAGAAAAGTCTATCATCAATTACAGTCCCAATTTCACATTTGCTGCTCAGACTACTTGGGTTGTCTTGGGGAAAAAAAGTCATCTAAATGCACAGTACAAGATTTCCCTCTCCCACCCCCCTCCTCCCAAGAGCAGTAATATAGTACAAGCACTCCAGTCTCTTCCATGCCTTTGCTCTTTCCAAAATTACTCAAAAAGGAAAAGAAAAAGAAGGGATTCCCCCCTCTCCCCTTGTCTAATTTATCCTTAAAGAAACACTTACTATCCCACAAGAGTTTCAAATTCATTTTTATTTTTAAATTCTGTCAGAACAGCTCTACTAGCAGATGGTCCAGGGCTTTGGTCCCAGAGGGGGAGGTGCTCGTACACCTGATTATCATCCCCAACAAGATAGGCAAATTCTGGTGCACATTTATTGGCATGCACCAGCTCGTTAGCAGGTCCTCTTGTTAGCTTTAAAGTTCCAGGCTAAATCATCTAAAGTGAAACTTGCTTATGCAGTTCAGAAATTTGTTTTAATGCTGCTTTCTTTTGAAGTTCTGGAAAAAAATGGGGACAAACATACATAGTTATATGGGAGACATCTCTACTGGGCCAGCTATCAAATTGAGATTGCCATTTGCCATGGTGCATGCAATATACTCGAAGAAGATATTTGGTACTCTCTCCTCTTCACAGCATTGAAACTTCTATTGTAAAAGCAGCTTGAAACAACACCACAAGACTACACTGTCCATCTGTATCTACGGGCAACTGGTTTAGCAAGCCAGGCGCTGGAACTTTAATGGTTCTTCCCAAGACTGTCACAAGACAGTAGACTTGGGTCTGATTTATTTGCACCAGAAAACTGGTAAGAAAACATTTAGAGCCATTTATTATGTGGATTAAATATGACTGTTTTTTGTTTGGTTTTTTTGCAAAGTACAGCATACTTTTCTGTCTGAAAGTCAAACCAACTGTCTTTACGTGAGCAGATTTACACATAGTTGCAGTACACATAAAAGTTCATAAATAAAATTCTACTCAGTATACAATGCCTAGCAATATTCAAGTCATCAGGGTCTCCACCCGTAAAAACATTGTGGCAGGTAGAGAAAGCCTTCACCAAAGATGTGTCTCTCGAATCTCAGCAATAATCTGACTGGCTCGCTGCAAGGCCTGCAGAAGAAGTAAAACAAGTAGTTAGCTTTTACAAAAATATACTTCTCACACAGCAACCAGGAAATTGTTCTAGCTGTGGAATGCTGAAGTTCAGAAACCAGATCATGAGTTTGGAGGCTCTAATCATGAAGGTCTCTAAAGTCCCCAGAGGGAGGAGTTATACAAGGATAAAACAGTACAAGAAGGTGCTGTCAAGACAATATCACACAGCTTGTCAAGCCATTCCCTCAACTCTCAGGAACCCGATGTTACAAACTAAATTTGAAACAGAGAGCTCTCAGTTTAACATAAAAGGACTTTTTTTTTTTTTTTCTTAAGGGATAGCAACAAGCCCTTTCCTTTGTTATAATATAGCCGATCCCCAGCCCTGATCTCCCCAGCTATCTGATCCTTCCCATATCACCTTTGAAAGTCTGGGGCACAGGCATCAGGGGACTGGGATCAATCACCAAATCTCAAGTTCCCTATATGCCAGCATGTTTGAAAGTCGCACATGTAACTGGGCATTTAAAGATCGGGCACATGGGAAACCCAGGATTTGGGAACTCCCTATGCACTGGCAAGGTGAAAGGGCAGGCATACCACCTGGTATCAGGGAGATGTGCCCTAGCAGACACAGGACGGGATCTGCGCCCCCAAAAATGTGCATCCCGCCATGGCAGACTATGAACGATTGGCATGGCAAGATGCATGTTTTTTAGGTTTTTTGTTTTGTTTTTGGGGGGGGGGGGCATGAGGGGGAGGGATAAAATTCCTTGCATCCTGTCATGTAATCAAATTAACGTCTACTAGTGGTTTAATATGCCACCCTGCCCTACCTCCTGACTAATCTCACAGCAATACAAGAAGCACTGATGCAGTATTTGCCACACCTTCATTTAGAGGAGTATTCCAATGAAAACCTTTTAAGAGAAAAGCTTTGCACTGGTCACCAAACTACTGTATCACCCAAGACCAGGGTCTTACTGTGTAGCCAGGGAAATGCATTCAAATGCTGTGAAACCCCATTTTCAAGTTTGGGCTGAACAACTTTAAAGAAATACTTTGGAAAAGCTGAAACAACCCTTACTATATTAAAACTGGCTGATAAAACTAAGACTACAGTCTGCACCTGAATTTCTGGTTTATTTCAGTAGCTAGATTAGTGAAATAATGAATGTTCCCAGTATTTCATTACTGTTTTCTTGCTTACATACTACTTCTTTTAATAGTAGCAAATATAATACAGGAAAAAACATACATGGACATAGATCCAAAAAATGCAACCAGAGCCGGAAACTACTGCTATATATGTAGAACCTCTGGAGATTTAATCAAGTGATAATTCAGGTTTGATTTACTGTTCCCAGAAGATTAGATACCTTTAACATATCAGCTGCTTCCTTCCTGCGCTGTGCCATGTCCTCAGATTCAGTCAGAAGGTCATCCAACAACAGGGATTTGTAGAGCTGTCCTACTAGTTCACTCTGAAGAGTGTCCTTCACGTGATTCACCAGGAAATGCATCACTGCCTTCGGCACACTGCAAGCCAAAAAGAGAGGAGAAAAGAAAAAAAAAACCTAAACCCATGAAACCAGGGCATTATTAAAACATTAAATGAGTTAATCTTCATGTTCAAATGCAAATAATTTGGCCTGAAGTGACGAGAGATATTTGCATATTAGGGTTGTGCGAAACTGCTGTGTTTCAATCTGGTTTCGGAGGACAGCAATTCCTTTTGGCGTTTCAGATCACTGTCCTGTTTCGTTTCGACCAAATCGGTTTTGGAGATTCAGCTCAGCTGAATCTTCTCCGAATCTGTTTTGAATGGGCTGCAAGGGAAGCTGCGCACTGCCCTACCCAGCCAGGCGGGGCTTGGGGCTGGAGGCTACAGGGCCCCAACAGGCAGCAGGACAGGGCTGTGGGTGGCTCATCTGGGGACGGACTACTGCCCTCCGTGAAGGTGAGGAGACCCCTGCACAGATCTCTGATCCCCATCACGCCAGGTTGTGGGGCAAGGAAGCAGCACAGAGTGGCAAGCAAGCCTGCTGTCCCTGCCAGGAGACTCAGCCCCACAGGGAGCAGAGACCTGTGCTGTGGTCTCCTTGCTGCTCCTAACCACCCCACGCTGCCCCAGCGACGTGGGTCTACGCAGGGCGGGCAGCAGTGGCGAAGAGACCCCAGCACAGATCTCTGCTCCCTGCAGAGCCAGGTCGCATGGCAGGGCAGTGCTGGTCCCCTCCACCCAACCTAGCTCCACAGGGAGCAGAAATCTGGGGCTGCATGGGGCAGGCAGCGGTGAGGAGACGACCCAGGAAGGGATCTCTTCTCCCTGGGGAGCCAGGTTGCACAGCAGGGATTGCCCAGCTCCTTGTTCCATTTTCCAGCCGCCGGTTCAATTCCCCCAGCTCTTCCCGGGGCACGTGGGCCCCTGGATCAGCGCGCCATATTTCAGCAGGCTGGAGCCAGCAGCAGCACCACAGTCTTCCCAGCGCTCTGCATGGCCTGTGCCAAGCAGCTGCCACTGTCTCCAGCCTTCAGTGGCAGCCTGCTGAAACCCTGCGTGCAAATCAGGGGCCACACCCTCCAGGAAGAGCTGAGGGAAGTGATCAGAGAGCTAGATGTCAAAATCAGAGTACTCCCTCCCCCACTCTTTCCCCTCTCTCTTCTTAGGTTTTTATTTCCCTGCAAACTCAGCTCCAAAACATTTCTGAAATGTTTTCAGAGCCTTGTGTTTCAATTCAGATTTGGTGTATCGTGCACCGAAATGGCCCAAAACACCTCTGAAACGAAACAGCTGCCAAAATCTCACACAGCCCTATTACATATTGCTGTAAGCTTAACTGCTTTTCCTAAATAGTTGCAGTGATTATATGCAGTCTAACAGCCCAGATCTTTGCCTCTGAGGCAACTTGGAGTGAGGTGGTTACAAAGAGGGTGGAGCTGAACTGTTCTCAGTGGTGGCAGATCAGAACAAGGGGCAGTGGTCTTAAGTTGCAGCAAGGGAGGTTTAGCTTGGATATTAGGAAAAACTCTTTCACTAGGAGTGTGGTGAAGCACTGGAATGGGTCACGCGGAGGTGATACAATCTCCAACTTTGGAGGTTTTTAAGGCCCAGCTACACGAAAACCTGGCTTGAACGATCTAGTTGGGGATGGTCCTGCTTTGAGCAGGGGGTTGGGACTAGATGACCTCCTTAGGTCCTTCCAACCCCAATTTTCCAAGATTCTATGACTGTACTTTACAGTAAATGAAGGGACTGTATGCTTTGTTCAAATAATAGAAAGCATAATATATTTTTATTACAGTAAGAACCAGCAGTCAATCAAGACTAGAAATAATGGTCACAAGCCTGCAGAAGGTAAATTCAGATTAGACATCAGGAGGCGCTATTTCACTGTCAGGGTGGCTAGGATCTGGAACCAACTTCCAAGAGAAGTGGTGCTGGCTCCTACCCTGGGGGTCTTTAAGACAAGGCTAGACAATCACCTTGCTGGGGTCGTTTAACCCCAGTACTCTTTCCTGCCATGGCAGGGGGTCAGACTTGATGATCTGCTCAGGTCCCTTCTGACCCTACTAACTAACTATGAAACAAAGATCAGGCCCCAGGAAGCCCAGCATGCTGAAACACTAAGAAAGCTCTTCAGTACAGGATAATAACCAAGGCCTTGCCTATACAATGGCTGTTTCTGCTGCCAAAAGGCATGCACACCTGCAAGGTCCCCCTGCAGCAGCTATGCTGGCACAGCATGAAGGGCATCTTGGGAAAGCACCCACCACTGAATGGGTCATTAATCCTAGAAGAGAGTACAAGGGTCTACATATGTCTTCTGCTGCTGGCAATCTGCCAGCTTACAGTTGTCTGCAGAACTTGCACTCTGCCCTCAAAATTATGTAGTGTGGACCAGATGGAAGGGGGAAGAGGAATGGACACGTTTAAAGTATCTAACAGCAAAAACACAGCTCTTCCAAAACAGATTCGGGGGGGAGGGAAGGGGTCAATTAGATGGGAATTGGTGAGATAATGCTATTATAATATATATTACTGAACTGCCTACAAGCCCTAATTATGGAACAGCCCCAATGTGCTCAGTACTGCGTAAACAAAAGGACCCCCCTGTCCCAGACAGCTCACAGGCACTTTTTTTGTACTGTCAGGATGCTGCAAGACCCTTTCATGGGTACCACGGTGCGACTGGGAAGGGATGCAGCACATGAATGTTCCTGCCTGCATTAGGGCTCTCTGATAACCTTAAAGCAGGCAGGAGTCCCTGGTCACGCCACAGCCCTTCCCAGACCAACCCTTCATGGCATCTCCTGGAAACAATGATGTGCGGGGCCAGTGGAATTATTCAATAAGCCTCCCTCCATTTGTGCTGCAGTAAACTGCTGCTCTATGAACTGTGGGAGAGCCTGCCTATGGAACTGATTTTGTGCTTTAGTGATTGAGTCTGTGCCCTCATTACAAGTAGGCACACTAGTAGCCTAAGCAGAAAAAAAACAAGATTACTGCCTATAGCCCTTAGTGATCCAGCTAGCTTACATTGAAAGTACCACTAAACTCAGGTCAAAGTTGTGTTTGGATGGAAGGGGCCTGAGGCAACACTGTGGTAAAAACCTCTATGCAGAAAGATACAGAACGTTCTTTTCAAAAACAGGCATTTCCAAAATATCTCTCTCCAGTAGATATTACATAGCTTTGAATGTAAGAGCAACTACAATGCAAATGTTCCCCATCTATGAATGTGGAGAAAAAGTGCATAACAAGGAGAAATCTTGTTCAGAATCATAAAAGGAAATGCAGCTCAACTAAAAGTACTGAGATAAAAGTTAAGTAGTAGTTGATTTTCATTGAGGATCAGGAACAAGTCAACTAAACTTTTCAATAACATTCCAGTGGAACACTACACAGCCTCTGCCCCAAAGACCAATAAACCTACATTAGACACAATACTGAAGAATTTTCTGGAGAAAACAATTTTGCAGTGGCCACAGTACTGGCAAAGTAACTTGATTTAACCTCCATCTTCTAGATTTTCTCTCTCTCTTTTTTTTTTTTTTAATTATACATAAAAAAGAGCATACATTGCTTTCTTCCTACAAAGTATTAATAAAATCATGTAGTCACTTCTCTGTTTTCTCCTTAGATTGAAACAGAACCACGATCTGCTTTAAAGGGAATAATGACATAAAAAAATTGTTGGCACAACTTGTATGTATGGCATGCTTAGATATACGCTTCTTCAACTCTTATGGCCAAGGACTGAAATACTTTAGCATAAGAACTCCACATGAGCTTCCTTAGTTGAATGGTTGATGGCTGAAAAGTTGAGTGTTTTGAAAGCCTGACTATACTTGGGGTTTTACCACAATCCACCTAACACTAACTGCAATGCCCTACAGCTGTAGGGCTCAACCTTTTGGCCTCGTGAGCCAGACGAGTGACATGGGGCTGCTCTGCAGGCCGGATCCGGCCCCACGCATTGGTTCCCACACTGCCTTGTGTTAGCCCCACACACCAGGAATTGGCCCCACACCACCCTGTGCAACCAGTCTACCATGTAGGGCCATGTTATCCAGTCCATAGGGCTCCACCTCACCTGAAAATTTGGCATCAGGGAAATGGCAATTAATGCTGCCTCACCACCAATTCTGGAAGCTTGCAGTGCAATATAATACGGATCCCAAAAAGAGAAGAAAGCAATACTAGACACACTGAAATAGTGCAGTCTTCTCCTTAGCAGATGACTTCAGTTTGATTAGAAATAAATTTCACAACTTCTACTCTTGCAGAATGATTATATTGTCCATCTCACTAACAAAACAAAGCAATATAAAAGCAACTTAATGCTGACCATCACTTGCTGCTGAAAAAAGTTTCATAGCTTTGGGAGATAAGAGTGCCAATACATAAAATATGCGGCATTACCTGTCCTGAATATTCTTTCGGACAATAAGGAAGTAGGATTTAATAAGTCGTTCAATCACCTCACAATCTCGTTGTTCACGGGCAGAGAGTTTACGTGCAACAGGTACAGGCTATGTAAAAAAGCAAAACACAAAGTTAACCTGTAAACACTGTTTAAAACATTTCACTTCTTTGGACAGCAGAATGTAACTTTCAAAGCAGAGGTACAATGCAGTACCCCTCCTCCCCTCCAAAAAAAAGCCCTTTAAGAGAAAAAAAGTAACATTTTTTAGTTGACTGATGTTCAATTTTTCACTAACTCAAGGTCCCTGACAGTGAAAATGCCTATCCATTCATTCCTGCTGAAACTGGGTGTTTACACTACCAATGACAGTAGATCATTTTGCAGCACTAGTGAAGTAGGAAAACTGTGAGAATGTAGTCAGTCTGTTTCTCCAGTTTTATAGTCTAAAGGTGCTAAATTCAAAAGAAGTCTTGTTTCCTGGATCTGAGCTACAAGGTGCAGTTACATCATCTCTCAACTCACCACATCCAACAGGTTGACAGCATACCCTTTCTGTGGGCTGGCAGGTAAGACTGAAACTGGTTTGGGCTTTTCCTCAGTAGACAAGTCTTCTGTTTTTGAGGGTTTTAACATCCCTCTCCAGCTGCCTGTACCAGGCTCTTGCGTTGCATCCCCTACTCCAGGGACAGCCTGCAAAAAGATCACAATACAAATATACACCAAAAAGTCAAAAATCCAAGACACCACAAAGGCAGTCTCCAGTGAAGCATATTATTACTCAACTGTGGGCAAAAGGTGGTGGTCTGCATCTTGGAGTGTACATCCCTTTCTGAGATTCAGTCCAGTCTTTGCTTCCAACACCTTTTCTCTCCCTTTAACTCTGGGTAGCAGGCTTGAGAAACGTATCCAATTCACTAAATATTGAGCAATGTCAGTGTGAACAAACTGACTAATTTTTTTTAAACATGTTTTAAATGTCTCAAGAACCCAATTTTCAACCTCAAGAGGAAATCAGACCCTCAACAGCTCAAGTCCCATCAAAAAGATCAGTGACACATGGGAGATTTTCTAGTTAAAAATGATTCAACTGTGCCAGTGTACTTTATTTCTTCTCAGTGTACTCCCCTGCACAGAATAAAAGTACCTTTCTGGGCTTATCTGAAGCTGTTTCAAGGAGCCATAGAGCTGAATTATTATAGTTCAATTTAATACCTTAAAAGTCCACAAGCAGACCCACAATACTTTTTGCCAGTGTAAGGCAGGACATGAATATAAGCTTCCTCATGCTTTCTAACCATTCTATCATTCCTATGATCCTATGTAGATAAGGTCTAAAGTACATAGATTGTTTTTAAAAATGGAAGTTAGGCTACTAAGTCATGCAGGAAGTTATGAAAGTGTTACCCTGCATCTTGGAGCAGCAGCACCTACAAAGACAGGGAGCAGCATCTTTTCTTTGGTTCTGTAATTTCTAGGTAGTACAACTACGAAGGGCTTGTATAATTATTTGATCAATTTCTTCAGTGCTTCAATTCAGGTAAAAACAAAAAGGTCATAGTTTCATAGTTTCTAGGGTCGGAAGTTTCTAGGTCCCTTTTAACAGCCGTAAGAACCACGTGCCTTGATGATCCCAAGTATTAAAATGTACATTGCACAGCTTTAAAGCTGCAGCAATCCATCTCCAAGGCAACCCCTTCTAGGTGGGTGAGTTTGGTTTGGCACACCAAGAAACCAAAATTTAAAATAACCCAAATAGGCAAAACAAAAGCAAAGCAAATCTCCCCCTAGGTTACTGAAAGTAAAGGACTGGAGTTCTTAGCCTGTGCAGGCTCACTTACACAGAAGGATCGACTGATTGACACCTCCCTTCCCCCCTCCCATACCACCCCCAGGTCTTGTATAGGGAATATAAAAAACACCTAAATGTAGACTGTGCATTAGGAACATAGGATGTAAAAGTATCTCAGGAGTAACACGCCAAATGTTACATTAGTTTAAATGACAGGCTACACTGGAAGCTCTCATTCACTAAATCCAAGCATTTCCGTTCCTCTCTATGCATCTACCAAACTGTACCTTCACCAAACTCATCATTTTTTCCCTTTCTATCTACAGCTAATTGGGAAAAAAGACATAGAAATTTACAACTCCTATTTGGATCACCAAAAGCCTCAAAATACAACTTACATTCTGCTCAAGAGCAGACGGAAAACAAGACAAACCTGTATTACTGTGCTTATGGTTAAAAAACTATAATTACCACAAAGCCAATCTTTAGCTTAAAAGGTTCTGAAAGCAAAAAATGGCAAATAAACTTTCCTACAAGTTAAAAACAAAGAGTTCAAAGAGAAATACCAATTCTGACCGACCAGTGGAACTGCTCAAGGTTTTGTTTTGTTTTCTTTAATGCTCAGCTACTTAAAAGCATGATTAAAGAGCTGGTTAACTATGTTAGTCTGAAGTTAGGCAGAACTAGGGCAGCGTGTGGGCTTCTCTAAGTGATTAACAGCATCTAACAAAGTGGACTGTCACTTATGGAAGTTCACACCTCCCTGAACCACTTGCCTGACACTGCTGAATGGCCAGGCAAAGGCTGAGATTCTCACATGCTGTGATCTGGAATCAAGGGCAGACCATCAGGGCCTGGGAGAGCATCTATTCACCAAGGCTCCCCCAGGGGAGGACAAGAAATAATGGGCACAAGCTGATTGAGGATCGCTTCAGACTGGACACAAGGAAAGATTTCTTTACAGGTCGAATGCCAAGGGTTTGGAACAGTCTCCCCCCACAGAGGCAGTACAATCATTCACCCTGGCGATCTTCAAAAAGCATCTTGATCCCTATTTCACTGGAGTCATCTGATCTCAGCAGCCTTTCCTGCCCAAATGCAGGGGGGCTGGACCTGATGATCAGTAAGGTCCCATCCACCCCTAACAACTATGAAACTATGGAGCAGCCCAAGCAGCACTTGAAAGTATGTGTGTAGGTGGGGGGAGGGTGCAGGAGGGAGAAGAGGCAGAGACTGGGGGAAGTTTGAGGGTGGGGGCTGCAGGTTGCAGGGGGGCAGGAAAGCTGCAGAGGAAGAAGTAGGCAGGGCACAGGAGAAGGGGGCCACCCCTCCCCTCCATCCACTGCTTTCCTTGATGTAGCAGTGGGGGTGGACAGGGAATCTAAGACAATCCTCCAATACAGTAAGATCTCCGTTATCCAGCATGAGTGGGGAATGCTGGGTGCCAGTAATGTAAAAATGCCAGTTATCTAAAAATACCCGAGCCCGGGGTGAGAGGAGCTTGCATGTGGTGGTGGTGGACGGCAGCAGCACGGGGGGATTGTACACGGCTTGCATGTGGTGGCAGCTCAGGGTGGTTGCACACAGCAGTGGTGTAGTGCCGGTTAATAGAGGATGCTGGCTAGCAAAATGCCAGAAAAACAGAGATTTTACTGTGGTTAGATTCCATGTCTAGAAAATTGTAAGAAATAAATCATTAAAATGATTTATTTCTTATAATTTGACTAGATAGAGAATCTAATTATTGGGAAATTATCTTATATTCAGGGTCATCTTTTATTCGTGTAAATACAGTATTAGTAGAGTAGGAGGCATTAAGAGAAACAACAAGGGGTTTAAAATGAAGCTTATGAGGTGTTCAGCTGATGTTAGGACTTCTGCTCCTAATGACTTCACAGTTTAGGTGTTAAGCTACCAAACGCAGCTCTAAATTAGTGGCCCCACAGGCTTGCAAGGCCCCTCTCAGAATCAGTCACTGCATTCTTTTAAAAATGAACAGAATCTAAGATAAGAGTATTTGGATACATGCAGCCACATAAAAATATATGTTCTGTATAGTGAACAAGAAAGCACCAGAATTCAGCATTTCCCCTGCAGCTATTGATACCATCCTGCCTGGTGCCCTAAGGAACACCCCAAACTCAGTGTCAATAGTGCAGTTTTCAGCTTTTTCAGGTGCTTGCCCCTAGCTCATTCTTACCACATCCAGTTATAATTCCTGTAATCAAATAGCTAGCACCTAAAAAGAATTCTAGCTCATTGCAAGCAAGGTTATGTACATGTTGCACCTAGTACAATAGGCACCAAGCGATTCTGCCTGTGAAATATGTTAGTAGAGGTGCACCGATACATTGGTCCTATATCGGATCGGTACCAGTATAAAGAAAATTTGCTGCATCAGATATCGGCCCGATGGGGCCAATAATTTGGCTGATAAATGCCCATGCTGAGTGCAGCCGCAGCACAGCACTCAGCCAGTGAGGACCACAGCTGGCAGCACGGAGAGCTGCATGCAGCTGGTAAGTCCAGTGTGGTGGAAGGGGAGGGGGCAGGGAAGGGGCATGGTGGGGAGCAGATCAACACCCCCCACAGTGAGGGAGGGAGCAGGCACTGTCCAGGTGGGGCATGGGGAGGGGGCAGAGGAGGCAGCTCCCACCCCAGGAGGGCATGGTGGGGCGGCATGTGTCCCTGGATCTGTGCAGGGTGGGGCAGGGCTCTTCTCAGTGGGGGCTGGGCTTGGAGCAGGTGCTGGTGGCACTGGGAGGATGCTACATCCATCCCAAATTTTGCTGCTGCTCTGCTCTCAGTGCTGCTGCTACCAGCCACCCAGCGCAGTCCTGGCTCTTCTCCAGCCCCTCCCCACACCGGCACCCCGCCTGGGCACTGCCTGCCCCTGCACCCCATCCCTCACCACAGAGGGTGTTGATCTGCCCCACCCCGCAACAGACTTACCAGCTGGAGGCAGCTGTATCAGAAAAATTGGATCAGTATCGGCTGATATGCCTCCTTAAATACTGGCCATCAGTATTGGCCCCCCAAATCTCTAATCGGTGCACCCCTATATATTAGCAAACAATTGTTGCGCATGGATGCAACACAAATGTAACAAAGCAGGTAGGATACTGGTGTGGAAGTGTAAAAAGCCATTATAGGATGCCTTGTACAAGTATGAACCAATTAGTGAGCAGGGATTAGGGACTTCAAAAGGGAGGCTCATTAAACAGAGCCCGCAAAATTCTCTGCAGGAAGCAGGAGACTCACATTTTAAGTTTGTCTCCTGCTCTCCTTTATTAACTGTTAAGACATTAAAACATGCAGTTTAAAAACAATACTTGACATGTTTGATTAAAGTACTGTAGGCTACTATGGAGAAAGAAGTTTCTGCAAATAATGGCTCTGCACACTTACACCATCACATGCAGCAAACAAATGCTCCAGCTGAAAACAGCAAAGGTTCTACCTGAATATACTCAGCCCATTTCCCGTCTTTATACATCGTAAACCAGTTGTTCTCAACCTTTTCTGAGTCAGGGCACCCCTCCACCACATTTAAAAGGTTGCAACTTCCCCATCTGAGAACCACTGTTAGTGCTGCCTTAACTTACCTCTGTGCTTCCATCTCCAGGTAAAACTGCCCTGTGTGCCTGCTCTTGTAAAGCCAACCTAGAAAGGGCTGTGGCACATTGCGCACACTCCTCCTGTATTAGCGCTCTGATAACCCTAAAGCAGCATTTCTTAACCTGTGGGTTGTGACCCAAAAGTGCACTGCAAAAATATATTGAAGGGTCATGAACAAACTTTATAAATGGATCAACAAACTTTAAAAATGGATTCTCCTTTAAAGGAGAAAAATGTGGGAAACTGGGTTTTCTTTTGCAGGCTGGCCAATGTTTACAAATGGGCCCTGGTACAAAAAAATTTGAGAACCACTGCTCTAAAGCAGACAGCTGACTTGAACTGTAGCCCTTTGCAAACTATACTCCCCTTCCCTTTCCTGGAAACAGAGGCACATAAGTAGAATTTTCCCCTGAACTTCTGTTTCCAGGAGGAGCTTTTTTTTATTTTTATTTTTTTTGAGTGGGAGGGGCAGGTTGCTGGATGGGCTACAGCCCAAGTCAGCTATGTCTGCTTTAGGGTTATCAGAGAGCCCTAATGTAACCAGAATGTGTGAATGCTACACACCTGCAAGCAGAGCAGTTTTATCTGGCTACTATCATCACAGAAGCAATGCCTGCATCATGGCACCCCTGGGGAAGGAGGGGAGGGTTTCTCACAACACCCCTGGGGGTAACAGCATCCTGGGGGAGAACCACTGTTTTACAGCTTTATGAGTAGTAATAGGCAGTCTCAGCACTAGAGGACACATGATCCAACAGACAGAAGACACTGAGCCAGTAGTGACACACATGCATATTAAGTTACTTTCAGCTGTGTTCAAGGTGCATCACAAGAACATGCATGCCATGCTTATAGAAAGAATCAGGACACACCTTGCTATCAGCCTCAGCAGAAGCAGCAGTAGCAGTTTCCTGGGAGGCAGGTGCTAATGCACCTGGAGGTTTAGTGGACTAAAAGGTAAAAAATTCAGGGAAAAAAAAAAAAAAAAATCAAATGAAGACAAAACCTGCCTAATACTTTTGTGCATTGTTCTCTACCGGTGTTGTTAACCACCCAGAAAAGCACTGGAACTTTGAGATTTGCAAGCAAGATGGTAGTACAAACAGAAAAAAATAAACAACCTAAAGGCTTTGAAAAGGAGCCACTAAAAAATAAATAAATAAATAAATAAATAAATAAAATTAAAAAAAAAGCAAAAAAATTAAAAAAAAAATCAAGCACTCTGCTTGGTCCCCAATGTCCATACTGCAGATTTAAAAACTATGCTTTCCAGTGAAATCCATCAAAAGCAGAATGTAACATGCATGATTATAGAGCACGGAATGCAAGCTCTATACTGCTTAAGGTTCCCAATTCATGTTGATTGGGTTCCCATTTCACCCTGATCCTATGCTGGATACACTTTGGCACTTCAATGAATATAAATTACAAATTGTGACAATTCCTACAAAGTTAAACCAATGTTTTGGAGACATAAACAAGTAATTTTGCATCAGTCTGGGTTTGCTCTACTTTTACAGACCACCAAGTACCTGTAAGTACCTGTAATAAGCTAAAAATAATGACAAATTGTTAGATGACCTTTTCCACAACTAAGCAGGATTTTTTCAGGCCACTTTGTTCTGTTTCATGTGAATTAATTAATTGCCCAACTTGTCCTGAGAACCTGGCAAATTAAGCCCACTGACTGTATACAGCTGAAGGAGCAGTAACTACACTGGATCCCTATCTAAGCATAAGAATAAACTCAAATTTTTTCTTCATTTTTTTCTTCCCAAGACAGCAATGTTGCACTCCACTAAAGCCATAAAAGGGACTTGTTTCCACACTGTACTTTATAAGCCTCTCCCTCAACAATCTAATACGAGTCTCTCTCAGCACATGGTTATGCATAGAAGTTATGACCCACTCCGTTTCACACTTACAAACACATTAAACCTCACCTAGGTAAATAGGATGCTTATGCACCCTATGCACATAAGACAGTTTATTTGCTCTTGGCTGTTTTAAAAATCTGCACAAAGCTGTATCCAAGAGAAAACATTCAACTCCAATTTATTCCTTCATCCCCTGAAATAAAATTAAGTACTAGGGCATCAGACCAGGGATTGTCATGGTTGGATCAGTTTGAAAAGCACACATTTAAGTAAATAAATACAAATGTATATTCACTTACCTTGTCTCGTGGCACGGTTGAAGGTAATTCCCGAGCTAACCTGTTACGCCTTTGCTCCTTTAAAAACAAGCCAGCAAAAACTTTGATTATATATCACTTTGTTAAGGTGCACTCAAGCTTTATTGCTTCAGGGACAATGACCTAAATCAGAGAGGATGATATTAGCATTATGTGCTGCATTTACTGTAGCTTATATTCTATACTATAAGGCTCTGGAGTAGGTGTGCTCAAGAGTAGGCCAGATCCAGGTCATGGCCCCATGTCATCTGTCTCACAGGCATCCCATGGGTCCAGAAATTTAGTGATTGGGAAACAGTGGCACCACTCCCTTGCTGCCAAACTTCTGGCCTCATGGCCCTGTGCTCTGGATGGGGCCTGGATGTGCACAGGGCAAAAAGAGTGGCGCTGGGCCCCAGGGCCCCAATCCCAGCAGACAGGGGGAGGTGTTTGCCCCCACCCCCTTAAGACCGAAACCTCTCAGGAGGCAGTGGTGCTCCACTCTCAGGACCCAATCCCAGCATTCAGGGGGGCAGGGAGGGTGTGGACCAGCACCATGCGGCCTTTCTGGTCCGCAGGTCCAAAAGGCTGAACACCACTTCCCTAGAGCAAAACCATAGATAGCTGAAGACAGGTCTGAAGGCATAAGTATTCAAAACTAATTGGCAATATTAAACCTCCACTGAATAACTGTTTGATGTGCAGAACACTGAAAGCAGAGCTCTTGGCAACTACACTCAAGAATTCAGCTTCTGTGCTAGAGGCACCTATTTAGCACAGGTCAGGTTAGATCCTCACAGTCCTCGTTAAAAGAACTGCATTTCTGAAATAAATCAGTAGAGACAAGCTTCTGTCAGTGACTTAGCTAGTTTGATCATTATTGCCCCAAAATGCAAGATGCAAGAAAACAGCTTGTGTTAGCTATGGAAAAAAAACAGCAGCTAAAGCAAGTCTGAGTGCATAAAGGGAAAGATGGGAGTGATCTGGTAATTAAACCTGATCCCTGACTAAACAAGGATAAAACATGACAACTTTTGTTTCTTCAGACATTGTACACACAGAGTCTTGTTCAGGAGGGTGTCAGGATTACATGCTATTAAGTAACGTGAAAGAATATCGTAAGTTTATAGACACTTTACAACCCTGTCCTCAGGCTTGTAATGGGATCAAACAGAGGTGCGCTTTGTCTACTCTGCACCGTATGGGCAGACCCCCTATAAGTTTAATTGCAGAATCGAGGCCATAACTCCTCAGAGCTTAGAGTTTTATACAAAAAAAATACAAAGAACTGAAACAGTAAGTGCAGCTAGGATGACAACATCTTTGGTCTTAATAGTCTGTAACCTCTCATAGTCCTAATGATTTGTACACAAACCACACTAACTAATTTGCCACCTGTAAGAAGTGTAATTAGCCATTTCCAATGTGGGTGTATATTAAACCATGACAGAATTCATTCTTGATAAGTAGGATTAAAAGCTTGTAGCTGGCCTAAGCCCTCCATAATAGATGTCAAGCCAGATGATGCTCACAAAAGAACTAGATGCTCTTCAGCTTCTCTTGGTTTAAAGACAGAAATGGTCAACTGCTCCACTTTACAATATTATCTTCTATTTTGGTAATAAATTCATGTAAGAGTGAAAAGCAAAATCCCTTGACTGATTATTTTATTCCATCATAACAAAGTAATTGCTGCATAATGGACATTTTGATATTTTTTCATAAGGACCAGTCCACTAAAGTATCTGTAAAAATCATACAGTTCTTCTATAAAAGGCAAGAGTGCATACATTTTCATTCAAACTTCTAAACATATTCTTTCGAAACATAAAAAATTATTGTAGTTCATGTGTCTTAATATGTCATGCAAAATGTTGAAAATGACCAACTACTGAACATTAGTTTCTCATCATCACCAGTCCCCTTGGAGTGATAAATTAACCAAGGTATAATGCATACTAATTAAAGAGAGGTGTGTGTAGACAAGATATGAACAGGCTGGAGGAAATAAGAAGCAGGGAAATCAGATAACTAAAAGCTTTAAAATACTCAAAATAGAATGTGATTATTCAATTCAGTAGCAAAGTCTTCAGCAGAGCAATAAGGAAAGATCAAGTTTTAGTGAGGGAGTCGGCCAGCAACAGAATTTAGGAAGAAACGATTCAAATGTTGTACTAAATACAGCCCTGGAAAACAGGCAAGCTAATAATGCTGCAAGTGGCATAAAGGAGAGAAATGGTAAGGGGCTTGCATGAGTTAGAAATGGACTTCAAGGGAAGATGTCAGAAGCAACTAAAAAAATCAGCCTGAAAGCAAAGCAGAAATGTCAGCATGTGCATCATCTCTTCGTAATTAAAGGATACCATGGGAATGAAAGTATTAAATACCCCTGTGGGGGGAGCTAGAGATAAATGTGTCCTTTACTTGTTAGGAGACCATTTCATGATTACGTATTTAAGATCTTTTTTCAAAAGGAGAAAAATCTAAAGTAACAACAGACTCTTGATATCTATACAGTTATTCAGTCCTCAAGAGAGAATTACCAATAAGCTATTTCTTTCCTAATATGCATCTCTTCTGATGAACAATATGTATTGCATTCTTTGTTTTGTGAGGTTTTGATTCTGTCAATAAGATGTAGAAAAAGATGCTAAAGTGGTATTTGAAACATGGAACTGGTATTTAAAACATACCACTACAATGCATTTCCTTATTTTTGAAAACATGATTAAGAAAGGGTAAGGAATGCTTCAAGCTGCTTCAAAGGAACATAAAAAGATGCCTTATAAAGACACTTAACATGTATAGCCTGTAATTAAAGATTTTTTGTATTATTATTAAGCAGCTAAAGGCACAAATCAGTTGTAAGAAGAAAAACATTTATGTTCTTTTTTTTTTTTTTTTA
>NW_017729022.1:80272288-80281796 GCF_001723915.1 Gavialis gangeticus
CCTGTAATTAAAGATTTTTTGTATTATTATTAAGCAGCTAAAGGCACAAATCAGTTGTAAGAAGAAAAACATTTATGTTCTTTTTTTTTTTTTTTTATTAGGTGGAAAGTTTATTCAAGATTCCACCTAAATAAGAAGAGCACCACGTTAAAAGACTGGGTGTTTCTTACCTCTATGTTGTTGTTCATTAGCCCACAGGCATCAGCAAAGTCCGGATGTTTAGTGTTGATATAAGCTAACTCAATGGCCACCAAATTATGAACCTGGGGGAGAAATCATTCATAGTTAGATTTTATTAGGAAGTTTAGTGCTAGGAAAGGCTGATGAAGCTGACACTGAATAAGTACAGATAGCATGAGGTATAACCACAATGCCTTGCAGATATATATGATTTTCGATGAAGAAGGACAACTTGGCAAATAGGCACCTCATTCACTGCATCATATTCAACTCTTCAGTGATCTCAAAACCACCCACCACCCCACTCAAATGACACTATCTGGTATACTGAGCCACGAGAAGCTGGGGTGATGGCCTGCAGTACAATCCAGAACCCTAGGTCTCTGGTGGATATGGCAATCAGTGGCAGGAAGGTGGGCAAAGGCTGACATAGCCCTAATCACCATCTAGCCACTTTGCCTGTTACCACTGCCACAACCCTACCACCCTGGCCGCCAACCCCCACTGCATGCCTCTGGCTCCAGCATGGGACATGCAGCAAGGGCTGGAGCTGCTGCTACATGCTCCAAGTCAGAACCAGAGCTGGCAGTGCTGTTGCCACTTCCTCATGTCCTTGGCTGAATCTGACCCACATGGACACTCACAGTCCAAATGCAACCTGGGGCACAAGGTTACTCTAAACACCCCTGCACTAGACTGAATCAAGTCCCAGTTCACTTTGTACTGACCAGATGACATAAAGGTAACTAACTGTTAGTAACAAGCCCCGTGCATCGCACTTGAAACCGTAACCCACGCAGCTGTCTCAAAAGTTAAACATCTAGTGAAAACATCTAGTTCTGTAACAGCACAATGTTTTTGTATATTAATATCTGTTAACACAATTCTTTGTTACAATCACAACAAGTCAACAACTATCATATTTTTGAGCATGTCTTTAGGTAATCGCATCTAAGTGTATTCCAGGAACTGAAAGACACCTGCCTATGTACAAGTGATGAAAGTTTTGCAAAAATGCAATGCCACATTTTGCTACAGCATACATACTTCATAGTTAAGTTAAAGGAAAACAGCTATGTTTAGAAAGGATAAAATGTCTCTTCACTTCCAGACAACATGAAAAAAATTAAGCAATCACCATAGTGATACTAAAAGAATACAAGTTCAGAAACTGGAGATTTAAAGAAATACTCAAATAATCACCCAGTGTGTTTATCAAATGCTCCTAGCCAAGAAGCAGACACTAGTCTTTCATGTTGATGACACTTCAAGCTTTGACTGGTTCTCAGTTTAAACACATGCACACACTTTCATTTCTCTGCCAGCTGGATGGTGCAATATGCTGGATCAGTACTCTAAAACACCAGTTTCAGTGTCTGCATATATTAAGCAGCATTAGAAGAACAAATAGGGTTTGTAAGCTATTTTCAGCAGTACATTCATGATTGGAAAAGAAGAGCTACTGTGGTAAAAAGAAAAGGGGAACCCCAAATGGCACAAGACCAGAAGGAAAAGTTGCTGGTAAAACTTGAAGTTGTAAGGGGAGTGCAAAGGACAACAAGGAATAGCACAGGGAACATAAATCAAAAATGTTGGGCTCCTCTTTGAATAGTTTAACCTAAATATGGATTTAAGAAAATCATTAGGTCCTCCTCCTCTTGAAGATTTTAGTCTTTCCCAACATTTGTTAAAATTGAGGCGATTATATTGTAAATAAAAATATTAAGAAAAGGAAATTTCCACTATGAAACAACAATCTGCTAGAAGACAATACCAGGTGGTCAAGAAATAAAACTGAAAAAAGTTACCATTTCATTTGTAACAGGTAGCCTTTTACGCAGAAGACAGGTCACTACTTCTACTATGGCATCGTGTAGTTTGGGAAACCTCAGTAATTCCTGAAATACAAGGCAGTAAACCTTTAGGTAGCATCATTATATTGTTTTGAAAAAAAAAATTAAAGCAAAGCCTTAAAAACCATAATATTAGACTAGCAACAAACAATAGATCTTAATGGTAGAGTTACGATTAGGCTTTTTCTAGATATGGATCAACAGTGTAACAACAGGTAATATCAAGGAATGTTCCATTTGATAGTTAGCATTGTTAGTTGTTGTCCACAGAGATGCATTAAGGGCTGATTTGGAACACAGTTTGGATATGCTGAAATTTGAGATTATAGTATCCCGTTCAAATTGAGAGCGATCTGTGTGTGCAGAATATCCAAATGGGATATGAGCAAAATACTGGGCCTCAGGAAGCTCTATCAAATCTGTAACTATAGCTACAGTAGTTACAACCTTGTTCATGTCTCATTTCAAGAGTTGTTCCCCAATTCCTACTATTGAACTGCCTTCATGTCAAAGTTCTTTCCTACCACCAAAACAGAAATTTTCCTGTGCTCTCTACCATAAACCAAATGTTATTTTTCCTCCCTCCCATCTTAACTCAGAACATGAGAAATTTCAAACCAAAAATCTAACACAAAGTCAGATGGTTAAGTAAAGAAGAGACTTCAGAGGCCAGAATGTAGCATGAATTTCTAATAATGTGCTTAAATCTCCGACTTTAAAAAAAAGTAGAAATACAAGAATTTTGAAAGAAGACAACAGTAAACTGGCTTCCATTACTTTATGTATGACTATCCATTAATTTTAAAAAGTTCTTACATAACTTTTTTATTCATTCTGAACAAACAAAAAAAGTTCCCTACAGGAATAAGTGCTTTGGAAAGCAAGTTTGTAAAGTTTTTCCAAACAAAGTTTATTCCGCATATTCCTAAAATCTACACCTTGCTGTGAGTTAACATAACAAGGCTGAAGCATTGCCCTTGATGGTACCTAAGAAAGGACACTTGATGCCTGAAAGTTTGTCTAACAGCTCTAACTATACAGTTGGTCCAATAACAGATATCATTAAAATGCACTGATTCTCTTAACATACCAAAGAAAAAATGAATTTTCATGTAGACTATAATTTTTTTAAATACTGCATTTACCCAAATCCAAGACGACCTTGCCTTCCCCACCTGCCCTGCCCTGTGCCACTTTTGCTCCCCCACCCTACCCCACCATATCCTCAGGTCACCACCCCACTTTCTACATTGTCATCCACTCCCAAAGTCTCTATCCCCCACACCTTACCATAACCTTTACTCCAACACCAGGCAGGCTCCATCCCTGCTGTAACCTGGGGCATGGCCCCAGCCCCACTCTGTAGTGGTGGTGCAGAGCAGCATGGAAAGGAGACTGGGGGCAACAAGGGCCCAAAAGGAGTGGCAGGGAGTGCAGAGGCAGCAGGAGGCAGGCAGCAGCTGCAGCTCCAGCCCTGACCTGTGGTTGGGGTTAGGGCTAGAGCCACAGCAACTGCCTCCCCCCCAACCCCATACTTAATTCCAAGACAAGGGGCTTCTCCTCACGATCATGATAAAAGGGAAAAAACTCATCTTGGTATCAAGCAAATATGGTTGGTTTTTGCCTGGTCCCAAGAATATAGATTTAGATCAAATGTTATGACCACCTTGAATTTTCAGATTTAGCCTAAAATTTTCCACCTATAAAATCAACCTTTTTATTAATTTTGGTATTCAACAGCAGTAATGAAACTGCGTTCCTCTAACGTTGAGCCTCAACATTTTTATGACTAAACCCCAGCACTTAGTGGGCTCACATGTTAAAAGGCTTTGGATACAAACAGACATTTGCTTTTATCCCAGGATAAACCAATTTATCCTAGGACAAAGCTTAAATGTCCACTGTCCACTGTCTCGGGAATTGCAACGTACGCCTGAATGGTTATCCTGGGACTGTATTACTGAATCAATGACAGAAAAGCAGAAGCGCATTA
This sequence comes from Gavialis gangeticus, assembly GCF_001723915.1. Taxonomy (NCBI): domain Eukaryota; kingdom Metazoa; phylum Chordata; order Crocodylia; family Gavialidae; genus Gavialis; species Gavialis gangeticus. The sequence continues at coordinate 80,276,315 of NW_017729022.1, forward strand.
GGCTGCTCACTAAATAAATATACACACATTTCTGCTTTGGGACAAAGCATAGGTACAATTTGTCCAGGAATAAAAACGCAACATCTATTCCTAGCTTTTGTGAATAAGATCTTTTGCATATTTCCAATGGAACTTACCTCTGGAGAGATGACTACAAACTGTTGCATGCTATTTTTATAGGTGAAAATTTTAAAAAGCTTTACTCGTGCCTACACTTTTAACACCTAACTTTTTTACAGCAAGTAAACAAGACAATTCATTTTTACTTGAAGTAAGGCTACTCATCATTTTCATATTTGTCATAAAACACTGGAACCAGCTTTTACAAGCTGAGGACTTTTTAAGAGGAAAAACTTGCAACTTTTCCCATCTTGTGTTGAAAATAAACAAACTAACTAATCATCAACCTCTGGGTTTACCTGCGTACTGTAATTGCTACAGTGCTGGATAATCCTCTGCATTTCCTCATGAACCAGCTCCACACAGCGCAAGCTAGGCTCCTCTAAACGTTTAATTTGCCTCTTCACCAACAGTTCAAATGAAACTTCAGGCACAAACAAGGCAGGGCGGGGGCCCTATCAAAAAGGAAAACAAAGTGTAGTTATACTGTATACTTTAGTAGCACACAAAATGTGCTAAGGGCTATACAGACCAGAAAGGGACATTTCTTAAGCAAATCACATCTTACTCTCAACCTCTTTTTGCATGTTGTGTGAAATATATTTATATTTATAAGGAACAACGGAAAAACCTATTCGAAGAATGTTAAGTTATCCAAAACATTACAAATCCAGGAAAGATAAACATTAAGTTTATATTTAAAAGAAAACCAAAGCATGTTCAGTAAGTAATGCACATTAATGCACCTTACCAACTGTAAACATTTCACTAGGCCTGTAACGCCTGGAATAACTACAACACACTTCCCATTCAGTTACTGATAAATGCATTCAACTAATTCCTTCCTGACACTTTATGAATGGAAAAGTTTTTAGGTTTACTGTTTTAATACATAAACACTGAACACATACCCCCTACCATGCAATGCTTTTACTGAATGAATATAAAGTATGAGCTTTAAATAATCCTTTTGGTAATTTAATTTGCAAGAACAGATTCATGCATTAGAGTGGCACACAGCAGCCAGGGGTGATTATAGCCCATTAGCAAGCAGCTGATTTACTGCTTTAAAGGGCTACATTGGCCAAACTAAAATTACATAAACAGGAGCAAGTAAGAATCCATTTCCACTCACTGCTATAAAGGGCTCCTCACAAAGTCCTAGATCAGTCATGCCCTGGGAAAATTTCAAGTACTTAAATGCCCAATCTACCATGTGATCACTGAACCTTTAGAAGGGCAGCAACAATTTTGTCAATAATCTACAAATGAACACTCTTTAACATATCTGTTCCCTTCATGCTAAATCATTATAACCAACAGCAGTGTTTCATGCAAATGAACTGCAGAGGAAGGATAATAATTAGCTACCTCCCACTCTCAAATACCTCTCTTAAAAGGCAAATTAGTCAGTTTATAGCCCATATACTTGGTGCTCAAACTTTTTGTCCAGTAGGCCAGATGGGCAGTACCTGTCCCCTCCATGGACTGAATCTGACTGATGAATGCAATCTAACATCCAGGACAGGTGCAGTGGGCCCCCATCCAGCTGTGTGAAGGGGGTGGGGGGGAGTACCTCAGCACCAAGCCAGCAAGGCAGGGGAAGGGAGTATAGCCGAGCCCCAACAGAGGCGGGGGGGATGACCCAGCCCCAAGGTGGGAGGGGGCATAGCCCGACTTCAATCTGGCTGGGTAAAAGGAAGGCGGGCATGGACCAGTCACGTAGGAGAGACGGGGGTGTAGCCCAGCCACAACTTAGCTGGGTGGAGGGAAGAGGGTGCATGGTCCAGACCCAGGTGGGGGTGGGGGGGAGAGAGAATAGGCTGATCCTGAGCTGTGCAGAGGGAATAGGGCAGGGCAAGCCCCACTCTGGCCATGCCAGAGGAGGGTCATGGCCCTACTGCAATCCACTAAATAGGATTTGGGAGTTTATCAGTGGGGAAGGATGGCAGTATATGCTGCCACTGCAGCCCCACCACCAAATTTCCTGACACATGGGGAATTCCGGGGGCTGGATGCCAAGGCTCTGCAGGTTGCATCTGGCCCATGGGTTGGAGTTTGAGCACCCCCGGCCTACATACTTGCATCTACCTGTTAAATCATTATGATTATGAATTACATTAATTTCAATATGATTCTCTTCACCTTATAGTCTATGCTAAATATTTCAATTTAAAACAGATGGATGGACTCTTAAATGCAAGTTACTCCATTCTTAAGGTCAGATAAACCAAAAGACTGATGCTTTTACACGTCTTGAAGGATCCAATTTTAATTTTTTTTAAACTTGAGAGATTAAGAGGTACACTCTCAGAAAATTCAATTCACACTTGGTAAGGACTAAAAATTGGAGAGGATACAATATTCTGTATGAAAACCACAGAAGCTGAATCCCTAGTTTAAATGTAAATTCTTCCATTAAAACCACTATTCCCATAACACAGACAGAAACCAAAACAACTGGTTTTTAACCACAGTTCAAATCCAGAGAGGGTAGTAAACATTAAGAAAGCCAGCATACTACTACTTACTGTAGCATTTCTAATGGCAGTCAGAATATCAATAGTATTAAGGCCACCTAAAGGGTCAACAGATTCTAATGTTCGCCCAAAGGTCTCATGAAAAATATAGCAGATTCTGGCTCCACCACACCTGAAAAGTAAAAAAAGAAATCAAGATGGAAATTAAAGAGGAAGTAGTAAACTGCTGTTTTTCTGTGTTTAAGAATATTTTACACTACCATAAAGGTTTTAAAAGCACTGTGCTCTGCTTTTCTGCTACTGAAGTTTTAATGCAACATGATCCGGGTCAACTATCCAAATCAGAATTCTAGGGAACCATTTCATACTTACAGCTCAGAAGTTTCTATGTATTTTGCTGTTCCTTCAATAGTGTTGCAATATTCAGTGGCAAATTTGGTAATAAGCTGTAATAAAGTGGCGCTCTTGTCCTCCACAGGCTCTCCATAGCTATTCAGCAGAGACTGGTACTGAGCAGCTAAAACATTTATCCTAGTTTTCAATTCTGGCAAGCAATCCCTGATATGATGCATTAGTAACCTAAAAACATGGAGAGGATAAATTCCTGTCAGAAGGGGGAAGAAGAGATCATTTTTATGTTATCTCCACCATAATTTATAGGAGAAACAAGCATGAACAAGCAAAAATAACCTTGTACAATAAAAGGAAGCCATTCACTCAGAAAGACCACAGTAACATCAGAAACTGAAATACTGAAGCAAAAAAAAGGAGGCCTCCCTGTTTAATTATACAACAGCAGCTAGGAAAGTATATTAACATACACATTCATTTTAACACAAAATTGTATACGTTACTACCATGTATAAAATGTTATATATGCTACTAATACTGCCTTACATTTAAAAAAAAAAATCACTGTTTTACACATTTTGCATAACAAGTAATTATCTGAGATACCTGTTCAATGTTCTAGCAAGATATTTTGTTCCATTTCGGTTGGCTAGAGACGGATACTTCTTTTGAAGAAAACCATATTCATCCCGGATAGAATCACCTACACTTTTCTTATTGTTGATATCTAATTGGCTCCTAGAGTTGGATAAGATTATTAGCTAATCAATAAGTATAAAATTAAATTAATGTTTGCTTCTATTTTTCTTGATAGGACAACAAACATCTACATCAACAAAAATCTACAGATAGGACAACAAACATCAAAATTAGCCCACTATCCCAGAATTCCTCTTCTATAACAGCATGTAACAAGATATGGAAAACATTTTCTTATGGCTATGAAAGTAGTTGTAACATGTTGAGGGCAAACAGATGACACTGTATTTAAAGATGCTACGAAGGTTGCTCCACGGACTGACTTACTCACTTCACAGCAATATAGTATGGGAAGCAGCCATACAGTACACTAAGCAACCAGCTTCTACATCACTTTTGACATGGACAACTGAAAGGATGAGGGAGAAGGGTAGCAAGCTTCTGAAACCAGGCTCCTTCATAGCAGTCAACACTTTATAACTGGGTCAGCTTTTGTATGCGTTTCTTTAACTAAATGCAAATTTGACTCTAAAATCTGCAAATATTTTAATCTAAAACCCACATCTATATGCATGAAAAAAACCAATGAATTCCTTTAGTTTTTTTAAAAGAATATTTAAATGTGCCAATTCCCAATTATACGTACCTGTTTACCACCCCAATTATCCCAAGTTTAACTGGAATCACGCGTCCCATAAGTACATCCATGGCATCAGTGCCAGCATCCATTAGATCAAGTTTTGTGATAACAGCAAGGGTTCTTCGACCTATCCAAACAACAGGAAAGCCATCGTTTACTAGAAGTTTATCAGTCAGTCTATTCAGTTCAGGAAGAATCAGCAAATACCGATTTTCTCCTGAGGAACAGTACTACTAACATAGGCTCAATCAGTTCCTGAAGAACATCATCGTATGTTTCCCACCTCCCCCCAAGGAAAACAGGAACTTTATACTTAAGCACTGAACAGCATCTAGACCCAAATTTGGAAAGACGTATATCCCATAATTTCAGAGATGTAAATTTCAAAGAATATTTTTGAAGTCCAAGACTATTCTGGGGCTATAACAGTGACCAGTAAACTAGGAAGGATTTGAGTGGCTAGGTACTTAAATGAAAGGCTAGTAGAGACAATTCAGGTTATGTCATGTCATGATGCATTCATTCACTTTCTACAGGACTATAATACACTGGAATCTTAGAGCAAAGATAACTGAGACAGGGCTCCTGAAAGCACCTTTTACATATGACCACAGATCAGAATCCTAACCACAAACAGGAAGGACTTTCTGCAGTTTTTTGCGCAAATAATGGTGTCTGAAAAGGACGGGGCCTACATTTTCACAGGTGTAGACCAGCAACCTGGTCACTAAGCCTCAGATTTTAAGGCTGGGAATTCTGGAAAGTAATCCTACAGTCAAGATCAATCACAGGTACAAGAAAGGAAATAAAAAGCAAGGTCTGTTGCTGTGAGCCAGGTTGATCGGACTGAGCAAAGACACAGAGGATGTTTTCTATGAGGCTTGAAAGCGTCACCAGCAAGTGGAGCCTATGAAGAGCTTAATTTGTAGAGGCCCACGAAGAAAAAAAATCCAGTGCACAATGCCACTTGAAAAGAAAAAAAAAAAATCCATGCACTGCAGGGAGAAAGACCTTGAATTTCCTCACCAAAAACACAAGTAATAAATATGTTTAATAAATGAGAACTCCAGAACCTGAAAAAGAAGGTAGACATAACTTTGCCTTGAACTTCAACAATATGTTGGAGATTTAGAGGGGCCATGCAGAAGAATGGGACCCCTCGGCACACGAGGTATACTGCCTACCTGGAGCG
>NW_017729022.1:80281807-80286377 GCF_001723915.1 Gavialis gangeticus
CTAAGGTCCCTTCCGACCCTAGAAACTACGAAACTATGAAAGAAGGGAAATCCATGGCCTGGGAGTGAACCCAGGCATGAGAGGTAATACAACAAAGAATTGTCCAAAAGCGTATTAGCTCCAGTCTCTTAATCTAACTTTAAAGCACCTATAGTCAGCATTTATTTGAACAATAGACTCCAATAGATATGAAAGGGCTTCTTGTATCCAGTCTATAAGTTTGCAGAGTGCTTTGGGATTCTTTTGGATGGAATTCACCGTATGCCACCTGGCCACAGGAAATTAAATCAACACGCACTTGCCAGATTAATACAGTGGACGATGGGATGCAACTGAATGCGAGATCTTTCCAAAGGCTCATTTGGTCCTCTGGCAATTAGCACAGAACCATGTATGACAGCCAATTAGCACCTTCAGGAATATGCATTTTTCTTCAACAAAAGGAACACTTTTTGAAAAATTAAGCAATCATAAGAGAGCCATATTAAATAAACATCAAGGAAAGCAGCATCCTTCAGTACCATTTTGCTACTTTGAAAATAGCAATAGATCATATGATTGTATTGGAATAATAAGAAGGACTGCCCTTGCTTATGAGTCAGCAGGCCCTTACTGGATACTGATTTATCTTAGCATTGCTAATAGTTTCAAAATGGTACAAAATGTAACTGGAAAAGCGCAGCTATTGTATTTTCCAACAAAGCGCAGGAGTATGAGGAACAACTACCATTTCCCCCAAGCAGCTTACATCTCACCCATATTTACAATTGATTCACTCAGAAAGAAAAAAAAAAAAAATCACAGACCCCCGATTGGCTTGCTGCTTACCATCTGGATCTACCTCCCGTGCAATTTTAAGTGCCTCTGATGTGGCCATGTCTGTGTTGGCAGCTGTGACTGCCAGAATAATTGAATTTGGGTTACTAATGAATCGAAGAATTAGCTCTCTGATTTGAAGTTCAATGTCCTTAGGTTGATCACCAACCGGTACCTAAAGGAAACAGAATAGAGAACCGAGAGGGGAATCATGCAAATGCAAAACTAAATCCACCATCTAACAGAAGATATTGTAAAGGTCTATCCCCTACAACATTATGTAATACTGTGATTTCTCTGTCCTATAAATCAAATTTGAAAATCACAAAAATAAAAAACCTGAGAATGGGATGGAAAATGGGATATTAAACTAACTACCTGAGTATATCATGACAGAGAAATATTGTCTTTGGCTTGAATTACAAATCAGAGGGATTTGGGCACCTATTTGTTGTCTGTGTCTTCACAAGGAAAAAGCAGCCCCTTAGCACAGAGAATTCAGTTAAACCATCACAAGATCCAAAAAAACTCCTCTGCTCAAAGCGTTTCCTCCATTATCCCATTTTCCACTATTCGTGGTACAATGAAGCTGCATTGCAACTTCTATCAGAGAAACTCTGGAGAAAAAGTTGATTTAATCATTTAGGGTGCTGACAGACATGAAAAAAATAAGACAGAACAGTGTTTAACTGGGAGAGGCAGTGCGTTAGTTCAACCTGGCTCTGCAGCATCTGTATAGATTGGGCACTTCAGCAGGACTTTTTGGTGCTTTTATCTAATAGCTAATTCATTCAGCTATTACATAAAAGCACCAAAACCCCCCACTGAAGTGTCAGTTCTATACAGATGTTGTGTGAACTGGGTCCAACTAACAAGCTGCCTCTTCTGGGCATTCACTGCGTTTGGTGCAGGGGTGTGCCGAGCTTAAATTAAAACATCATTTTTTTCCACATCTGTAAGCAGCCTTAATCAATGGCTGCTGACATCTGAAGTTCTACCTCCCTTATAAAATGTATTCACCTTCTGATGCTCCATAACACTTCCTCATCCCCTTCTTGCTCAGTAAGGGAGGGAAAACAGAAGAGAATCATCAAATATGCAAATGTTAACTACAAGGTGGGGATGCTTCAAGACTATGTAAGAACTACTAGTCAACTTGAAGAAAACATTTTCTGTTTCTAAACAGAAATCTAGATAGTTTATGCAACAGTGAGAACTGGTGCCAAACAGCAGGTGTTTTTCTTTGCTCAAACACTCAACCTTGCAACAAACCAAAAAATCATATTCAAACTCTTACCTTTGTCATTCCTGGCAAATCCACAAGAGTCAAGTTGACAACATTAGGTGAAAAAATCTTAAGGTGAATAGGTTCAGGGCTGATCCCCTAGAAATAACAAAGATGTGACCAAGAATTAGTCAAAATACTGGCTTTCTGGGGAGTATATTCAGGTAACTAAACACCTTTGACACAACCTGAAAATAAGTCTGTCCAAAACTAAAGCCATTCAAATTTATGAACCAAGGTCTTGGTCTGTCTCTGGAGTTCTGCTTTCCCTTAGATGATACATACCATATTTACCCGTATCCAAGACAACCCCGAATTTAAGATGACTCTCCCATTAATTCCATATATGGAAAAATGGAAAATTATAACAAAATTATACATGTACCAAACCTCATTATCAGAGGGTCATCTTATAGTTGTCTCTCCACACTGCTAAAGCATGGAAAGCAATGGCAAGGGGGCAGGTCACTGAGGGTTAGTGGAGTGGGGAGGCAGGCAGTGTGGCTTGACCCCTGCCCCTGCCCCCCACAATCTCCACCAGCAGCATGTCCACTAGGCCTGTGCAAAGCTTCAGTAGCCGATTCGATTAGGAGGAGATTTGGCCTGATCTGGGGACTGAATCTTCGAATCCGAATCAAATCGGAAGACCAGTTAAAAGCTCCAAATCGATTTTAAGCATTCAAGTAAATTCGGAAAAGCTTTGGAAAAGATTTGGCTGCTTTGGAGATTTGTTCATAGACTAAACAGGCAGCTGACACAGCTGCCTCCAGCTGATAAGTCTGTTAGGGTTTGGACAACCTGCCCAGTCAGGGCAGGGAGGTGCGTTACTTGGGAAGGGGGGCACAGGATGCGAGCACGGCAGCACTGGGAGCGTGGGCTCTGCCCTGCTGGGGCGGGGTGCAGGTGCAGCTTGCTCCAGGCAGAAGGGGGCAAGCGGCAGCAGGGCATAGCCCCCGCTCCCAGCACTGCCGTGCTCACATCACGTGCCCCCCTCAATAGCTGGCAGGCGGCGGCAGGACAGAGCCCCCGCTCTCAGCGCTAATGCGGGTGCAGCAGCGCCAAGACTCGCAGAGGCTATGCCCAGCTGTCACCTGGAGCAAGCCACGCCTGCGTCGTGCCCCACCCCACCTTATTGTAAGTTCTGTATATATTTCATAGATTTCATAGGCATTAAGGCTGGAAGAGACTTCAAAAGATCGAGTCCAGCCCTCTGCCCCAGGGGCAGGAAGTCAGCTAGGTTCAAAGGATCCCAGCAAGATAAGCATCCAAACGTTTCTTAAAAACTACACTGAAGAAGAATTACATGAACCACAATGAAGAAGAATTTAACTTCGGGTGGTAGACTCTCCTGGGTGTTACTGTGTGGTAAAGCAGACTAGTATCAATTTCCTGAATCTTCTTTTAGATTAGTCATTTCATACCAATGCTAACATCATCTGGGCGTACTAAGTGGATCCACTACATTCCTTCCTATACAGTAGGGCTGTATTGTGCTTTTCCAGCTTTTAGCTTTCAGATTTTGCCTCAGAAATTTAACAAGCAATATATTCTTTAAGTTAAAATACCCTGCTTGGGACCCACCTTATTATTTCCTGAAATCCTCTCAGTTTCACTCTCAATTTCTTGTCGGATTTCTTCAAAGTCCGTATAGATCTGAAATACAGAATAAACAAAGTCAGGGACAGCAATTCTTACTACATAGATTGTGGCAACACATCTATGTGTTCTTACCAAGAACAAGTGAAGTACTGTAGCAAAGTAATAAGAGATGAAAACAGAATCACCTTTAGCTCTATATTAAAAATGGAACATCAAATGGAATATTAAATAGGAGAGGCTGGTCAAATGAGAAATAATATTCACTTTGTTTACTGTGGCACCAGCAGTTAGTACTACCTACCACAGTTAGATGAAGGGGAAAAAAAGTTATCCATCTTAAAACGTCTAGTTTATTATTGTACATGTAAGTGTAACAGACAGTCCTACCCTCAGTTCCACCCTTGTCTGCTCAGGTTCTCTGTGCCTTTTCATCGCCATCTCCTTCTAACCTGGTCTGCCTCTGCTCTTGCAGCCAACTCTTTCCACTCACACAGAATACCGACAAGTCAGAAGGAGGTAGCACAAGCTATGCCCCACAGTCCTCTGTACTTTATGATCCCATGTTCCTATGTATATGCTTTGTGGCGGGGTGCAGAGATCCCACCTCAGGAACACAGCTGGGTATTCGTATCCCTCCACTGTTTCCACCACGTAAGGTGGGCCAGTACGGGGTGCTCCTGTGTCGAGCCACCCACCTCCCTGCGCCCGGCCTGACCACCTTCCAGGCTCCGAATGCCTCCCTAGGGGCGCCTTATGTCCGGCCGACCCCTCTCCCGGAGCACACTCGCTAGTCTGGGGGTAACGTGCCGCCACCACCCCAAGAATGGACTGTCTCGCGGCCCTGTGTCCTTGGGGTAACACAGGCCTAAA
>NW_017729022.1:80286797-80292816 GCF_001723915.1 Gavialis gangeticus
ACCTCCAGCGCTCCTCCGTAGAGGGTGATCCCTCTGAGGGCTGCGGACTTGGCCTGCGGCGCTGTGATTCCGGGGAGGACTCAGGAGTTGGTGTGTGTGGAGGTTGCTCTGAGGCTGAGTCATTATCACACAGGAGGTTAATCAGTTCCTCCTTCTTTAGCCCTTTCTTCACATGAAGGCCTCTCTCTTTCGCCAGCTCTTTCAGTTCAGGCACGGTCTTTTGGGCGTACTGCTCCGCCATCCTGGCTATCTACACTATCCAGTCGACCCGATGCCAAATTAGAAATTGTTTGCTCAAGGGATTTCAGTGACTATTACTCTTCCCAAATTATGCCTGTAACACGGCAGGGTTATTCGGATCCCACCTCTAACACCACGTGTTGCGGGCCCAGGGATCCCAAATAATGCCTATAAAACTGTAGGGTTATTCGGATCCCACCGCTGCCACACATGTGGCGGGTGCAGAGATCCCACCTCATGCTTCCCCTGCCAACCTCCACATATTTCCCTGCACCTGCACTTCTGTCCGGCAGCTGCTGAAATACAGTTTGGAATCAACAGCAAGTCAATCTACGGTTATAACATTTTCAAAATGTTTGACTGTTACACCATATACACATAAAAACAGCTCTCTGCATATGTGACCTTACCCAAAGCAACACAAGGAGAAAGAAAAAAAGACAAACACACCTCTGCATTTAGAATTTATCTGCCCTACCCCAATGTGGGACCTTTTCAGAGTCCAAAACCAAAACAAAGCAACAGGCTAAGGATAAAAGGCTTCAAACAAAATGGGCAAACCTAGAAAGCCCAATAAGCACTAAAGCAGAAGTGTCAAACTCATTTGTCGCCATGGGCTGAATAAGTGGCACCATACACGTGGTGCCCAACCTGGCTGGTCTGGGACCTGCACTGCATGTGGTTCCTGCCCCAGACCAGCCAAAGCAGGTGCCGCATGTCCCAGGATGAGTGTCACATGCATCTCATCCCAGGCCTCGAGCACAGGACTGATGCAGTACATGGATCAACTGGAGACCAATGGCAACACCAGGGATTGAACGATGGGGCTATGTAAGCCATATCTTTGACACCCCTACACTGAAGTCCTTCAGTAACTTTGTTCCTACTTGCTTTGCTGTCACATAGCTGGGGCAAGTTCTCCTTATTCCCTTCAAAATCCTTTGGAGATCTTTTTACTGCCTCCTTGGGTCTTTTTAACCTGTGCTCCATTAAGTCCCTTGGTTGACTAACTGATGGTGGAGTATATAAAACAAAACCCAAATGATTTATGACAGAACATTTCATGATCTCTGCAAAGAGACACAAAGCAAGGCCAACAATACAAACAAATCTGGAATGTTTAAGCTAAACTATTTGGGAGGTGCAATGAAATAAGAGAGACAACCCCAAAAGCTACACAACTTAAGAGTGTTTTGAGACTGAAGAAGTTCCCACCACCTTTCCAGGAAGTGTAAAATCTACTTCGAGACATGTAGCGCATGGAATTGTTTTATTTTAGGGAAAGTTTAGGAAAGAAATAGTTGGCTGAAATTTCAGTCACATAATGGTAATTGAGATTAACCAAGCATGAAGCAGCTACTGCCACTTCGGAAGCATACCTTATTTTTGGTGTGTAGAAATTTACCCCATTCTTCTGCATCAACACCTGAAAACAAATAATCATTACATGAGAAATTCAACTTCAACGCCTTTTTTAAGGCCTGTCTGTTGCAACGTTTATTTTTAAGGTGACAATGGAGAGTTAATCTATTATCAGAAAATAAACGGTTCAATACAAATATAATTAACATTCTGCTTATCCCAACATCTGCTCCTCATTCCAAGCTTTAATTTGTAAATCTGTTGTCTAATTTCCATTTTCTCATTTGTGGACCTAATTAAACAAATGAGTCATTTATCTATCCTAGCAGGCTCCAGAAGTGCTCTGGCCTACTTAAAGATTAGCCTGTGAAAGCGGGGGATAGGCAAGGGGGGAGAGGAGGAAGAGAGGGACAGGAAAGGAGGGGAGGGATAAAAAAAAAATCATTCTTTTTCTTTTGCTTATAAAAAAGTTTTTGTTTTGTTTTTTTTAAAGATACAGTCTCTTCATGGGAAGTTGTATCAGATTACAGCTGAAAGGGAAAATTATGCTGGAAAAAAATGTAAACAACACATTGTGAATAGTAACAGTGGAACCTTGGGGTTAAAGTCTTTTCAGGACCAAATCTGCCAAGCATTTTAATTCAATGGTGATTGACAGTGCTCAAGACCTTTGAGGAACAGGCCCAAAGACTGCAAAGGAGATAGAGAAGTGAGCATTTCTATCTTCCAGTGTACATGACTATTAATATCAACTTTAGCCATATTTGGAGACCCTTGTGGTCACATAACTAGATCTCAATGTTTTTAGCAACATTTTCATTTGAGATTTCAGGCTCCTCCACACAGAACTCGGTTTTTAAGAAAAACCAACATGAACACAGATGAGTATCTGGCCATCCAAACAGTGCTCATCTAAAATCAAAGCACCACTCAGACTGGTTCATTCACAACGATTTCCAAGAGATGATCAACAGTGCAGATTAAAAAGGCATTTGGTAACTAAAAATGAACATTATATGATAAAGCAGCACATCACAAAATAATTGAAATAAAAAAGGTTAAGTTCATATCTTACATTCTATTGCAATGCAAAGTCAGAAAGAATTAAAAATTAAAAAGTCACAAGACCCAGAAAAATAACCAGTCAATACAGTAGCTAACGTTCAAAAGTAAAAGTATAATCAGCAGTAAGTGGCATTAAATGTAGGTGGTTAGCATACATAAACATGCAGAGGATGTGTAGGAAGGAAAAGCAAGTGGTAAAGGCAACCTTTAGAAAGGTGTCTTGGATTTTTCCATGTGGCTGGGTCTGCAGTTAAAGAGAAACAGCATTGAATCATGTTTAGCATTTGCTCTTACATTTTATATAGCATTTTAAAAAATTTTTCCATATTAGATGTATGGGGATCACAACTGCGTGCATAAATGTGCATGCTATTCAATTATTAATGATTATGCATAATGCATTAGCACAATATACAGTAATTAGAACTCATCTAAACATTGATAAGTAAATGATGCACATTAAACAGATATATCATGTCATGTATTTTACTTGATGTTTTTATTATTGCTGTTCATCTGATTTGACCAATTGACCATGGAATACTGATTTCAGCACATCAAGAGGTGCTTTTTCTTTTGTTATTCAGCACAGCAATCTTAACTTCCCTGGATCAGGTATGTTTCCCTATGATTAATTAGCTATGCAATGAAAACAAGGCATTAGCACAAGTGCTTCTTGAAAGTACTTTTGGAAAAAGGAAAAGATCAGAAACTTTTCTGCATAGTTCATAATTATGCATGTCAAAACAATTCTGCACTACAGTGAACATAAGACATGAAGATTAAAAAAGTGGCCGTAATTCTGAAGTTGAGTTGAAACGTCAGAGCTGTGATAGCCCAAGAGATGTACAAAAAGCTTTTTTTGAGCTCTGACCATCACAACAGATTAAGTGGGAGTTTCAGTTTCATAGTTATGAAGGGCTGGAAGGGACCTTACAGATCACTGGGTCCAGCTCCCCCTGCACTTGGGCAGGAAAGACCAACTTGATCCCAAGGATGGCACCAAAAGAAAACCCTTTGTTTCTCCCATAAATCTATGACAGTGCCAGGTAGCTTGGACCTCAAACTTTAGGTTTTGTTTAAAGCTTTACACAATCCCAATAAAATAAATTAAAACACTGTTTTTACAGTACAAAAAGTTTGGATTTCAGTATTCTGCTGTGGTCCTTGCAACTTAAACCTCCACAGCATCACAGTAGCACAAGAACCAAAAATTAGACTTAAGGGGTTTCATCACACTAACCTGTGTACTGCAATGTAGGACTGTGCAAAGTGTCAGCCCCTGATTCGAATCGGCAGAGATGCGGCCTGACTTGGTGGCCGAATCTCCAAATCTGGAAACTCTTTAATCTCTCTGAATTGAATCGAAACCCTGCGAATCAATTCAGAGAGATTTGGAAAGATTCAACGATTCAGACATAGACACAGTTTTAAATGTTTTTTCTCCATACCTCAATGTACCAGCAGCTCACGAACGCTGAGATACTGGGGTGGATGGAGTATCGGCAGTGGACCCAGAAGTGGACCAGAAGCATTTCCAGGTCCACAGGAAAGCACGCTGAGGGCCCCCTACCCCGCTGGCTCGGTGACTGATGCCTCCTGGGTCTAAGGGGGCATCCGGGGGGGGGACCTAGGACCACCCTGTGGCCAATTACTGAGCCGGGGGAGAGCAGGTCCCCTGCCCCATGCTCTAGGCGGTGGACCCAGAAGTACTTCTGGTCCACTTCTGGGTTCACTGCCAAGCACACGGGCCCCCCCCCACCACGCTCCCATGGAATGCTCCATCTGTCCCAGCATCGTAGCGTTCACAAGCCATGCCTGGTACCTTGAGGTATGTAGAAAAAACATTTAAAGCTGCGTCTATGGCCGAATCGCTGATTCTCTGAATCAGCATCGAACCTTCAAATTCGGATTTGGCTGAATCTAATCGGGGACAGTGATCTGAATCAACGAATCGAATCACTGTCTCCAATTTGGGCCAAATCCAACTTGAATATGACCCATTTCACACACCCCTACTGCAAGGGATCAAAAGCCTGGTAAACGTCAACTGCCTGAAAAAAAATACCCAAGACAGTGGTACTTGCTCTTGGTGTCAAATTCATCTGGCCCTGTGGGCCAGACCTTTCCCTCAGCCTCCCAGATACAATACACACAGTGCTCATGCAGGGCAGGGCCAGCACCATGCAAGGTCAGTCCAAGATGCTGTGGGTCCCAGACTGGCTGGAGCAGGCACTGTGTGTGGCATGTGTCCCAGACCCTGCCCCTAGGGCTGTGTGAAATTTTGGCAGCCATTTTGTTTTAGAGGTGTTTCAGCCCATTTCAGTGTCCAAAACACCAAATCCAAAACAAAAACGGAAGGCTCCGAAACATCTCCGAAACTACACAAAACCATCCAAAATGTTTCAGACGTTTTGGAGGCAGGCTTGTGGGGAAACAGAAACTCAGAGGGAAGGGGGGGGGAAAAAGGACTACTCTGATATTGACATCTATAGCTGGCCAGTGTCTGCGATCTGTCCCTGAGGTCCCTTCCAATCCCAGTGCTCTGGGGGAGGGACAGCAACCTGCTGTCATCCTGTGTGCAGCTCCAGGGGCCTGCGCCCCCCAAGAGGAGTCTGGCACAACCTCACAGCCCTCCCGGGGGGTGCGGGATGACATCATGCTGTCACTGTCGGCCGGGGCCAGTGCCAGCACCCAAGTCTGTTTGGCGCAGCCCATACCAAGCGCCGGAAAGAACCCAGGGCTGGCACTGGCCTTAGCCGGTAGTGGCAGCCTACTCTCATCCCACGCACAGATCTGGGGGCCCATGCCCCCTGGGAAGAGTCTGGCACAGCCCCACAGCCCTCCTTTTAAAGTACCAGGAGACTGGGGCCAGGCAGGGCAGCCATGGACACTTCTCTCATGACTCCCCAGCACCAGGGGAGAGGCAGCCACGGGAGAAGTCCCTATGGCTGCCCTGTCTGGCCCCAGCCCCTTGGCACTTTTAAAAAAAAAAAAAAAAATCCTTGTATTCACCAGCTGCAACATTGGTGATCAGGGCCTCTGAGGGCTCATGGCAGAACCCTCCTGTGCAGCATGGGGCAGTGGGGATTCCCCCCGCCTGGCACCCATGCAGCAGCTCTCGCATTGCATGGGTGCAGCGTGGTTCAGCAGAGCACCATGCACTGTCTGGGAGCTGGAGCAGCTCCACCTCTCAGCCGAAGCCCAGCACCGCTACCCCCAATTCCCAGGCAGCGCACAGCACCCTGCCAAGCCACGCTGCACCCATGCCACGGGGCAGCTGCCATATGGGGAGGAGGGCAGTCCCCAGTGCCCCCACTGTATGTGTGTGTGTGTGGGGGGGGGGGGGGGG
>NW_017729022.1:80292827-80294132 GCF_001723915.1 Gavialis gangeticus
CCTCTGTCATGAGCCCTCACAGGCCCCGATCGCCAATGCTGCAGCCGGTGAGTACTGGGCTTCTTTGTTTTTTGTTTAAATGCCAGAATGCCTGGGCCAGGCCGGGACCCAGGCAGGGCAGGGCAGCCATAGGGACTTCTCCCGCAGCTTACCCTACCCAGGGAGAGGCGGGCACAGCCAGAGGAGCCACCAGAGAACCTGCAGCCACCCAGCTGTACCAACCTCTCCCTGGCTGATCCGTATCAGCGCCAAAACAGCATCAAAACTCCAAAATAGATTCAGCCGAATCGAAACAGAAGTGATCCAAAACACCGAAACAAATCACCATCCTCCAAAACGGCCGAATCCAAAACCGAAACGAAACAGCCATTTCACACAGCCCTAGTGGACACCATGTGTGGGTTAACCTTGAGACTTGGGAAGCACCAGGGGCCAGATGATGGGGTTCTGCAGGCCAGATGCAGCCCTTACACTGTATCTTTGATACCCCTGATCTAACACAACATAGGTTAGGAAAGTAGGAAAAATGAAATGCTTGCTAATGACAGATAGCGAAACAGTAAGATGAAACCTGTTTACAATTTCAAGAATAACAAGCAAAAAGCAGCTTCAGGAAGGCTTTCCAAATTTGCAAGGTTAATACAAGTAGAAAAATCAAATCATAGCTATAAAATACAGCATAATCTAATTGTTGAATCAACTGCTCTCTCAATGTTTAGTATTTACCCACTCCCTTTAAGACTGGACTTGCATTCAGGCTAAAGAAGAAAAGTTAACATTTTGTCTCTTCCCTTACCATGGCACTATGCCTAAGAAAGTTCTCATACATACTGCCCAATCAAGGCAACTTGTTTAAAACATGAATACACTCAACGTTTTTCCCCATGCACTTAGACATGAAAAGCCAAACATTTTCAAAAGGAAGTTTGTAATGTAACACAAGAAAACCTGACATCTACAGGGTTAAATCACCCCAAAATCAGTTTGAAAGGGAATTGGCACTGCAGAAAGATACGGAAACAAGCACTGCTAGGAAGACATACATGCACTACCTGCTTATCTACAGAAAAGCAGAGACTGCACCATGGTCCGCACCCCCCCCCCCCCCCCCCCAAAGCAAACAGAAGCTAGAAAACAGACCAGCCTGTTACTCAATGATTCACTGGGCTTACTGACAGTTTTGTGCCATGAGTTTCTAAACTGACACGTCAAAACAATATACACTAAAAAAATTACTAGTCTACTAAGAAGCAGTGGAGACTGAACAGCCAACAATAGTGCGAATCTTGGTGTGTAGGAGCCAAG
>NW_017729022.1:80299132-80306028 GCF_001723915.1 Gavialis gangeticus
ACTGAACAGCCAACAATAGTGCGAATCTTGGTGTGTAGGAGCCAAGAAAAGACCAAAGGTTAGTTGTATAAAATTACATAAATGCAGGGGACAAATTTTGGCAGGAGATGGAAAAAAAAATTAAGAGGAGGTGGTAAAGAGTAATATGAAGAAAGAGAAGGAAGAACACAAGCAAACAGAGGTGAAGAATGAAGAGCAGGAACTTAAATGTGGGAAATGAAATAAAATAAAGCAGGCAGGCATAGAACCAGGAAGAGAAAGAATGCATACCATAATGCCAGCCTCAGGCATAATAGATAACGAGTCAGCCCCTGAAAACAAGATCATTGGGGGAGTGGGAGTAAGGGGGCAGAGATGATGAATTTAAGAAAATGGAGCCTTTAAGGTACACTCAGCTCACACTTCCAAGTGTTCTTCTACAACCACAAAAATCTACAAAATTCTGTAGGCTGCTACATGAAGACAGTCTCGGGTCATCTCTTACCTAAAACCATAGCAAATGAGCACACGGGGCATACTTTTTTTCCAGCAATGTGCCAGAGATCCGCTGCTTCAGCGGAGCAGACTCGATTAATCAAGTCTGCTCCGCATGTAAGCTGAGGCGAACTGCACTGTGCTGTGTGCAGTTGTATAAGTGCAGTTGCACATCAGCACGCAGAAAATGGTGACAGTGTGTTTTTTTTAACTAAACCACCTCCGAGGCTGCCACTTATACAACTGCATGTGTTGCAGCACTGGGGGCTTTTCAAAGCAACCAATGCTGCAACGCATTCATGTGCAAGAATGTCCAGGATTGCAATACTAGTATAATAGAAAAAATTTTAAGGCTACTAAATATCAGGACAAACTTTCCAGCATTAAAATCAAATGACTGTTTCAGTGACATTTTCTATTAACTTGAATAATTTAGTTAACAGATTGAAATACAGTAGTTTCATTGGCAAATCATCTCAGTCTTGTTTCTAGGGCTACTGAAAATGTGTTTGGTCTCTGAAAAGCTACACTTTATTATTCCAACAGAGGACTAGTCACCATAAATGACCCATTTTCCACTTCAGAAAGCTGCATATGAAAAACAGAGAATAGATTAAATGAAATATTCCACAGAAACAGCACAAAGATTTTCATCAGCTATGAAAAGAAGCTTTAAGACAATCCAGTCAATAAAGTGAGAAACTCTTTATCTTTCTCTTTCCTAGAAAGCTCAGAGGCACCTGCTTAACATTTGAGAAGATTCCTCCTAGAGTTCCAATTTAATGCAAAGCAGATGATGAGAAAAGAGATTACAAAAATATATTAGCATACGAAGTCACTAAAATAGAGGCGTTCTGGTATTAATGAATAAATTAATATTATGAAACTAACCTACAATTTCTTATTTAAACACTGCAGCATTATAAAAGGCATGCTAGTTTAAATGGTTATGTCAACTTCACACCAGTTCTCGTATTCCACAGAACTGGAATTCCCCAAACAGAGCTCTCAACTGATGACTGAATCCTCTTACTGCCCTTTTGGCTCCAAACCTGGCTAGATGCCTCCAAAAGAGGTATCCGAGTTACTCCAAAGAACTCTTCCTCAAAGCAAAGCTCCAGTCAGAGTGAGTGATTAAACAAAAGCTGTCAAGAGCCAATAGATACAACATTTTTTGTTAAACAAAACATTACAGAGAGTAATTTTCTCTGCTCACTCTCCTTGTTTCAACTGCTCTGAACAGGGTCTGAATACTTTTGATAAAAATCCACTGAAAGACAACTTCAGAATTATTTGATACTATACTTCTGGCCAAAATGCTGTTTGTAATCTACACTACCACACTTCTTGACAAAGCCCAAACATAATGAATTTCTTCCCATGTCAGTGTTTCTACACTAGGCAGGCCATTTCTTTGCTGCACATCAGGTTAGCCTCCAAGATGTCATTCTACCCTACCTCCTTCTTGTGGGAGCACAGGAAGCTAACCAGGGTCATAAAAAGCTACGATCAGGTCTTCTGTACAAAGATCATCTAGAGCAAGAACTTCATAAAGCAAGGTGCAGCAATGTTTTTGGGCAGAGCGCCAAAAACACCCACAACCTTGACTTATAAGATGTTGGTATGCCAGGGTCAGACAGCACAGAGCCATGAGGGGCCAAATACTTGTTGTGGCAGCGCAACCCCAGCCCTTTCCCCTAGTCCAAACCGAAGTGTGCATGCACCTGCCACCAGCCATCGGCCAGGCTCGAGCTCTGCCTATAGTAGTGCAACTGCTAGCAGCCTCCTGGCTGCCTGCCGCAGCCAACCTTGGCAGGACTCTGCCACCTGCCATGGAGCCCGGGTTGCTCTCAGCAGGCAGCAGGGAGGCTGCAAGCACCTGCATCAGGGTCCATGGAGCCCTAGCCCAGCTCATTGCTGGTGGTGGGTGCATGCACACCTCAAGGTGGATGGCAGGGAAGGGGCCAAGGCTGCACTGCCACAACAAGAACTGGGCACCAGGCAGCTCCCCCCCCATTCACCGAGGTGCACGTGCCAAGCAAAATGCCTTCGTGTGCCACACTCTGGCATACATGCTAGGAGTTGCCTACTCCTGCCATAAAGCAAAGTCAGGAATAAAATCAGCAAGGCATGAAGAAGTCCAGCTGGTTTTCCAGCTATCCTCCCTCCAAATTTATTGAAATTCCTGCCTAAAGACTAAATTAAAAAACTATTCTCTCATGCCATCATTCTATTCTTGCTCTACACTAAATAAAAATGAAGAATCGCAACTAAGGAAAATGTATGTACAACATCTTTGATCACTCCAAATGCATCTGTTCCTTCAAGTCTTAATGGGGGAAGAAGCGTCTTTCCATGTCCTCCTACAATGCATTAGCCCACCCTGATCTCAGTGGGGTACTATAGCAGGAACAGACCTTGCTTCAGATACTACAGCTTTTCAAATGCCATGTAAAAAGCTGATAAAGAAGTGCTTCATAAATTTCAGATTCTGGTTTTACTGCTTGCACCCTGTCTGTTCATCAAGATGGAAATGTTTTACTTTCCAGTCCAGATAACAAAACACTAAAGGTTACTGAATTACCCAGTCGTATGTTTGCTCCTTCTTCCCCACCCCCAATCCACAAAAGGGATGAAGATTAACTACAAAAATGATTTGTAACTGCAAGGCCAATTTAATTATTAATGAGGCCAGATGTTTCACAGAGCTTCCTTCCCCTGTAATTTCACAGAAAACAAACAATGCAGTGCGCTACCATATTAAACATGCCATAAGGGAAATCATTAGATGCCACCTACAAGCTACCAAACCACAAACCTTGTTCCGTAATCCAGTTGTGCGTCAGGGAGAGTATGTATATCCATCTGAAGTAGGGTCACGTGAAAATACCATGTTCACTGCTTCACTTCTTATGGAGTAGACTATTTTCTCTGCACTGATATTTTCCAGCTATTTTGGGCTTACAGTTACCTTAGTTGGCAACCTGAGGAGACTGTACAACACAGGGCAAAACAAAATAAAACTTCTGTAGTCTTCCATCCCAGAAAATCAGAAATCTATTCAAATGTATGGCTGCAGCTATTTTGCCTACCAGGATGCTAAGGAGCAAACTCTGAAAGCCCTGGGAGAAACTTCCTCAAAAGAAAAAAATGCAGTGGACTCAATCCTCAGATCACACTGACTCCTTTGAAAGGAGGTCAGAATAAAGTCAGAGCTTCTGGAAAGAAGAAGAGAGGATTTCTAACTGCCTGCAGGGTCATGGAGGCAATGCTACTTTCATTAAAATCTGTCTTTAAAAAGTAATTCACTAGTCTGTACTGTATGTGGTTACAGATGTTTACTCTTACGACAGGCAGCAATTAAAAACTCTTTACATTACAAAAATTTGAAGTTTTAAGATTAAAACACTTGCACGAACGCAACCCTTCAGGTGACAGACACGTATCTAACAAAGCCTCACTTTCAGAACCACTAACATTCATGAATACTGCATATAAATATAAGCAGTATAAATTGACTTAACATTTTAACACTAGTTTTGCACAATCGGCATAATCTAAGATATCAGTAGCTACTATTTTAACTGCAATACGAACTTGTGCTTCCACAGAGCTGATTAGCAGCATATTCATAATTAGCATACTCTATTGATGAAGAAACTGAAGTTCTCTTACATAAGCAACAATAATGGACCACATATTACATTCTAGTAGAATTAGAATAGGTTCTCTGCTACAAGTATCTCATATAAGGTTCTCCACTGCTCTTGGGGAAAGCATCATTTCTTGCTATGCTGAACCTCTACTGGGACTCGTAGCATTATATACTGCATTTAAGTAACATTAAATTGCCTCTAACAACTTCACAGTGATTGGTAATTAGCACGTCACCTGACAGTTAACTTGACTCTAGTCAAGTATCACAAGGCTAGTTCTATGAAAAGCAGACAATTTGCACAGTATTTGCATAGGATGGCACCACAAGATCAGCTTTTTTTATATTTTGTCATTAGAGGAAAAAATATTTTAAACTTACAGTATGTTCTTGAAAATAAACTTTACAAAATTTGTACCAGTTGACTTCAAACTGAAAAGGCGCTAGAACGGCCCTCAAATCTGTCTTTGTGATCCGCACAATGTCAACACGCTGATATTTAGATTCCACTAATAGCATTTGCTCTGGATTTGTACAGCACACAATAGATTATCAATATACATAAAATATAACTCTGGGAGAGAGGAAAGTAGATCCTACAATGTCACTGAGCTTCCTTCTAATAATCTCAGCTTGGTGGTAAAAGTACACACAAGTGTACAATTCCAGAGGTTATTTATCCTGAAACCTTGTTTCCCTGCTTAAATGTAGCTCAAATTCTGGGCCTCAACTTCCTAATTCCTGCTTTATAAACAACAAACAGACCAAATCTAACAGTCTACTTTGACATGGTGTATGGCCTATTTTAGAAATTTTACATTCAACTATATAGTAGCTCAGCAGCTTATAAATTAGAAAAAGTTTGAAAGAAGATATTATGCCTCCCAAAAAACAAGATCATTCCTTAAATCCCAGTCATTGTGCAAGACACTTACAAGGCATTTTTAAGGCCTTAGTGCATCCAAACATTTACTGTATCAGGACAAAGACAATAAGACAGACAAAATCTAATAACCACTCTCTGTTACAGACAAGTAACTTATTTACTCAAAGCCACCCCCATTTCACACAATGGGAAAAGAGCTGCATTTTGGATCCGAGTACCAGGACTAGGCCCAAAAGCTACTGTCCGCCTCTACTCCCCACCCCCACTACAGCAGTGCAGGGAAAGAGAGAAACAGATGAATTTAAGATGACCCTCCAGTAACTCTCTACACAGAAAATTATAACACACTTACAATTTTCCACACACAAAAAGTAATTATTGGGCAGTTCTGTCTTAAAATCAGAGTCACCTTGGATTCAGATAAATGCAGCATATATATGTGTGCTGTGTGTAAGACAACTTTGTATGCATGCTTCTGCTCTGTGTGTATACACACACACACACACACACACACACACACACACACACACACACAACCTTTTGAAGAGTCCCTTTGAAGCCCCTGTGTATTAGGTTTCAGTTCTTATTTCTTGCAGGATCCTAGCAATTTGTTTGTATAACAGAAAACTTCCAGATTAGTTGATGAAAGCCATAAAAGCTCTCCATTTTGGTAAGATTAAATCTTCACCGTCAAGGAGGTTAAAGGGTTAAAGTGTAAAGTATTACATCTGCACAGTACACGCTGGCTTTCATCCATGGATCAAAACAGACTTTACAAATATTACTTTAACTCAGGACTGTCCAACTGGCAGCCTACAGGTTGCATGCAGCCCATAAAGGGTAAATATGCAGCCTCTGGGCTTTTACCCAGCCATTGCTTCCTCATCGATCTCTGGCTGCTGCTTCCTGCCTTGGTCCCAGGGGCAGACAGCACAGGGAAGTGAGCATGAGTCTGGGCTATGTGGGCAGGAGGGAAGTGGGGAAGAGGAAATAGGGGCCATGCAGTAGTGGCAGGGAGAGGGCACCTACATGGACATGTGTTGCCAAGACAGGAGGGGGAAGCATGTGTGGGGGTACAGAGAATCACATTTTCATACTTGCATTGTACAGTGGGTGGGGAGGGCATCCACACAGCATTCCTGGTGTGGTCCTTGCTGATGTGGTATAGTCCCTAGCGGCTTAAACTGGACAGCCCTGATTTAATCTAACACTCCTGTGCAACAGGCTTTGCTAGCCCCATTTTATATTTGAACAGGACAAACCCCAAAATAAAAGAAAATCTCCACCAGAGCTAAGAAGAGAACGTTTCCCAATTCCATGCACTCTACATACAAACCCATCTTTTACACCTTGAAGACTGAGGAATATAGCACACAAGTTAGTAATTAGTATGCATGAGTTATATTGTAAAAACAAAGTAAAAGCAGTTCTAAGGGTAGCAAAGCATTATGTACAGGAAAAGAACAAACATGAAATTACATGTCTACATTTAAAGAAACCAGTTGCTTTTTTGGTCCTATTTCAGTATCTACATGCCTTTCAGAGTCTGCCGCTGTGGAGGTATTTTTTACTTTGCATTTGTGCTTGCCTCTTTCCTCCACAAAGAAGTCTGGCACATAAGCACTTCCAAAGTCCCACCTCTGATAGCTGTTCTTCGATAGCCAAAGGGTGCAAGTATTACATTAAGAAAACAAAACTACTTTAACAGATTTCTGGGCTCTTGACTTTAAAACTACTTTTTAAAAGAAGTTTTATTTAAATGCACATGGAATTAACCAATATTCTTTGTTGCTGCAAGTGGTAAACCCAAACCCAAGTATACCTGGACTTATGCCATCAGGCTTCTGTGTACTTCCACTGTTAACCCCCCCCCCCCCCCCC
>NW_017729022.1:80306110-80308859 GCF_001723915.1 Gavialis gangeticus
CCCCAAAAAAAAATCCAGACAAGCAAGATTTTAGAAATATTACATTGTAAGCAAAGACAGACTAGTATGCCCAGTGGTTTCTCACTTCCTTAAGATTAAGAGTGTTATTTAATATAAAATGAAACTGTGCCAACTCCCCAAAGGACAAATGAGGTAACATTCTTGATCAGCAAGAGATAAGGAGGCACTACAAGAAACTAAAGCCTCACCCTACTTTATGTGGTTTAAAATTTCTCAGTAATATGATACCCATAATCCAGAGGTTCCAATATCTTTGCATCTACACAAGGTCCATACCCCTTACACTATTTTTCCTGTGTATTTTAAACCCTTTTCCATAAAAATTATGCTTTCATCATGTGAGGGGAGATTTTATTGCTCAGCAGGACATTAAAGATGCAGCAAAACTGTCCTGCAGATCCTAGACATTGGAATCATAGGAAGTTAGGGTTGGAAGGGACCTCAGGAGGTCATCTAGTCCAACTCCCTGCTCAAAGCAGGACCATCCCCACAACTAGATCATCCCAGCCAAAGCTTTGTCTACCTGGGTTTTGAAAACATCCAAGGATGCAGCTTCCCCACTTCTCTGGGTGACCTGTCCAGTGTTTTACTACCCTCTTAGTAAGAAAATTCTTCTTAATATCTAATCTAAACTTCCCCGACTACAACTTGAGACCATTGCTCTCAGCATTCACCACCAGCCACATACTGTCGTAAGTTCTTTGGCACGATCTTTTCAGAAGTGCTCAAAAAGAGACAGAAGATGACTTAAAATAGGAACTGTACTGAAAGTGCAATATAGCAAAGCTGGATTTAAGCTATTCTGTTGTATGGATAAAATAGGCTGTATCAGAAGCTACAATATTTTTCCAGTAATATGAAAGTATGCATAAATAAATAAGATACCAGAGTGCATCTACAGTTTAGGGGTAAGAATAGTGTATTTTCACCTTGCTTGAGACTACACAAGAAAAAAAAAAACAGAAATATTATCCTCAAAAAGAGAGATAATTAGGTAAATGCATGAAGCTTAAAATCCCAGTTAGATTACACTTACCATTTTCATCTCCGGTTGTTTTCCGACTGTCATCTAGAGAAACGTGCACCAGCTGCAGGATAAGGGGTCTCCGGGTGATAATCCCAGTACCTCTTGGGAGCAGATCCCTTCCCACAAGACTTTCCAGCACTGAACTCTTTCCACTGCTCTGAAAATGGGAAGAGAGCTACGTGACTGTCTTAAAATACTGAGACGCTGTAATGTTCATTCCACTGTGTGGCTGTAGCTTTCATATATATTCACATATATACAATGTCCATTCTTCCCTCTTCTTTTCACTTTCCTAACCCTCGTGTTACTTCGGACTGGTAGATAAAGAAGACATAAGCCACTGGTATCATGCTGTGCACCCAGATACAATATAGGGCAACATGGCAATAGGTTTGCCTCGTGTAATGTAATGAACAAACAAGTCTCCTTTCAACATTTATGTTAAAACCTATACGTTATGAAAAAAAAAGAAAAAATTATCAGAATTGTCCCTACCCAAACTAGTTTGTCTGAAACAGCTGTCCCTATTCTATCTTTTAACAGTGGAGTGGGAGAAAGGAGGGTTATGAGAGTTAAGGTACTGGTGTGGGCCAGGGCTACTGATTCCAAGCTCCAGCACTGATCATGCAACACCTATGGACAGTTACTTGAAGAAACCTATAATGGCATTTGACGAAAGCTGTGCTCACCTATTTTCCCTTGGTGCTAAAACCTTAATTTTTTGGATCTGTGCTGGGCAACCCACATTTTAACAATTTGTAGCTGTTAGTTGTAAATAGAAAGTATTGGATTAAAATGGTCCAGAACCCATTTGAAACATCTTGGGATTGTACAACAACGCAAATACATTATAACACTGACTCAACAAAGCAGTGAGGGCAACATCAGAATTTCCCTGGTCTTTTAATGGTTTGCCAACTGTAGGGAACACCCTGGGGTACCACAGGTTTCACAGTGTGTCAGAACATCATTTTTCTTCAAGACAGAAACACTATCAAGGCTGCTCTGAAATCCCAGACAGAGTTTCCAAGGATTCACTGTTTCGCTCTTGCATGTAATTACCACTAACAAAGGTACCGCCCATCAAATTACGCTGTCAGTAACACCTGTCTACATTGTCTTGAGGAATTTGCGCAGCTGTGATTGTTGGGCCCAGTAACCAAAACTTAACAAGCAATTCCATTATGGAGGAACAGGCTACAGATTCCCCTGAGCCCTTGTCTACACCGGAAAGTTGACCAGAATAATTAGTGTGAAATACACTACTCCAAAATAGCTATTGCAGAAGAGCTTCCTGTTTGGGCTCTATCCTGAAATAAAAGTGCTTCTTTACATGGAAGTGTACAAATTACGCTGAAATAAGACGTCCAGGCAAAGAAATTCTTCCTAAATAGCTAAATATCCAACAGCTATTCCAGTTAGTTTCCCCATACAGACAAGCCTGTCAGTTGTGCTCATTCTCCAGGCCTGACGAAAGTAAAAAGTGCATTTACCATGTCAAAAAATGGGATTTTGAAATGATGGGACGCTGGCCTCAATAGTTTTCACCTAAATCACTTTTTTGAAGCATCACTGCACTGCAAGCAAATTTTTAAAAGAAAAGCCCACAAACACATCCACACAAGCCCCTCTCTGTTTTTGGGAGGGAAGGGACAGCCTGTCTGTTCCCAGATCTTGCAAAGGTCGGGGGGGGGGGGGGGG
>NW_017729022.1:80309026-80311456 GCF_001723915.1 Gavialis gangeticus
GGAGGAAGAGGGGAGAAGGATTCAGTCAATGCTGTCAAACTCCAGTGCTGCTGCTCCACTTCTGGCTGCCCCTAAATGCATTATTCCCTACCCCATAAGATCTTCTCTGGGTTA
This sequence comes from Gavialis gangeticus, assembly GCF_001723915.1. Taxonomy (NCBI): domain Eukaryota; kingdom Metazoa; phylum Chordata; order Crocodylia; family Gavialidae; genus Gavialis; species Gavialis gangeticus. The sequence goes on from NW_017729022.1 coordinate 80,309,141, forward strand.
AAGACAACAGGGCTTTATGCCATGGTACCCACTCTAAGGTAGGCTGTAAATTAGCTAGTCACCTCACTGCCTTATTAAGACTGCTAGATATTGGAAAGCCCAGACCCATCTCCTGACATGCTACAAGACACAGGAAAGGAGAAAAACAGGACCATCTTGCTATTGTTCAAGTCTGAGGGGTTCCAGAATCACTCACGATGCCGAAAAGCCCAATCTTCCTAACTAGATGGAAAAGGAACCAGCAAACAGAGCTAACTGCAGTTTTTCCCAGTTGCCAAATAGGAGTATTAGAAGCTGCTCATTGGCACAAGTTTCAACTAATATGTGGACCTGCCACATGGAGCACTACACAAATACACTACAGCAATTGTTTAACATTATCAGAGCAATAGCATTCCAGTTTATAATCCAACAAAGTGGAGACATCCCATTTTTTAAAACTAACTGTTCTCTAAACTCGATACAACAGAAACAAACTGATGAAGATGCATTATTCAGATATCTGATAACAGTAAGGGAAAAAACTCATGGTGCCTTATGATGATCCCTGGAGGAATCTTCTCCAAAAGCTTTACTTACATAACAGAGAGCACATTTTTTGTTCCCAAAATGATTTTCTCCTGAGGGCAGGTTTGAGACACTAGGGTGAAACAGACCAATTACAAAATGGTCAAGAGAAATAGGGGGGCAGCTACCATTCAGTGGAAGAACAAGAGGCCTGGAAGCACACAGAAGTCAAAAACAGAGAAATGTTGTACCCTGCTCAGCTCTGTCCATTCTTCCAAAATGAGCTGGAAGCAGCTCCTAAAATAGTCAATGTTAACAGAGCCACTAAAACTGCCAATTTAATGAATCATTAAAACCCTATCGCAGTGGTCTCCAACCTTTTAAAGTAGAAGATCACCTTTGGCATTTAAAAATCAACCCAAATGTACCATGCGCCCCACCAGTAAGTCTGTGGGGAGGAAAGGAAGGGGGGGAGGAGATGGAGAAAAAATTATTTAGCAGCCCACCTCTGCAGCAGGTAAGTCTGTGGGGGAAGCAGTGAAGCAAATCAAGGCCCCAACCCTAGCCCCACTTCCTCCTTCACTGGGGGGTGGGGGCACTTAATCTGGCCCCAGCCACCTTTCCTCTGCCACGGACTGACCTGCTGGGCTGGGGCACGCACATGCACCTGGGCCTTCAGCCCCCCACCCCAGCCTCAAATCAACTCCAAGAGGCTCCGAGATTGACCGGTAAATCAAGATCCACTGGTTGGTGACCACTGGGTCCACAATAGAGTGCATGTGCAATTCCTGTTTCTGTTACAGCTGTCATTTTTTATCTAGCCATCTGCTGACTCGGTATGAAAAAGCAATGTTGTTCACATTGTGGAGGGATTTTTTATGGCCATAAAAGCCCTAAAGAAAACCCTGTAATTTCTACAGATCGTAAGGTTCCAGGTACTACTCAACCTGACCAATCTCAGCAGATGACTTCTTGCTTTCAAGGCACCGTAGAAATGGCTAATTAACATCAGTTTCAGTTTGCTGCTTCTGCTCAAAACAAGTACCAGACAGTCAAAGCAGGGTTGTGGGAGGAGGGGCCTCCACACAAAAGAGAAACAACTGCACATAAAAACCATAGCTGCAACAGATAAGAACAAGAGATCTAGAAGTGCAAATGCATGATCCCTTAGAAGTGCAAACGCATGATCCCTTTTCAGGCTCTACCTGCTCTGGGGATTTGCCACAATCCTATCCAGCACTGGACATTCATTAATACAGCCACACAGGTGTAAAGCCTGTTGCTTCTGTGAGTAGACTTTTCTGCTCAAACATCATGAACTTCACCAATAAAAGGAAAAATACAGCTGCACAAGACATTAGGGGCGTGTCCAGATGAGGGTGCATGTGCCTCTTGCCCCGTCCCAAACCTCTTTGAGGTGAGGCAGCAGACAGTGCAGGAGCAAAAAAATGTTCCCCGCGCTGTAAGTTGGCAGCAGGGGGAGAAAAGTAGACCCCTGGATGGGGTCTAAAAAAAAGCAAAGTTTAAAAAAGTGGAGCAGGGCATGGTCTCGGACCATAGGCAACCGGAGGCTGGGTCCTCCATGGAGACACTCTGGCTGTCAGAGCATCTCTATGGTTGGCCCCTCCCCCAGCTGCTCAAACACAGGGCCGATGAGGCCACGTTTCAGCACCAGGGCTCCGGTGCCAGTAAGGCGTCGGGGTGGCTGGAAGGGACCATGGGGGGGGACCCCCCAATGGCCCCGCCCAGTCCCCCAGCCCCCTATCACCCTGCCTTGGCCAGCCCCACCCCCCAGGCCCCTGACCCCTG
>NW_017729022.1:80312024-80312342 GCF_001723915.1 Gavialis gangeticus
GGGATTTTTTTATCAGGCATTTTTCAGTTTTCCAATAGGGAGCACCAGAATTCCTGCTAGGGAGGCCAGTGGCAGGACCCTGCCTGCTCAGAGCTGGCACCTTGGACCCAGCTGGCTGTGGCTGACCTCCTGGCCAAATGGGGCCAGGAGGACATGCTTTGACTGTTCAAAGCAGACTACCACACCTGGAACATCTTCCGGGTGATAGGTGCCCAGATGGCCGGGCAGGAGCACACATGGCAGTAGTGCCACACAAAAGCCAACCCTGCAACCGCAGTCTACTGGCAGCTGGCCCAGAGGGGCAGATGTCTCTACTGG
>NW_017729022.1:80322531-80328446 GCF_001723915.1 Gavialis gangeticus
TGCGCATGCGTGGACGCACCCTAGGGGTTTCTTCCTGGTCTGTGCAGGCTTGCTAAATAATCATCCACATGAGCAAAAACTGGGGTAAAATCTGAAGTGAAGAGAATGCTTCACTTGTGGATGAATGCAACAGAGGCCACTGAAATTTAAGTTAACCAAGTCTTTACACTTCTCCACAATGCCCCACGATGACAACTTTTACAATTTTTTCTCCTATGGCTGACAAAGGGTGTTTGTGCCCAAACACTTCCAATTAAAGATTTTTTTTTTGCAAAAATCTACTTGGTATAATAAAAGATATCACCTCTACCACAAGTCCCGATTGCTTTTTCCACGATCTCCAACACACTTTCCACAGCACTTCTGTCTACCTAGGAGTATATACTTGGCTTTCCAAACTATTTTTTTCACCTTCCTGACCTGAAAGTTAAAAACTTAAGTTTCCTTTTTAATAAAATATATCAATATGTTCCTATCCCATACCCCAGAATCTTGAAGTGGAGATCCTGATATCAAAAGTGAATCTACCAGTGCCGAATTGAGGATACTACCTCAGTAAGAGCCTTTAAAAAAACAATCAAATGAAAATAAAATAACTGTAATGCAATCTCATATCTGCATGCAGATGTGACAAGACACTGCTCCCAAATGAAAAGCTCACCCAACATTAGATTCTGGAAACTACCTTACATACTTTCCAACAGGAAGTTCAGAAACTTCACAAGCATCTACAACAGACTGAAGAAACTACAAAAGGGGTTAGCAAAATATCGCCTGTGGAACTGGGGGCCTTCATGCAGCATGTTCGAGCTAGGCAGTGAGCTATGCCTGGGCCACAGGTAGAAGATGGGGAGAAGTGGCAGCAGGGAAAAGCTGCTACCACATCAGAACATGGGCTTGCTTAAGACCCAAGCTGGGTTGTTTCGGCCTGCCTCTCTCAACAGTTGCCAACTGCCTAACTAGAAGACAAGCAAAAGCTTGTCTTTATGTGCATACTTCCAGATATACTGGGATTACAGAAAGTCTGCTGGACCAAGGAACCAAGGAATCTTCTTGGAAAGCTGGTCTTTGTCAACCTTTTGCAATAAGTATATGTGCAACTCAGCATTATCATAATTGACCTAAAATTCTGTCCTAAAGTCACTCTGGGTATGCACAGGTAAGGCCAGCATTTTATATATGGCACAAAATAAATCATAATGCTTTTCTACAATAAAGTTACTAGAAGAATTGATGTGGTAGTGAGCGACATACCGTCTTAAGCAGCAGGATAGACTAGATCAGTGGTTCTCAACCTTTTTTGCATCAGGACCCATTTGTAAACATTGATGGCCAGCCCTGACACAGTGCCCCTCATCACTCCTGACCCGCTGCCCCCTTCCCCCAGGCCCCAGCCTCCCTGTGTGGGGGGCAAGGAGAGATATGGGGGATCCCAAGCAACCCCTTGCAACCTGGAGCTCTGCCAGCCTGCAAAGGAAAACCAATGGTTTCCCATATTTTTCTCCTTTAAAAAATAAACAATTTTTAAAGTTTGTTGATCCATTTATGAAGTTTGTTTGCGACCCTTTCATATATTCTTGCAACACACATTTGGGTCACAACCCACAGGTTGAGAAACGCTGAATTAGTTGACCTTATAAGGTCCCTTCCAGCTTTACTTTCCTATGATCCTACACTTATTTCTGTACATCACTTTAGGTCAGTGGAAGATGCAATGATTCCTAAAAATCTCTGCACATGCCAAATATTAATGGCCTGAAGGACTATAGCCATCTCACCTACATACTTAGATTACCACTCTCTGGAGATGGCCAAATGTGATAATATTCTTGTTATCTACAATGAATTAGTTCTATTTCCACTTGTGCTTCAAAATCAGATCTTGAGTTAAAGAATAAGTAATTAACTTTAATGACAACTCTCCAATTACACGCACATCCTGTACATGCACTCATTCATTCAAACAGCACCACTCTTCCTTTTTATTCTACTGCTTTGTGATGTTTGGTTGCAACAGTCCCATAGTGTCTTCTGAATAGTAAGGCCTCAGGTAATACATAACAAAAAGGTGTCACAGCACTGGATGCTGCAATGCTACTGTACGTGCAGCATTTATGTGGTATTCCCAGCCTGTGTTTGTTAATGATTTATTGATCAGACAACTTGAAGAAGAAACCAAGATACAAAAACCAATAAAGAAATGGAGAAATAACAGAATGAACTTGCATCTAGGCGCTGCAGGAAAATTCAACTTAGTAATGCCAAACTAGGGTTCAAAGGATCTAAACTAATAGTAAACAGACATTTCCACTCCCTTAACTAAGGCTGGTAAGTATGTTAACTAAGTATCTATAATAGGATACAGATTTATTAGCTTCTGCAATATTTAAGAAGAACTGGCAACTGAACATTTTTCACACCATTTTGAGTAATAAGAACATGACTAGAGGCAAGAGGACATCTGAGTTAATGCCCAAGAATCCACTAGGAAATATTTGGTAATTAGAATTAAAGTGTTTAAGGGAAAAAAATAGGTCACTGAAGTTCTGCAGAGCATGTTTTCAAGGAATGAAGGAAATGATAAAATCACAAAGTAACAGAAGAGAGCACATAAGGGAAAGAGAGAGTATTCTGAGATAAATTAAAGCATGGCCAAGGGTCACAGGCAATTTCTAGTTATAAAGGCTCTGGAAATAGAGGGAATGCTTGTGGCATGCAGAGAAACACGAACAAATCCAGACTGCCACCAGCAATATATGCGACATCAGATAGCAAAGAAAAACTGGAACCAGCTTAGTAACCACAGTGAACGAAAGCAATGGATGTACTAAACAGAATATAACAATTAATTTCTTTTGCAAGTAGAATATACTAATACCAATGTATATTTTAAGGAGAAAAATGAGTGTGTACATGCGCATATACATACACACACAAATGAATGGGAACCATATACTGACAGGGAAAATTCTTTCATTTGACAGGGTCTGTTTTCACAAAGGAAGATGCAGGTGCTGAATACAAAACATCTGAATATTGTAGAGAAAGAAAGGCAACATTAAAAGTCTTCATATATCAGAACACTACTAAATGAGAGCTCTGAGAAACAGAATTGAAGGGCCATATAGCATTTAACCAAAAATATCTGAAGTAATTGGCCCATAAGGGGAAACTTAGAGGCATATTTCAAAACTTACTGAAAAGAAGATAACACTGACATATATTTGAGAAGTCTCCAGAAATCTAGTGACTCAAACCAATCTTAAGGCAATAAAACTGGAGTCACCCTAAATGGTCCAAATTCAGAGTGCAGCTATTATACCTAATAAATATGGTATGACAGTGTTTTCCAGTAAAGTATTTGGTAAGGATACAATCTATTACTGCTGAAAGGAGCTCATTAATAGTGTCATAAGAAATTCATCTAGAAGATCAGTAAGCAAGATTCATTAATACAGTAGACAACTGTACTGAATATTTGAAAACACTGAATGCTTGTAAATATAAATTGCTCAAACTAAGGGTGCTCATTATCAAGTAGTTTATTCATCTATGAATGGTTAACAAAGAGAAAGTTGTTCATCTTTTCAGATTCTAACCCATGTGCTCTTAAAGCCTGTTGCCAAATTGCAACATAAGCAAGTAAAGTTTAATCGTAAAGGTGACAGAACAATACCACAACACCACCTCAGCTTCATTTCTAGAATGGAAAAGACAGTAAGGCTATTTTATAGGTAGCAATATTTTAAGTGCCCTGCTATGTCAAAGTAGATCCCTCCAAAGAACAGAGAACATAATCTATTGCAGTTATTTTATGTTTACTGTGCTAAGTAACTTATGTACAATTAATTATTCCATCTTAAAAAAAGTTGATAAAAAAAGAGAATGACACTTCCTGTACTACTACTGCCCACTATGGTCTAATTGGCTTTGAAAGAAAGCCTATTATATGCTTACATAATATCCGTGGCTTAATATATATTAAGTGTTGAAAGGGACATAGAAATATTTTGAATAAATTGGTTTCCGGAAGCACTGATAGTCTTATTTCCTCCTCTCCTACTTATCAGGTAACCAGCAAACTATCAGGAGGGGAGAAGGGAGGAGTCTGGAAGAGAAAGGGATGCTGTAACCCTAGACATAAATACCATTCTGGCAGAAAAGTTTAACATGGTGCCAATCCTAGCCATGTACCTGTCTACAGACAAAGCTTCACCAACATCAGTCAGGCTCCATGTGGACAAGAGTTACAAGTGATGACAAAATATAAAGACTCTGCCTAACTTCCACTATAGCTGTCACTGTCATTTCAACAATTGGTCAACAACAATAGATGTGGCAAACTTCCTTTTTTTCTAAATGAAGAACAATACTCTAAGCCTCCATAAAATGCGAAACTTGAAAAAAATCTAGCTGACTTGGTACTTTCAATGCTTAAATATCCTGCATTTCTCTCAGTGTAGACCAGTAATTCTCAACCTGGGTCCTGTTATCACTGTCAGGTGTACAAACATGATTCACAAGATAAACCCGAAGATTTCAAATAGGAATCCATAGCATTAAAAATATTCTGATCTGTGGTGGTCTTTCTGAGTTCTCTGCAACAGAAAAAATGTTCCATTATTTTTCCATAGTCAAAAAACAAATGAAAATTAAAAGCTGGCATTTTCTAAGAGATGCCTTTGAGTCTAACAAGGACAAGGAAAAAGAATTAGTCAAGTTTAAGATGACCGGATCCCTTTAAGCAACAAAAAGGCACCAAACTAAGTGTCATAATTTGGGACCTACCAAATTCACAACTTTCCGATTTTCACGGAAACCATGAATTTGGGAAGTTGCCAGTAAAAAAGCCCAGTCCCAGCAAAAAAGCAGGTAACTGGCCAGCAAGTAGGGGGAGGCACTGCAAACAGAGGCAGAAAAGCCCTGGTGTCCTGAAGGGGGGGGGGGGCGCCAGGGACAGACAGGGAGACTTTTGTAGTATAGCATGGCATCCCTCTCCCCGCCAAGCCTCCAACTGGCTGAGGGGCCCCAGAAATCACTCCCCTCCCCTCCCCAGAGGGACACATCCAACTGTCAATCCCCAGGAAGGGGCAGCTAGCCAATCAGAGATGGGGGGGAATGGGGGTGCCACACTCTGCTAAGAAAATGCCTACTGGCACTGCACTGGGACCACAAGATGTGGATGCAGCCGCCATGAATTAGGTAGGTCCCTAGTCATCATTTACTATAACAGCAGATCTCAACCCTGCTCCACGTGAGGCACCCCTTCTTAACTGCTGTGAATGGAGCGGCACCCTATTGCAAAAAAACAGTATCTACGCTGCAGTGCTCACCCCATTACAACTTAAGAACACAACTATCACCACCCCAGGGCGGACCCATGGTCCATCCTGCCCAGGACCCTGCATCTGACTGAGCCTTATAGCTCTTCTTGGTGGGCAACACCCCATGACCCCTTGGAAATAACAACCAGGCCTGGCCCCAACATAATAGGGGCAAGGGTGGCTGCTACAGAGGGGAGCACTGAACCAGATCTCTCTAGATGAGCAGTTCCCAATCTGTGGTACAGGTACCACCAGAGGTACATAGACAACCTGTCTATGGTCAGTGGTACGCGTTAACAGATGTATCATAATTGCTTTAGATGACAAAAATTTGCTGGTGATACTTAAGGTTGTATTGTTTCAAACTGGTGGCGCTCAATGTGTCAGAATTCGGGAACTGCTGCTCTACAGTAGTGACTCCCCTGCGGGTGCCCCGCAATCATGCTTCACATAGCAGACCCACATTTCTCAAATGGGAATCCAAGGCGTGAAAAACATGCAGTGGAGAAGAATTCACAAAAGACCACAACAGCGCAAAAGAGTTGTTCTGTTATTTTCCTAACTGTCAAAAAAAAAAAAAAAAAAGCAAAA
>NW_017729022.1:80328532-80336050 GCF_001723915.1 Gavialis gangeticus
AAAAAAAAAAAAAAAAGCAAAAACCAAGAGCCAGTGTTTTCCCAGAGGGGCCTCGAGCCTGGAAAAGCTAGAGCCCCACTGCCCTGCCCTGCCCCTCCCCGGGCGCCGCACGAGGCCGCCCTTGCGAGGGCCCGATGTAGTGCGGGGCAGAGGCCAGGTGGGGGTGGGCGCAGGGAAATGCCCTTGACGGCGGCCGCGCAGGGTCAGGCGCCGCCGTCGGGCAGAGCGGGGCGGCCTCACCTGGGTGCCCACCACGACGATCTGTGGCAGCTGGATGATGTCGGCGCCCACTGTGTTGAACACGTCCTGCAGCTTGTTAATGACCGGGATCAGCGCCTCCATGGCGGCGGCAGACGGGCAGTGGGGCGCAGTGGTAATCAATGGGGGCGACGGGCAACTGTTCTACCGGCCCCGTCCGCCAGCCGCCATTGGCGCCGGCCCCTCGCCCAGCCCGGCCTGGCCACGCCCCGCCCCAACGGGCCGTGTGCGGCTGTTGCGTCATGACGCCAGCGCGACCGCAAAGGCCGACGGGAGCTGTAGTCCCGCGGGACGTCCTCTCTTTCGCCGTTCGGCCCCGCCTCCCGCGCGGGTGGGGCGGGGCAGCTGGGCTCAGGGTTCTCTTGGGCGCGTCATCGCCCCGCCCAGCGAGGCTGCGCCCCCCCCGCCTGCTACGAGCGCAGCGACCCGCCTCCTACCGCAGTGACGTCAAAGCCTGCACCACGCTCTGCCTGTGGGTGTAGCGGCATCACAGAGCGCAGTTGCGTTTCTGTGACGTAGAGCCGTGCTTGCCTTCATATTTCCCAGGTGACGCCAGGTCCTAGATATCAAACGATTCTGCTGGAAGCTCAAAATGATCGAATTTGCTGAAAAACGATCGTACACTGAAAAAAATGCAAGTATGCAATTAAGAACGTAAATTGTCTCATTCCCTTTCTATTGCCCGCTATTAAGTACCAGTGAGTGAGTGAAAACTGGGTCATCAAAGTTCAAGCATTTCCTTCTTCTGAGGCAAGCAGGCATAAGAAAGTGCTGACAGCCAGCCCAAAAGTCAGTTAAGACTCCCTGAGAGTGACCTGGGTTTTGCCTATGCTGCATCAATGAGCTGTCTCAAAAATGATAGTACATTTTGAACACTTTTACTATTATTGATCATACTAGGGCTGAAATTATTGTACAAATGCAATAATTATAGTACACCTGGCAACCCGGGGTGAACCTATGCTGGGGTCCTGCAAGACTGGGCGGGGGGCAGGGGGCACTCCCACAGCTCAGGTGGCACCAGCACCAGGTGCTCAGCTAGTGCTGGTTGGGGTGGGGATCCCCTTTGCCAGCCCTGAGGCAGGAAGCAGTGGGGGTTCCCTATGGCTGGTGATGAGTGGAGGGGAGGGTGCCATCAGGCAGCTCCATGTGCTTGGAGCACTCCCCCAGGTGGCACCTCATGTCATGGATGCGAGCAGCAGCTTCCAGTCAGGATCTGAGGTGCTGCAGTCCACCTGGCAGTGCTTCCCAACCAGGGGATTTCAGGGGCTCAGGCCTGCCAAGGAAACTGTAAGGTCCCTTTAGTATTGGAGGCCATTAGCAACATGTTACAGATTACTTGGGACAAACAATCAAAACAGTGACAGGAGTGGAGGTCAAAGGTTCATAACAAGAGTTCCAAGGGGAGACACTAAACCAGACAGTGCCCACTGGCCATCAAATGAGTGCAAGGAGTCTTTCAAGGGTGCCACAGGGTGCTGTCTAATGGTTAGGACTTTACCCTATTACCTACTTGGTGTATTGTGGGAGGGCTGTTCCAGTGAGCAGTGTTGCTCTGACTGAATTAAAAAGCTAATGAAAGCAAAGAGATGGCTTTTTCTGAGGCCCTTCCTCAGTCTAACAGGGGGCCCCAGTCTAAAAAGGCTGTGAACCACTGGCTTAACTGAGTGCTCTTGAAGCATAACAGCAAGCAGCAAGAGGAGAGGGACACAAAAAAGCCCCACCTATTCATGGAAGTATGCGCACACACCCAGTATGTAACCCTTTAGATAGGGCATGTGGGTTTACCCTCATCTCGTCTGCCAGGTTTGCTGCACTGCAGTAAGACTTGTGCACTGTGTGGGTTGCTGCTAATTTTTGGTCCCAGTTTATGGCATTCCATGTAAATTCGCACCTCTCCACCTTGCTAAGTTCATTTACAATAGAAATAAAGGCTCCTGAAGGTTAGGGAAAGAAACAGTTGTATTTCCTTGAGGAAGGACCAGGAAGGTTTTTTGTTTTTCTTTTTTAGTTTTGTGCCCCTCAGTTAAGGTCTTTGTCCTGTGTTAAGTTCTACAGCTGTGTGCAGAGCCTGTCTATCCACAGGGCACTCAATGGCAACCTCTGTTTGGGCTTTGTTACACTTTAGGCTGTGAGCTGCACAAAATGTTGATTGGCTTAGTGCTAGCTTGGAGTTTGGAGCAGTCACACCTTCAATTTGAGTGGCACATTTATGGGGAGTGGCCACACCTTAATGGAACAGGAACTGAGTTGTGGGGATCAAGAGATAATCATGTCTTGGAGTGGCATAACTTTGAGCCACATTATGAGTGCTTTAAAACATATTAAGGTGTTAATGTGCAGACAATCAGGGGTTAAGAACTCTAGGAGCTGCCCAAATTTACCATGCAACAAGGTCCTTTCATGCTCGGGGTTTTGTGCATTAATGAAAGGACTTGATAAGGCCATGACACATGCACCCCTTGAGAGCGCTGGTGCACCCCCTAACAACAGTGTTTCCCACTTAGACAATGGGAAAGACAGCGACAGGCAAGAGCACTGGTGCCCCTGCCCGAGAGCACTGGCCAGGGAGTGGGGGCATCAGGAGAAGCAATCCCTATGCTCCCCGCAAGGCGCAATTGGCCATGGGGGGACTGCCCCCTAGTCGCTGACTGGCTGCTGGGGGGGTCAAGTGCCCCCCCGACTCAGGAGACGCCAGCTGCCCATGCATCAAGCAGTGGTTCTCAACATTTTTAGACTCGAGGCACCCCCTCAGAAAATGGCAGCTCTTAGTTTTCACTCTGTTTTTGACTATGGAAAAATAATAAAGCAAATCATCTGCTGCAAGACAGCCCAGAGCAGGCCAGAATGGTTTTAGCACTAGGGATTCCTAGTCGAAATCTCTGGGATTATTTTGTGAATCATATGTAGGTGTTTGCACACCCAACAGTGCTAATTTGCATGATATCCAGTGACAACTTTAAAAGGAGCTCACAGGTAAAGCACCCTGGTTGAGAGTAACTTGAGTTAAGCCTTTCATTTGTACAATAAAAGATAGTTGCCCTGTCGCTTCCTGTGTGATCTCACTGGGACAAATCCCACCATGCACAAAGTAAATAATATGATCTACATAAGACCACTGTAAAAGAGGTGCAACAACTGGTTGAAAACCACTTTCAAACAACTTTTACCAATGGAACCCTCTCAAACAAGGGCCTCATTTTCAGTGGAGACTCTCGAGAGTCTGTCCTGTGCCCAAATCTATTTAGTATTTTCATTAACAATTTGGATAATGGAACAGAGAGTATACTATTTGAGGATGACAGCATGCTGGGAGGGTAAGGTCAGGATTCAAAATGATTCCAACAAATTGGAGAGTTGGTTTGAAATCAGCAAGTCGAAGTTTAATAAAGAAAAGTGTGATGTGCTGTGATGTACTGCACTTAGGAAAGAGAAATCATGCTTATAAAATATGAGACTAAGTCATTACACAGTAATATAGACATAAGGGATCTGGGAGATATGGTACATCACAAAATAAAAGAGTCCATGATCTGATGATCCCAAAAGCCAAATCTCATTCTGGAATGAGGAGTGCTATATATAAAATAATTTATTCTACTCTCCTAGGTACTGATGAGGCGTCAGGTACAATTTTGTGTCAAATTCTGGCACCATACTTGGAGATGAATTAGAGAAACTCCAGGAGAAGAGGAGATTTAGAAGATATGAGTTATCAGGAAAAGTTAAAAGAACTTGTTTAGTCTAGAAAACACGAGGTGGGGGAAATGGAACATGGTAACAGTTTTATAACACAGAAAAAGGTTTGTGTAAAGAGGACGGTAATCAATATTTCCCCATGGCACCCTGGGGAAGGCTAAGAAGAAATCTAGCTTAAAACAAATTAAGTTAGATTTTAGGAAAAGCATTCTAATTATTAGTGTGGTAACACACTGGGAAATAATCTGGGGAGGGTGTGAAATTTCCTTCACTGGAGGGTTTTAGAAAATATTGCATGAACATCTGTCAGAGACGGTCTAGTTGCAAAACACTAGGGTGGCATATAAATCTAATAAGTAATTAAATAAATCTAGTTCAACACTCTCCATCCCTGACAAGGAGACAGTGTTAATTGTCATAACCAGGCATCCTGATTTTCTCTCTTTAAAAATTGCAGATTCTCCAATAGAAATAGCAAATTCTCTGATTAAAACCCCCAAAATCTGCGTTTTTCCATGATAAAATGAAACACCACTATATATAAAAGTATCAGTTGAATACAATGTTTTATTGATATATTTACCATTTAAAGCAGTTTGAAAGCCTACCAGTGCCTCAATCACTATAATAAAATACATTCTAAATACCTATAAATACTGGCATTTGATTTGGCGAGGGTTTCTTGAAAAATCAGAAAAGTGCCCCTCTCCCTGCCCCCTTCACTCAACAGGACACAGGTCTAGCTGCGGCTGTCCCTCCCCACCGCTTTGTGGCACTGAGCAGCCCTGATATACCGGTGCCCCCCCATACCATTGCCCCTCACTTGCCAAACACCACCCCCTGGGCCCTGCTGGTGCCCCTCACTCCCCACCCACAGTCGCCCCTCAGCCCTGCCAGCTTCCAGGCCTATGGGTCTAGGGACCCAAGTCTGCAGCCCCATCCCCACCAGCAATGCCTGAGCCCCAGCTACCATCTGTGGGAGGTGGCAGCTACTGCAGTGGAACTTGTTTAGTCCCATGGGCAGCATGGCTGGAGTGGAGCCTGTGGCAGGGGGCAGATGCAGACTGCCCACTGGGCTCAGCGCTCCCCGCCCTGCTGCTCTCCCCTCCGAGGCCTGCACGACCCAGCGGGCAGGACCCGGTGTGGCAGGGCAGAGTGGGGCAGGGAGGCTTGATGCTGCTGCTGGGAGCTCTGTGCCATGATGATGAGGTGCCAGCCTACAAAGGGAAACCCACTATTTACATATTTTTCTCCTTTAAAGAAGAAAATCCAGGTTTTTCTCCTTAAAATGAGAAAATTAGGGTTTTCCCACATTTTTTCATGGTGAATGGAAAACCCAAATCCCTGGTCATAACTTGAGAAGTTAGACATCAATGAAAACACCACAATGAAAATCCAGGTTCAAAATGTAACTAAGGTAGAATAAAGGAGAAGCAAAGCAGTTATGAACATAGAACCAGGAAAAGCTGAGGTTTGGTAAAAGAAGTGTAAATTAGATAAGGAACCAATTAAAAGGAGAAAGGTGAGAAGTGTTGAAAGGGAAAGTTTTAGGAGGCTAATCATGCTGTTTATCTAATACTGGCCTTGAGACTGATCTTGGTATTTTCACTAAGGAACTGTGTACAGAAAGTAGGACTGTTCTAACAAAACTTGCTGACCCAAACTGGGGGACTCATCAAGGTGGAGGAGGACAAGCATATTATTCAGAAAGGACCAGAAGACCTTGAAGACTGGAGTAATGGAAGTGTGGTAGAATTTAATAAAACAAAATACAAGGTCACGCACTTAGAACTAATAAAAGGAATTTCTGCTAGACCCTAGGAGGGCAATGACCTGAAACAACAGAGGGGGTGCAATGGTCAAATCCTATGATTATCGTGAGCTACTATTGTGATGCAGCCATGAAAAGACGATGCAAGTCACAAGTTGTACCAGGCAAAGTATTTCTGGGAGCACTAAGAAAGTACTGATGCCATCCTACAAAGCACTGGTGAGCCCTCATCTGGAATTTAACATACAATCTTGAACACTGGTGTTTAAAAAAGCAGTAGTATAACAAAGGGGTAGTGGGAGGGGGTGCTGACTTTGGGGGGCAGAAATATAGCAGGAGCTGCACTGCTGGACTGGATGTTGCCACTTCCAACAGAGAAGCCACCAATTGTGCCCGTGCACTGCTGTCACCATGTTACGTCTCTGTAAGAAAGACAAATTCAAATTGAACTGGAATAGGGAATGGTTATAAAGATGAGTGGTGGAATGGAGAGCCTATCTGACGTGAAGAGGCTAAAATTGCTTGGCTTATTTAGCCTAGCAAGATGAATGCAGAGAGGCTGTGATTGCTCTCTGTTTAGAAACTTCAGGGAGGGTAAAAGAAATTTAAGCTGAAGGAGAAGCTTGCACAAAAAGAAATAGGTATATGAACTGACCAGAAATGAATTTAGGCTGGAAATTAGAATAATATTCCTCACCATTGCATCAATGAGATTCTGGAACAATCACCCAATAAGTGTTAGGTAAAAGCACTAACTCATTTTAAGATGGAGCTTGATCAATTTCTGAAAGAGCTGCTATGATCTATTTGTGTGTGTAAGAAAGGACTGGCTCATGAAGTACCTTCTAGCTCTGTTTTCCAACTGAGGCTCAATTTAGCAGGGTCACCCAGTGACTTACTTCTAAGTTCATAGTACAGACAGCATGTTATCTGAGATTTAGGGGACCAACCTGCTCAGCAACACTCTTTAACAGTGCCATCCACACAACTGTTTCTTTTAAGAGCTATCTTCTTTTATCTGCAGCTGTCTTGGCTTCAGAGTAGAACAGCAGGCTAGCAATGCCTCCAGCTCCCTGGAATCTCCTGGGAGGCATCTCTTATATACTTGCCACTGGGAACTGGAGGCCTTGACTTCTCCCTATTTTTGTCTCTCTCAGGAAGCAGGAAGATTTGGATTTTCTCCACCCCTTCACCCCCCCCCCTTTGTTTTGTCCCCTTCAGTGTTTTGCATATATTACTTATCTCCAGAAACTGCTCTCCCTAACGCCCATCCTATCAGTACTGTCTTCTCATCTGTGTCACTTGGCACTTTGCAACATGGCACTTTGTCCAGTGCCACCTGTCAAAACACTAAATTGTTCTGGCTAAGTGGAGACTGTTTGAAACCCCAATTGAGGGAAAAGGTTGAGGAATGTGTAGAGTGGAAAGAAAGAGAAAACAGAGCAAAACAGAAAATGTAGAGCATTTTTCTCTTTCTTGCCTAAAGAAAAAGTCTAACATTTGGCAATACAGACCTACATTTAAAGGTAGCTGAGAAAGACAGAAAACAAAACTACGAATCAGGAACTTTGGCTAATGCAGTTCACATTCCAATTTTTCTTGTCACACCCACACCACACAGTTATGACCCCTTTTCATCCCAAGCTCACTACTATTCTTAAATTTCTCCTTGAAGATTGTATGTGGCATGAGTCCTATCCCCCCAACAGTGCTTTGAAAATCACGAGTAGGAGCTCAGAATACAGAAATAGTTTCATAGACAGTTGTCCCTAAATGCTGATCATCTTTGC
>NW_017729022.1:80341050-80346527 GCF_001723915.1 Gavialis gangeticus
CTAATGCACTTCACATTCCAATTTTTCTTGTCACACCCACACCACACAGTTATGACCCCTTTTCATCCCAAGCTCACTACTATTCTTAAATTTCTCCTTGAAGATTGTATGTGGCATGAGTCCTATCCCCCCAACAGTGCTTTGAAAATCACGAGTAGGAGCTCAGAATACAGAAATAGTTTCATAGACAGTTGTCCCTAAATGCTGATCATCTTTGCCTGGCAATCTAGCAACACTGCAGTTGCCTTACTTGAAATCCTAGCATGGGAATAGGTTCAAAGTGTGTCCAAACTTTTTTATTGCCTCAACATCTCCATTCCTATCCCTTTCAAAACCTCCCCATACCAGAGAATTATTCCATTACATATATACTCTCTTTTTTGCATGTTTTAAGACTACTAGCTTACCTGTTCTTTCAGTATCTGTAACTTTCATACTCTGAAATACATAAAACTGATACCATACGTAATGGATTGTCTGACTCTTCACAGAATAAATACACTTTTTCCACAAAAAAACAAAAACCAAAAAAGTTGTGAACATGATATAACTGAATTGCATTGTGTGTTTTGTTAACATTGCCTCCCATTATTTAGCCAGCTGTAACATTAATAACACCTCCCAATAAGCTCTGAATGACATGATGCTTTCTGTTTATGCTATGTATAAATTGATCAAGTCCTTAACATTTTCAGCCATGAAACTGCTGTGGCAAGAGGAAGGAAAAAGACAGAAAAGTGAAAAGAAAGAGGAGTGGCTGCTGTCTTTTTTGATCAGCACGAGATATTCACTAGGTGATTTCTTATGCTTAATTAGTATAATGTATTTTCTAGCCATGCTTGATTTTATTATCCATTTATGTTTTTGCAGAAGAGACATCCATTATAGATAGTGGAATCTCAAACTGCTACTTAGATGACTAATCTTTCATGATAAAAATTTAAGGACTTTTAAGCAAAAATTAACTAGTCATCAATTGATGGAGTCAAGGGAGACAGAAACAGTTAAGGCTTACAGAGGTGCTAAAGACTGTGCTTGAATGACTGTAGCTATGGGGGAAAATCCCAGATAAAGGTATTACTTCCATAAGGATACAGCTCCCCACTCTCCCTGCCTGGCTCCACAGACCCCAGCCAGCCTGTGCCCTGTTTTGGGCCCCACTGGTGCTGACCCTAGGACATTGGTCCCAAGATGGTGACCAGGAGGCGAGGCACCTGTCAAGGGGCGGGGATACCCATGCAGCCCTCCACAGCCTGCCAAAACTGGGTAAGTGGCCCTCCACCCGAAATAATTGCCCGCCCCTGAGTTAAACAGAAGTTGCTATTTAATCTGCTTTTCAGCTTGGGGCGGGGGCGGTCTACTTCTTTCCCAGACATGAGGAAAGGCATTTTTTTGCCCAAAAGCTTGTCCAGTAAAGGCATACCACACAAACCTTGCTTCTCACATATTCTCAGAACCATCATGGCTACAACACACACTCTGACAAATTGGGGGGGGAAAAAACCCAACACGAAACAAATAACTATCCTGCTGAAAGGGAGAGGTGGGGTTTCTGGCACCTGGAAGTGGCTAGACAATTCCAACACAGAAATACAGTTTCCTCTGCACCAATCTTTCCTTCTACTACTTTAATTTTGTCACTCCGGGACACCTCTCTCCTATTCTCAAAGTATAAGAACCACGAAGTGCAATTACTCCCGCAGTTATGCAACAGCTGGAAAAAAAGCTTTCACAAAAGAAAGCATCTTTGTTGGGAAGAGGTGATGTCAGTGGCATAAATCATGGTTTGATGAGGACTGTTCTAATGCTAAAGATGATTTAATAGAAGTCTTGGAGGATTACAAGCAAAAAAAATTGTTTTTCTAGTTCCAGCAGATCAAGAAAATTAAAATAAACTATAAAAATATAGAAAGAAGAAACAATATCAAGGCTATGGGAGGGACTGGTAGCAACAGGGGAAAAAATAACAATAACTAATGTTTTTGGCAGATTACAGCCAAAGGGACAAAGAAAAGTAGCTTGATTCCTGAGGCATATATTGCTGAAGATGCATGGGTTTGGGGTCTTTTTTGTTTTTTATAAGTTTAACAGCTTACTTACAGATGATGAAGAAAATGATGGCTTCTTACTGAAGGAAATGTTATCTGTTAAACCACAAACAGATCATCATCTCACCTCTGAATCTCAAGGCTTACTGAATAACGGTAAAGGCCCCTGGCCTTGATTTTCTTCCCCAGAAATCTTCAAGGAATTCATTGAGTGATAGTGGACAGTTTTAAGGGAAAAAAATGTAGAAGGTATTGGAATGAAGATAAAATAATCACCATTTGTAAAACCTGGAACTAAGAGAGGTCCTAGAGCATATCATCCCATTACTCTTCTGTGTATTCCAGCCACAATATTTGAGAGATGTTTACTTTTTCATCTTCAGGCATGGAGTTCTGAAAAGTGTTTTAGAAGAACAGACCAGCTTCAAAGAAGGCTATTCTTGCATAGACCATTGCTTAGTGTTGCACTGTTTATCATCTAAGTATGTAAAAAAACAAAATAGTTTATAGGTAGCCTTCATAGATCTGAAGGGAGATTTGACTCCATAAACAGATTAACATTATGAAAAAAACTGGCAATAACATCACTGGATAAAGCTCCCCTACAATTAATCATTACTATTCAAATACAACATCTATGGTGCATTATGAGATAGGAAACTATTGGACAGGACATAACTAAACTGAGACAGGAGTACAATAAGGGCGTTTGCTTGCTCTGCTACTTTTTATTCTATTCATGAATGATTTAAAACATGTGCTAGCAGGAAATCAGTTCCATACACCCATAATACTGAATAACCCTATCCCTCTCTTCGTTCATGCAGGTGATGTATTATTAAAGTCACAATCCCAAACAGGCTTCCATAGGTTATTATGGAAGATGTTTTTCAATAGTATTGCACCTCAAATAGTTTGGAAATCAAAACAGATAAATCCAAAGCATCAGTTTTGGGAATGAAAGGAGGAAACAAGTTTGGTTTTCACACAAAAAGAAATTAGAGATGGTGCCTCTCTTTAAATACCTTGGAATCTATTTTAATAAACATCTGAGCAGCAAAACAAGCCTTGTTTGGAGTTTTATCCATTTACAATAAGATAGCCAAAAGGGTGGTACAGGCAGTACTAAAGGTCTGTAGATCTAAAGCAGAATTCATTTTAATGAATAGAGCAGAAGTATGGGGTGCTAACCCTAGAGTCTACCCCAAAATAGAAAAAATAGAAGAGATCTCCAACTACTTTTTAAAGCAGCTTTTATCTCAACCTAATTCTATGATGCGTGGATGGGAGCCTCATACACTTTTGATCTGTCTCACACACACACACTTTAGTTAGTCTATATGATATAAATCTACCCTGCCTTTTACTTAAAACTACACCTTCGTTCAAGCTAAACTGTTGCAACTCTCTCACACAGATCAGCCTTTGTTCTCTACAGTCAAATACAAGCTTAATGATGTATTACATAATTTGTCAGCATAACAAATAAATCATGGACAGACAATATCAGTCAGCAGTATTTTTTTAATGATGCTTTTATTTTACAGGATACAAATTATAAGTATTGAACAGGAATTAAAGTGCTTAATTTTACAATAATCCAACTCCCACCTTCATGACCAAATATACATATGTTACAGAAAATATATACAGTATCTGCAAATATTTTACATTCATATATTTCTTAACCAGAAAAATTACCATTTAGATTTGCACAACTTTAAATTTTGCCTCTTCTTAACATTCTGCAATTCAATGCAAAACAAGAACAATTCACACCTCTTCAAAAGATTAGTATTTATACAAGGAAAAACATTTTTCCCCCCTCTAAATCAAACCGCAAACAATGCTTCCATGATTAGGGGAGATCCTAATGCAATGCATGTAGAGTTAACATTACATACTAGGGCCAATCAAGTTCTCACGAAAGTAAATATTATAACTTTTATTGGCTGTAGTGCTCATAATAGAGGTATGTAAAATACAGTGGCCCTCCACATTTGACACACTTGCCTGCCTTCATTAAAATAAATATGGCATCTCTGCATACAAAACAAAACTTTATTTGCAGTTTACCGCACCTCCCCCTTTTTTTTTTTTTTTTAAATGTTTTCAAGGGTCTAGAAGGAAAAACTACAAACTGAAGTGGGCTAATATTACAAATTGACTCAATACTTATTTTATACCTGGAAATCACCTGCTTAAATGTTTTTAAAGACCAAAAGCAAGTTTACACTCATTTAGGTATTGATAGGTAAGGGGAAAACGAAAGGAAATGCTCTGAATAAAAGTTCAGGAATAGTTTAACGAAGAGGCAGTATAGGAGGCATATTGACTCTGTTACTGGATTTTAGCTTATTTTATAAATCAGTCAGAAACCATTAACATGGCATGCAAGTAGATCCACTTGTGTTGATTTTTACACTTAAGATATGACCAACATTATCAATATATATTACCTGTATTTTTACTTCATCACAGTGTAAATACTGTCTGAATTAGATTGGTCCTGCCTGCTAGTTATAATGGTCTCTCTCTCTATATATGTATATATTCATTAAGTGACCACGTTATATGGAAGGGCAAAAACTGAAGCAGCAGTATGATTGACAGATTAACAGTCTCATTACAGCCTCAAGGATCAGTATCATTTACATTAATTTCTGTATGCCAATATGGGCAAGACTTGGAAATAAAAACCACAAGATTTTTTTTCCTTACAGTTCATTTTTACCTTATCACACATATAGTAACTACAAACCTGGACTCGCACATTTCACCAGTTTTTTGTTTTTCAAACGTAGCCAATATTACTCATACAGTTGTTATTTCCCTTCTCCTTCCTTGTATTATTTGTTCTCAGGGACTTCTGGCTGCTTAGTCTCACCTACATTAAACCAGTCATTTCAGGATTACTCTATTATCACAAATTAAGGATTACAGGCTTTATTAAACCCCCAGTAAAATCAATTTGAAGTCAGATGTGGCTCCGACTCCAAAGAACTGGCAGGAGCAGCAACATGCCTAAAGACAGAGAACCTGGTTTTCATGCAAAGAACTGTACATCATATAGGACAAATACTGGAGCAGTGTAAATCATCACAGCTTGACCACCTCTAATAAAGGAACGCCAATTAACACAGACTCACAATCTCTTCTGAACTTTTTCCGGGAAATGGGTCTTTCTTATTGCTGAGAGTTATTTCTATGTAGAACGATTTTTTAAAACTTTCCACAATGAGAAAGAATCTCTACAACTAGAGCTGATCACATAAAACATATTAACATCATTTTTTTCTGAAATTCCCCCTCTGTTTAGTTTATTTTCCCCTGGAAATTAGAAATCTGACATTTACTGTACAAGGTCTATAGTTGGTCTGACATGATCTCCCCCTAATAAATCCATGCTGATTGCCCCTGAGCATCATT
>NW_017729022.1:80351527-80351777 GCF_001723915.1 Gavialis gangeticus
TCCCCCCCATCTCATCAGGTTTCAAAAATATTTGATCCACTCTACTTAAGATACCCATTGAATCTTTGTCTGTAACCCCTTTTACAATACATACAATGTGTGCCTCATCTTCCATATTTAAATAAAAGGAAGAAATAATTCCTTATCCTACAAGAACCTTAATGATTTGTAATGCACTTTGAGTTCCAAAGGTGCTACATTCTCTCTCTGTCACACACACACACACACACACACACACACACACACACAC
>NW_017729022.1:80351810-80368537 GCF_001723915.1 Gavialis gangeticus
CACACACACACACACACACACACACACACACACACACACACTTTACAGTCATCTAATCTCTTCCATATTTTCTCCAAGGGGAAGAGAATGTTCTCTCTTCTCAAGGCTTGCTTTTTTCTGTGGATTTGGGGCATTTAAATATACAAGTACACCTGTCAGAGTCAAGAGGCTAGACTTTAAACATATCAGCTGGTGTAGATATGTCAAAGATCATTTCTTTTGCTATCCTTATGTCCTTGCAAGACACCAGGAAAAAGAAAACATTAAGTAGTTTGGCACATATGTTTACTGCAAGATGCACACAGCCATTACACAACGCCTGCATTTCAGAGTAACTTATTGCATGCTGTCTCACTAGAAGGGACTAGATTTCCACAAGCTGTTTACATAAAAAAGTTGAATAAATTATTAGGTCAAAACCTTAACACTACAGATTTATACAACCTTAACAATTCAAAGTGAGCAAGGGCTTCAGTCTCTGACCACCCACACACTCATTCTGGCTTTTTTTCCCAATCTCCTAGATGAGCACGTAAAGCCATTGAGGCTTGACTTAGTTCAAATAAAGCAGCTGCAGGTATTGAGCTGCAAGCAGCTTAGCATCCCTTGGAAAGAAAAGCAGACACTAACCCCTCTGCTCCTCAGTTTTCCTTACCTGTATAACAGGGATCATATTGCCTACTTCAGTGCTTCAAATGGATGTTTGTGCTAATATTTGGGGAGTGCTTTAAAACAAAAAAACAAACAAGCCTAAAGCGCTGTATAAGTGCTATATCTTATTATTTTTGGTCCAGCTCATTCTTGGTGGAGTTCCCCCCCACCCCACCCCCTAGGCCCCTAGGCGTGAATTCTATGGATGAGCAATGGTGCTTCAAGCAAGATGCACTGACAAGGCTCCAAAACCAGGTGCCACCTCATACTCCTTTTTAGAAGGAGATGTCTAATGGCTATGGAAAAATATAATACAGCCCCAGATAGAGTTCAGCCTACACGTTTCCCCATCCCTAACCTGAATGATCCCAGGCCAGAGTACTGTCTGTGGAACCATAATAATAATACTATGAAAGTGACTCCATTGTTCAAAACTTTCTGGGCAGGGTGAGGAGTTCCACATGGAGATCCGTTTCTGAATACCAGCATGAATCTGGACATAAATGGGCCTATCATGCTTACTACAAATAGTAGAAGAATTTCTTCATCCTTCCAAGGTATTTGAAGCAAAAATTGCACATTAGATATTTCCCTAAAACTACAAGAAATAGGACTGCACACAGAACAGCCCAACCACAGTGAATACCTAAGGGACAAATTCTGCACAACATGCAGCAGGGCAACTTTAGGAAATCAGATTCTGGTCCTTTTCGTATAAAACCTACAGTAATTCCACTAGTCAGAGGGTTACACAAGATTTTACACTAGTGCCACAGAGAGCAAAATCTGTGCCAGGAACATCAATTAAGTTGCACAGGAGTATATTAGTACAGATTATTATATTCTGTCTTTTACTTACCCTGCCTTTTCTGTGCACTGGGCAATAAAGACTCTGGAATGCACAGGGGATTAGGAGATAATCTTTCACTTTTAATGCTAAATAAAGGTAACATCTGACTTAATGTCACAAAGGGAATACAATTTGCATTATAGTAACTATTTAAAAAAATAAATAAGTTCTTGACTTCTCACGTAAAGATGGGCCCCAGTCAAAATTCTAGCTCCATCCCCAAGTTTTGAGAAAAGTGGATCCAAATCTAAGCTCAGTGGCTTGGGACAACAGCTGTGTTTTAGCAAATACATTTTTAGAAGAATCTGTTTTAGTCAGAAATGGATCATTTAAGTTGGGTAAGTCCTCTACTTTTATCATTCAAGTAGCAAAAATGGAATCTTGATATCAATAGTCTGTTTGAGAGCCAGTCACAGCACATGCACTGTTCTTCTTTTCTATCCAAAAACATACAGAGGAACCTTCTTAAGATGGAGCCATTTGACCCCCACATAAAAAAAAACAACTTCTAGAAATTGGGGTTCATTGTAGACTTAATATTTAAAAGCTGACTCATACACATCCTTACAACTGCATGAATGATCCTAATGAAGTCAATCTGAGCAAGGAATACTCATGCATGTCAAGATTTATAGAATCAAATTTCTTATAAGAATTAATGTAAGCAGGGTCCGCCTTATATGATGCACAATAATCCTTGTAGGTAGTTGTTATAACTAACTGTTGTAATATTGCTGTGTTCATTTGTTAACGTTTAAAGGTTTTATAACATGTCCTTTTGTTCCAATAAGCATAAACACAAAAAACAGATGATCTCCAAAGACCTTTGGGACCAACAGGTTACTTGCTGAAGCACAATCCCATATTTTAGCAACATAGTATCACACCTTCAAAAAGGTAGCAGATACAGGATACTAAAGAAAAAAGGACTACTCTTTTAAACACAACTAGAATTCAGAAATCCTTTACATGCCATTTAAGTTACTGGTACTAGTTTTTAAATGTATAAAAATATTAAGATAATTAATTGTAAGCTACTTAAAACAAATCACTAAACAGAATTCTTTTTTAAAATTCAGAACTTTTTCCTTAACTTTAAAGAGGAAACATGCTTTATTTTAAATAAATTATGGACTAATATGAACCTAATGTCATGAAGTCAAAGCAAAAAATCAAGTATAGTACAATTTGTTCTAATACTGTACATATATATTTACTAATATATTGTACTTATTTTGTCATATTTTAGCAATAAATTTCTAGGTTGAAAACAATTAGATCATTTTCATAATAAACTGAATCCTTAAAAGCCAATATACCTGTGAAAGCAATTTGTGGATTTTTTTAAACCAAAAAAATTAATACAATATATGTACAGCTCAGTGTATGTAGTTCTATAAACTAAATACAATACACCAAATTGTCCCTGTATATTTTTTATTACGGATCTATTTTGGCAATGTGGAGGTATATCTTTTATACTGCTGTGAATCCTAGCATACAAGAAGGATGCTTCAAATATTTGCATTCTTTAGGAAAGAAGCAAACTTTAACCCAAAGGCAATCAATTTATTCAAAAGAGAAATGCATTGTGAAAAACAAGCGGTACACTAATATTAGTAGATTGTTGTGTGGTTTTTTTTTTTTATTGACATTCACATTTTTTAAAAATTCTGAAACGGGTCTGTACATTAACTTTATTAATAGAACTTAAATATAAGAAAAAGGTCCCTAAAATGATCAGCATTTTCCCCCAAAATAAAGTGCTAAGATGTGTGTGGTCATTAAGAGAGTTTGCTTCTTTTGTTTGAAAAAAAAAAAAAAGACAGGTTAGCAAGTATTTGACTGGAATCTTTTACCATGGATTCTCAAGCTTCAGCATTCAGATTTTTTAGAAGATTCTGGCTGTTCTTCTAAGCTCAACTGGAGTTCGTTCTGGCATTTTGGTGTCTCACCTTTGACAGCTAGATTGATAACTTTCAACCATTTCTGTTTCAGTTCCTCACTGTCTGCAGCAAAGCTGTGCACAGACTTGGACTGGGTCAGTTTGAAGCTATGTGGGAGGTCAGCACTTCTGGGGGTGTCATCTACTGTATAGCCTAGTAGAGGAATCGTAGCCAGAGCTTTAACATCCTAGAAAAGAAAAAAAGAAATAAACTTTGATCACAATATGATTTTTTGTTCCTTGACAGGTTAGATCCACCTCCCCGCCACTTATTCTCCAGTTACTTGACTTCCCCCAACTTCCTCAGTTCCTCAGCAGAAACTGAGGAATTCCCAGTCTCTCATGCCTCCATGCTGAAACCCATCCCAGGCTCCACAAAGAGGCATGGGTTAGCACAGGTCCCAGTGAGAAAGCCTGGGACACTGTGGGAGTCAAGAAACCTTAATTTTTATGGTGGCACAAAGGCAAAAAAAAGGCAACATGTTTCCACTGCTAGTTGTTCACAACAGGAAAAAAAAATCATTTTTTTTTCTGTTTCCCTTCCCTTCTGTTTCTTTACATACCTGTGGAGCTCCATACATGTACAGCACAAGAGCTTCATGTTTAGGAATAACACACCATGCTTTCTGCCAAGGCTTTGATTTTTCCATATACTGAAGAAAACTACATATGACACTGTTTCCAGAGACCTCAGCTGATTCAATCTAAGGAGACAGTTCACAGTGTAAGAAGGAAACTCTCCCGTAACAAAAATGTAAGATGTTGAAGAGAACACAACACAAAAGTTAAAATACAACACCATCTTTTACATGTTTTTGTCCCAAATGCTGATACAATTAAAACTGAGTACTGTAAGTACATAGTACTGAGTACTTATGATTGGGTTTATGAAGAATTAAAAACACAGTTCATCTGGAGCAAGAAAAACTTAGTTCTTTCTTGCTCAACATTTTTAGAGAACAGCTAACAGTATCACCCTGCACACCTGAATTTCCTTCTGCTCAAATAACAAATTTGCTGTATATTTTAGTATCTGAAACACACTCTTTATCTAACTTTGTGCCCATCACAACGTTATCTAAGTGCTACTAACAGCCCTTCATGATTACTCTTCTATGTTGGCAGTAAAATCTTCATGAAAGCATCCAACATAACTGCATTTCCAAAGATGATGTATGAATGCAAGCATTTTTCTTGGAACTACCCAGAATTAAAAAAGGGAGATTAAATAAAAAGACGACTTGATAGACTGATTTATTACTGGGATTCCGCAGTCATGCTTGGAATCTATCATAGGAAGAACATGAATGATTTTTAGAATTAAGATTTTATTGACACGAATTGGGATGAATGCAAGAAAAGTGATAATATTGCAGATGTTATCACCAAATGATCACAGTACCACATATCTACCCATATATACACTTCACGTCTACTCGTATATATTCTTGATGGTTTGAGATACTGAACTTATCCTGCAACTTAGGCAGAATTTTGGAAGGGGTAGGAGGTTCTACTGGTAGTAGTTTTGAAACTGCTGACAGGTCTGTATTGTTTAATGTAGTCCCTCCAATATGCACTGGTGAATAGAGTGCAACTATGCTGTGAAACTTGCTACAAACTGAATGTACAAATTCTACAAATCACCATCATGTGCATCAGAATGTTTTTATAATTTTTCCCAATCAATATTAACTTCTGCTGTTAATTTCTCCTGATGGTTAACCCAACAAAATCTATACCAGAATAATATATTTTTGCTACTCTAGACAGATTTAGAACTAAAATGAAGTACTGTTACGTGTATTTTCTTATATACACCTTCTTAATACCATCAGAAATATTTGAAATTCCATTCCATTTTGGCCAGGAATTTTAAAAGATTAAGCAACATACTGTAAAGATTTGCAGAGAAGTCCAAAATAACAACAACAATAATAATGATGATGATAATAATAATAATAGATTAAAAAACGTAAAGTTGCATATGCTATTGAAATCAAAGGGAAAGATTAGCTTTCCCCAAATGTCATTGCAGCCAACTAGGATATGCTTAACTGATTTGCATATACCACAGCTTGGGTCTGAGGCAGGCAGATACCAGGACCTGGTACCTCCCCCACTTCTTCCTGCCACCTGGCTGTGGCTTGCTGCAAGGAAAGCACCCACACCTGCTGAAGCCCCAAGCACCCAACTGGCATGACAGCAGCAGAGCTCCCCTCTACTGAAGGCCTGGGTACCTGACTGTGGTAGGGCAGGAGTGGAGCCCCCACCACCAAATGCTGCCGAAGATACGGCTCTGCAGGCTGAATCTGGCCTGTGGGCCATAGGTTGCCAACCCTTAACATGTGCAATCTGATTGAGACACCTTGCTCCACACTTGAGTGTTGTTTGCTGTGGAGCTGGTAAAGAACACAATCATTTTGGGCCCCTGGGACTCTACAGTCAATGAGAACCTGAGCCATTCTTCCTGCATTTAGGAAAATATGGCCTTTTAAAATATGCCTACACTTATACCTCCAAGATGCCTCTCTTCTTCTTTTCTTCGCTGTCTGTGCAACCAGTTATAATATGATAGCAGTCTTTACAAACTTTGTTCAATTTATTGCTGTCATATTCAAGATGAGCTTTATAATCCGAACATTTCCAGCAAACCACCTTAAGGGAAGGGAGGAGATGAGAGAGAGATTAAGCAAACAAAATTAAGCAGGTATGACTACAAGGTACAATATAGCATTTTGCAGCAATCTGAGCTGCATGAGTTAGCTAGGGTCACAGAAATGGCAAAAGTGTGTTAGCACAGGACTCCACTCTGTTTGACCCACTATAAAGAACAGGCAGAGGGCTGCACTGTTGTAGCAGTATTGTTTCTGGGACCTCAGCTAGCTTATTTAGAACTAACTCGGGTATTTCTCTCTACCTGGGATTGTATTATTTTCTATTGTATTTCACTGTTTCTTATTCTAGTTGCTGGCTTGAGCAAAATGTTAATAGGTTCATTTTAATTATTTTGTAATGTAAGCCCTCAATTCAGGATGGGCGCTCAAACAACGTACTTACACTTGTGCTTACTAGTGGCAGAGCTGTACTGTTACCAAGTGCATCCACAGGTGGCATATAGAGGAATTACCTTTAGAGAAGGTTAGCTGTGAAATAAGCGGGGTTAATTCTGATGAATAAGCAGCTGCAGACCAAGCAGTGGCAGCACCCCCAGAATGCGGTGGGGACAGCAGATGGCAAAGCTTTCCCTTCTGAAAAGCCAAATATATCCTTTGATGGTGCTGTGATATAGTGAGTATACACTGCCACTATAATAAGCCAGCTCAGGCCCCAGCCATGAGTCTACAAGTCCTCAATGGCACAGCAGACAGGAGAAAACATAAGAATCTCAACAGCTGCAAAGGCAGATGAAGACTACAGTGGAACAAGCTCTCTGATTTTCTTGGCCTCCTTGCCATTGGATCAAGGTCCCGTTCTGTCAAAAACCATTGGCTCCCAAACCACAACTGCACCAGAAGCAATGCTGATGGAAGATCAGTGTTGAAAGACTCCAGGACCCAATCAAGCAAGACCTCTTCCACCAGTACTCAACAAAAAACTGGCAAATTCCAATCAACAGCAATGAGAAAATATTGGCAGTGCTTGGGGTGCCTTCAAGTCCACCATCATCAATGCCTGTGAAGAGACACTTGGATTCTCTGCCAAGAAACACCAAGCCCAATTCAAGGAGAATGACAGGAAGATCCAAGAGTTGATCAACCACAAGTGCAAGGTCTTTTGTGCTTGGCTGAAAAACATCAGCACCATGTAAAAGAAATTGGATCTGCAACAAGCCAAGTCAAAGGTCCAAAGAAGGACCTGCGATCTAAAGAACAGATGGTGGGAAGACAAAGCCTTCTACAGTCCAAGCACTCAGGGACCAACCCCCATGAGACCTAAGGATAGAGGAGACCTGATCAAGGAAAGAGGAACCCCTCAATGTCCATTGGAAGGAGCATTTTGAAGACCTTATCAATCAAGATTCTGTTGTTGATGAGAGTGTTCTCAATTCCACCCACCAGCCCCCAGTCAGAGATGATCTCAGAATCCCTCCAACCCTTGACAAGGTGAGGAAAGCCATCAAACAGATGAATAATGACAGGGCATCTGGAGCTAATGGAATCCCTGCTGAAATCTTCAAGCAGGGGGAAGAGGAGCTCACATCACAGCTCCATGCCCTGATCTTAAGGATTTGGAATGATAAGGAAATCCTAAATGACCTCAGGGATGCCATGATTATGACAATCTTCAAGAAAAGAGATAAGTCTGACTGTGGAAGTTACAGAGGGATCACCTTGCTGTCTACCACAGGAAACATCATTGCAAGAACTCTCCTGAATCATCTCCTTCCACTTGCTGAAGAGCTCCTCCCAGAATCTCAGTGTGGGTTTAGGGTATGAAGAGACATGCCTGACATGATCTTCACTGCTTGCCAGCTACAAGAAAAGTGCCAGGAACAATAAACTTCTCTACATTGCCTTCTTTGACCTCACAAAAGCCTTCGACTCTGTCAACCAAGAAGTGCTGTGGAGAATCCTTCTGAAGTACAGATGCCCACTGAAATTTCTCACCATTCTTTGCCATGATGGCATGCAAGTAGTGGTTCTCAATAATGGATCTATCACAGATATGCTTGAAGTTAAGATGGGAGTTAAGCAAGGCTGCATCATTGCTCCAACACTTCTCAATATTCCTTACTGTGATTCCCACTGGAGTGGAGCTAAACTACTGAATGGATGATAAGTTTTTTAATCTCACCAACTTCAAGCCAAAACCAAGACCACCCCAAGTTTAATTATCAACCTCCAGTACACTGACGATGCTGCAGTGTGTGGTCACTTGGAAGCAGACCTTCAGGCAATCATCAACATCTTTACCCAGCATACAAGAAAATGGGACTGACACTTAACATTCAGAAAGCTAAGGTCCTCCATCAACAAGCTCTTAATGAACAGTCCCCAGCTCTGGTAATTCAGGTTCACAGTGAGATTCTGGAGAACATTGAATATTTCCCACACCTCAGAAGCCATCTCTCACAGAAGCCTGGCATTGACAAAGAAATCCACCATCACCTCAGATGTGCAAGTGCAGCCCTCAGACACCTGAGGAAATGAGTGTTTGAAGATCATGATATCAGATCTGAAATCAAGCTCATGATTTATCATGCAGTTGTGATCCCCACCTTACTGTATGGAGTTGAAACGTGAACGATATACAGGAAAAACCTCAAGTCATTGGGTAATTATAATCAATGCTGCCTGAAAAATCCTTCAGATCCAGTGGAAAGATATACACACCAGCATTAGCATCCTTTTGCAAGCAAACGCCATGAGCATTAAGGTGATGATCATCAACATCAACTTCACTGGGCTGGCCATATTATCCAGATATCTGATTCCAGACTCCCAAAGCAAGTTTTATCCTCCCAGCTCAGTCAAACCACATACTCAAGAGGAGGGCCAGGAAAGTGCTTCAAGGACATTCTCAAGGCTAACTTGAAAAAAAGGCAGCATCAACATCAGTTTGTGGGCAACTGCCCAGGACCACCCCAAGCGGAAAAAGAGTCTGCTGTAAGGATCTCAGTACTTTAAAACCTTACAACAGGAGACAGAGAAGCAGAGTGGCATAAACACCATGCTCCGGACCGAATCAAGAATCCAGAGCCATCCACTGTGCATGAAAATAAGTGCCTGAGTTACCATGGGTGACTGGTGCCTCCTGAGTCTGGGGGGGCACCAGATTGCTGACAGGGGGGCTGGGATGAGGAGCCTAGCAACTGATCCTTGAGCTAGCAGCAAAACCGGAAGTGCACTTCCACCAGCACTTCCAGTTTTGCAGCTGGCAGTTGCAGGAAGTGCACAGCTGACCTCACATGCAGCCCCCATCTACTGATTGCAAATTGGCCTCATCAGTCATCTGTTGACCCCCAAATAAGATAATCATGAAAGACAATCATCCTTGACTGCAAGGGATTGCCAAAGAAAAATAAACAACCTATGCTTAGTCACTAAAGCCTATCAGGACTTTAAACTATGTATTAAGTCAGCATTAAAGAGAGAATTTGAAAGCATAAGTCCCCCTGCTTTAGAAGCAGCACAAGAGGCATGCTTACAATGTAGTTCACTATATAATAAAAACTAAGAAAGCTTACACATCTCAGATTCAGTTAGTCTGTATGGTATCTCTCTACCCTGACTTCTCCCTTATTTCAGGCTAACATGATTCTCTCTCTCTACCAAGAACTATAAAACAACACTATATTTTGTAAGGCAAAATCATTCTTGCTTGTCTTAGAGTTATCTTTTAAAAGCAATTAGTTAACAAATCTAAATGTACAGATTCATACATAGCTAGCTGAAAAATGGAGAAGAAACACTGAGGTAATTTCATGCTGCATCCTCATTATTTTTTACTTTTAGAAAGACAATACCTTTTTGTTTTAAATAAAATAAAACAAGAAAGCTGAAATCTAATATGCAAGCAAGAAAGGCTTTTGACTGAAAAAAGTATTACCAACAGGAAATACTGCTTGGAGAAAAAAACCAGCATGAAAATTCAAGAAAGTAAAAATAGTTAACTTCCTCAAAAAGAGTTGACTGGACTTCTGTATAAATGGAAACACTCCATGTACATCAAATAAAAAAAGTTACTGTATGCTTAGTCTCTTCCCCATGCCCATCTAGATCACTTGAGCTTTAACTGGTACCTCTAGCGTTATTAACTATCATTGAAAATCTCTTGAATTGCTATTCATTTCAGAAAGAAAAGGCTTTATCTTTGTTAATTCAAGTGGGCACTTGAAGACAAAAGAAAGGATTCCAAAAACCAATGGAAGAATTTGTCATCAGATCTGTGTGGCTGGCACTATGCCTGAAGAGCAGCACAAAGCATAAAAGGAAAGCTGTGAATGAAGTAAATATTTCAGTCATGGTTATCACATACGTGCTTGTGCACCACACCGCCTCCCTCTCTTTCTCTCCCCCCACCTCTACACACACACACACACACACCCCACCTCCACACACACAGAGTAACCAGTAAGGTAGAGTTTAAAGTCTGGGCTTGCATCCCCACCTAGTGGAGAAAGAACCTGGTGATTTAGTTTTGCTCTATTACTTTTATTTCTCGTCAGACATAAAACAAATAAGCTGGTATGCTCTGGACTGATAATCGAGGCATTTTGCACATCTCGTAAGAAAAGAAATTTTGCTAAGAACAATTTCCAAGAAATTTAGCCCAGTTTTTGCTGACGTGGTCAGTGAAAGACTCCTGTTCTAATATGCCTTCTACTGACAAACCGAAGGTTAATTGCCAAGATCTGTTGCACAAGACTCAGTCACCAAATGAGGACTTAATGTAACTGTTCACATCTGTTCTAGGTCTCTGACTACTAGCTAGCAGATCTGGTTTTGCACTTACATGGCCACATGCTCGACAATGATGCCTTCTCCTTGTCAGTGCATTGAAAGGCTCCTTGCATTTCATGCACATTGTTACTTCATTATCTCTGATCCATCTTGGCGCTCTCTTCCCAAGCTCAGCATTCTGAAAAGGGGAAAAAAAGGCCAATTGTGCAGTATTTTTAGTAGCGAAAATAATTATTCTCTTCCTCTGGAAAGGAAATGTTCAAGCTACAATTGAAATCTGAGACAGCAATAACTAACAAAGAAAGCAGTCAAAAACAGAAACCATTGCAGAAAAAGGCACTCTAGCATTCATTCAAGAAAGAATGGGATTGTTTTTAGGGCATGGTTTGGCATCATCTACAGAAACGGTTGACCAGCAAAATGATCACTTTGTAATTCCACTGCTTTAATCCTAACTCTGGACATACAGCTTCTGCCAACCTCCTGTAATGCGCCATTTGCAATCAGAAATGGACAAAGCAGGCACTGGCATTACAAAGTAAAGTAACCCAACTTACAGAAACTTCAGCGGGCATGTCCTCATATTCTTTTGCAATAGCATTTCTGAAGGTTTCATTCCTCTGCTGAAAAGCTTCTATGGTATTCTGAAGAGCCTGTAAATGCAATAGATAAGCATCTCATGAATACTATTTAACAGATTCTCCAAAATGAAACTGCTCATTAACAAAAGGAGGCAAAATAGGAACTGTGATCAACAACTGATTAGATTACAAATTATCTTCTTTTCATATTAAATACCACAGGCACAGGCTCAAAGCAAAAACCATTGAAAGAATTAAAGTTAAGAATGTAGATTTGTTCACCTTTATCCATTCTTCTTTATCCTGTGCAGAACTGAAAAGAAAAGAAATAAAAATAGGCATATTAATTCAAAACTAGTTCAAGAAACATTAGTTTGTGGTGGCTAATGAACGGAGGAATAATTTACTACAGAATCTAAGACGTATAATGGTCCCAGCCTATTTAAGAATCCAGCAATGCTCAAAATGGTGCACTTAGAAGTAGCTTAGGAGTTCTGGCTTCAAGACTGATGACTGCACTATTCATATCTACAGGATTTTTCCGTAATGGTAAACAGATAAAGCCCTAATTTATCCACAAGACGCAACAAAACAAAAAAACCCTACAAACCACAATAACTTTTCTATGGTACTTGGAAGCATGCTATTACCAGGAATTACAATTGCTAGTTTCATTCTCAGTGCCTGTTTAATCCCTGCAGAAGGCAGGGTAGAGTTGTACCTTATAGACTGACCAAATCAGAGAGCCATAAGCTTTTATAAGGGACAACTTAATCAGATGTTATGAACAGACTGCAAAGAGTAGATCTTCTATATAGAAAGCAGTGATTTGAATAAAAAGGATAGGGAAGAGGGAAGGAAAAAGAAGGGGGCAAGGCTCTTAGAATACTTTAGCTTCTCTGGCTAACGTCCTTTAAAAAAACAACTTGAACTCAAAATTGTGGAACAAGAAATCATCCAGACTCGGGCAGGGGCAGGAGCTAGAAGCCAGAGGAGGGAGGGGGAGTCTGGTGCAGCCAGAGCCATGGGTAGAAGGTTAGCTGTGTGGCAGCCAAGGTGGGGTGGGAGAGAGGTGTGTGGGTAGGACTGTGCAAAATTTCAGCAGCCGTTTTGTTTCAGAGGTGTTTCAGCCTGTTTCGGTACCTGAAACACGAACAAAACAGAAGGCTCCAAAACATCTCTGAAACAAAACCAAACCATCCCAACTGTTTCGGAGATGTTTTGGAAAATTTTGGAGTTTCAGAGCCTGCAGAGAAACAGAAACTAAGAGGAAGGGGGAACAGGGGTGGG
Organism: Gavialis gangeticus; assembly: GCF_001723915.1. Classification (NCBI taxonomy): domain Eukaryota; kingdom Metazoa; phylum Chordata; order Crocodylia; family Gavialidae; genus Gavialis; species Gavialis gangeticus. The sequence continues at coordinate 80,364,534 of NW_017729022.1, forward strand.
GGAAGGACTGCCCTGATACTGACATCTGTAGCTGACCTGTGTCTGCGATCTGTCCCTGAGGTCCTTTCCAATCCCAGTGCTCTGGGGAGGGACGGCAGCCTGCTGTCATCCCAAAAGCAGATCCGGAGGCCTGCACCCCCCGGGAGGAGTCTGGCACAGCTTCCACAGCCCTCCTTTTAAAGTGCCAGGAGCCTGCAGCCGGGCAGGCTATGGGGCTGGACAGGGCAGCCCTCAGACAAATTAACCTCTCATGGCACCAGCTGGATAGCCCTGGTCTATAAGGTGCAACTTTACTCCGCCTTCTGCCTAACTTCAAACAAGCATGGCTAACTATCTGTGTTTAATCCATGCCATTCCGTAGGGATAAACAATGGACCAGACATGGTGCAAAGTGAAATCAGGCTTGTCAAAGCAGGACTAAGCCACCCAACTCTAACTGGACTCATGGGAGCAAGAAATAAAGCACATGAAATACAAAACCATACTCTTAACTAGCTTTCAGACAAACAGTAAGGTTATGAATGGACTTATATAACAGGACTGCCTGAGCTAGCAGAGAACTGGACTCTCTGGGTATGGCAACACAGCACAGCATAATGACAGGTAGAAATACCCACACTAACTCTGAATGATCTAATTTGTGCTCTGCAAAGGCTTCTCAGCAGGGTACTGCCTTGTGCTACAGGGATACACCCTATGACCAAGAGTTAGCTTCCATGCCTATGTTTTTATTCATTTCCAGTTACTGGTATGCAGTATTGTGACTAAAGTGGGGTGACAGGGCAACTGCTCCAGGTGCCGAAGGGGACAGGGAGTGAAACGAACAGCTTTTGCCACAGCCATAGGTGACACACATGGGGGGGCACATGCCCTGCCTAAGACTGGCCGCTGCCGAAGCCACTGCTGGCTTTTGTGAGTGGTCGCTGCTTGCCACACAACCCCGCTTGCCTATGTAGATGTGGCCACAGGCGATCCCCGCTTGCCAATGTAGATGCAGCCGCCGGCATCTGCGGACGGTCCCTGTTCGCTGCTGCTGACACAGCCACCTGTGGGCAGTCCCCGCTCACCGCCATGGTGCTCCCCCGGTCTAAGGACACACCAGTCATTCATGGCCACAGCCATGTGATTGTGATTGCAGCAGCAGCAATGGTGAAAACCGAAGGTGCCACTGCCCCAGTGTAAGGTCAGCCACCGTGGGCACCCTGCCACATTCTTACACTGCTGCTGGTATTCATCAATCTGGACTACTTTATAAACTATTTAGCAGTAAAATACGACCTCACAAGACCAACGAGCCTGGTTTGTGTGTGTGGGTATGTACTTCTCTGTCTCTATATTATGGAATTTTTAACGCTTTAGAACTAGACCATACAGTTCTCTTACCTGGCTTGCAACTCCAGCGTTCGCTCTTTTCCAGACACTTGAAACGTGTGTGGATATTCTTCATTGTGAGTTTCTATAATCTTCATACCATCAATGCCAACCCTTGTTCGAACAGAAAACTTTGATCCCACCAAGCTGAATTTGGGGACACAGTACAGCAACATGTTGTTGAACTGTAAAACAAACAAACAACCCCCTCAAAACTGACACATCATTAATTCAAGCGAAGTCAAGGCATTGCACAATATATTAAAAGCTGAATGATACCAGCGACTTACAAGAAAAAAGAAAACTTAAGTGTGCAAGTAACTGAGCCAACCAGATCATAGCTCAGTATTGAGAATATGTTCAATTATGGGGTTAAGACAACTGGAAATGGTCTTTTCTACAGTGTATAACTTTAAATTTATATTACATTAAAATTACTTTAGCTCTGAGGGAATTTTTAGTCTTGTATCAGGAGCAGATTGATGTTCCTTCACAATTATGTTATGAATAAATTAAATCCACAAAACCAAAGAAAAATGATGAGACCCAATAACAAGGAGGATGCAGACTCTTATTTCAAATGTAGTGCTTTTAAATAAATTTTAAAAGATCTAAAACTTCATCCCAGAGTTACAGCCATTAAATTAGAGCCATAATGCTTAACAGATTTTCTTGTTATTACTTATTATTGTTATCACTTATTTAAATGATACTTCATAGAAACAGTCGCCCCCATTAAAATGATTTAAGGACTTTTTAATTTTTTTTAGAGCTTCAGCAGTCATACCGACAAGGGGCCTGCTTATCTCTGGAATACGCTTTAAAACCACTCGCAAAAAAGAATCATTATGGACTTGGTACAGCAGCTGGTGAAGGATTCTGCACAATTCCTTTGATGTTCTAAGCCACATTTATGTCAGCTGAAATCTGTATCATAGATATGTCACATTTGAATCTCTCTCTCTAAGCATATACATCCCTCATTTTAATCTCATGTTTAGCCTGGTTCAAAGTCTTCTGCTATAGTCATTTATTCCTTTGCTGAAAACACAAATGAGAAAAAATCTGTCCCTCAGAAACTATGTGTTTCACTACCCAAAAAACATGGGCCAGCCAGTGGGTCATGAACAAGCAGCAAAGGTCAGGACTTGAATTTGTGATGTTGGGGTTCTGGAAGCAGTGAACTGCATCAAGCGTTTCATAAGGGAATTAAAAAAGCATCATAGAAAAGAACCAGAACAAAAATCAACAAGCTGGTGAACTGAACAAAAACAATGGTGAAAGTGAGAAGCATTTTTAGAGACAATATAAATTGTCTAGTAATGCTACTTTCCTATGCATACAGCACTTACTTGGGTAATAAAGTAAGAATGTCAACATCTACTTTATTGTTACTAGACTTGTAAAATACATGCACATTCAGTTAGACTGCTTGCATAGATGAATAATTTTATGCCAATTCATTATTTTAATACAGTTTAAAACTGTTATGTTAGCATAGACTCTTTAGCATGCGTTTCCTTTTCATAAAACAGAAGGAAAACACTCGTCCTATGCCCTAGGTGGCTCTTAACATCACAGAAATTCTATGAATAGAAATGAATAGCTACTGTGACAGCAACTATAACCATAAAAGACTTCCTGGAAGATGTGTAATTGGACCTGAACTGGATTTTATTCAAAACAATGTATTCTTGTCATTTTTCTCTATATTGTATATGTAATCTTTCTGCAATGTTAAGCAAGGGAAATCCTGGCACAATACTTACTAAGAAAAGGTATCGCTCTTGGGCTGATGTATTACGAGCAGCTAGTTTAAGGATCTGTCCTTCTTTGATGAGCTCATTCGAGGGGTTGACTATATCTTCTTCTTCTCCCAACATTTCATATATCTCCAACAGCTTCTTTAGATTCTCCTGTTCAACCAAAGCAAAATTAAACAGTTTTAATTAATAGCATTTATGAATAAGGGATCCTATCACTGTCAAAAGCTGATTTTGTTTATTATTATCCGACTCATATAAGAGTATTGAGATACTTACGTTTAACTATAGAGCCATTCAGTTTAGCTACCAGTATTCAAACCCTGAGCCCAAAATGTTTTTAAAATCCTAAAATTAATATAGCCAGTATTTTTAAAAGCTTTTTACAGGAATTTCAAAACATCTCACAAATATTTAATGGATTATATACCATAATCCCTCTGCAAACAGGATCTTCATTTTACAGATGCAGAAACAAGCTCTAAAAGGCTAAGTAACCATTCGTAAGGTCACACAGTTGGTCTAAATTAGGAACAGAACCCAACTTTTCCAACTTCCACTCCTGAGGTTCAATTACAAGACCATATTTTGCCTAGCATGATCACTGATCATAAAGGTTGCCTATAAATGTACTTGGGGGTGGGAGAGGCAGTTTGGTGGGGGTCCCCATCTGATCTGAGGGGGATGGGGTGTGCCCTGGACACCTGGATTCTGCGTGTGTGTGTTCATGCACACACCTTGGACACTTGGGTTCTGCTGGGTTGTGTGTATGCATGTGTGCCCTGGATACCTGGGTTCTGCTTGTGTGTGTTTGTGCGTGCACACACCCTGGACACCTGTTTTCTGCTGTGTGTGTGTGTGTGTGTGTGT
>NW_017729022.1:80373537-80374715 GCF_001723915.1 Gavialis gangeticus
TGGTGTTAATTAGAGTGGTTCCCAGAGAGCCACTGGGATACCTGTCACATGTATTAAGCCCCTGCACATTTCAAAACAGCGGCAGGATCAGGTGCAGGAATGGCTTTATCTAAAGCTCATTTGATCAGGTTTAGATAAAGTGCCCTCAAGGCCATTTTGAAAGGCTCATGTACTTAATGCATGTGATGGTGAGGCAACACTGGGACGTTTTAATTAGAATGGGGAGCAGAGTCGATTAATCTGTCTGTTCTGACACTAATTAGAACATGAACGAGCACATCTATAAGCACCCAAAAAGGCTAATAGTGACCTCTATACTTTGAAGTAGAGAAACCAAATTTGCCAATTCACCTGTTAGAAAAATTGATATTCTACAGATTTGGTAAAACTCAATTCACAGAGCATCTTAATTTACACGGTATTTACTATACAGTACTAAGAACACAGGGCTACAAAAAAGGGAAAACGCTTAAAAGCCACCTACCATTTTTCGGATTGCACTATTGGAGTGACTTGCTGCTGTGGATATAATCTCCAGGGATTCTAGACACAAGAATGGCAAACAAATGAAATTTCATAGTTATGTGCTGTTAATACTCAAACCACTAGCTCAAACCATGAAAAGCATACTTACAAGTTTTCTAAGGAAGTCAGACTCCACAAACTTCTCTAATTATCAATATAAAGTAAATTACAGTTTAGCCTGCTAGAGTTACAGATGTTAGAGCTCATGGATTCAGGAAAACTAAACTGGAATACTGGCCAAATTTAACCAATTATTTCCAGATACTTGTAGACTGAAATTTTAAACTTAATTTGAGAGCTTTTACCTAAAACATGATTCCAGGTGTCATGGTTCCTCCAGTCAAAGAACAAAAACATGCACTGTGACTTCTGTAGTCGGTTAAACCAGTTCAAATTATTTGATGAAGTTCACTGACAAATATTACTTAATTTTAACAACTCACAATCTATTCTTACAGAATTTAAGCATGGAAAAATAGAACTTGAAAATTAACCCACTTGTATTCTTAAAAACAAAATATGGAACCCAATTCTGAGGGGGTTTTTCCTGGCAAAAGCATTTCTGTATAAAATGGTAAACAAAATGTATTTCTACACCAAAATAGAAATTAAATCAAAAGTGTGTGTGTGTGTGTGTGTGTGTGTGTGTGTGT
>NW_017729022.1:80374873-80388749 GCF_001723915.1 Gavialis gangeticus
AGAGAGAGAGAGAGAGAGAGAGAGAGTGGGCGCGCGCGCGCGCGTTGGGGGGGGAACATGGGGAACAAAAAGAATATCCATGCATTGCATTGCATTGCATTGCACTCGTAGAGACAAAACAGGGAAAAAAATGAACTGTCCAAATGCAAGCCTTGAAATCAGCATGAACTACAGATCACTTTTCAAAGAATCCTACACCCTCATACCAGAAATCATTGTCTAAATTTTTCAGCACTCCTTCATTCCTTCTTCTTGTGCTTGCTAGATTAGCTACATTTTACAGCATCCTTTCATTACTGCTTTAATTGCTATATATTAAACCAGGACACAATCCAGAAAATACTTACTTTCAGCATCTTTCCAGTCTAGGGAATCTTGAGGCAATTTTCTTAGGTAGTCCTTCAGAAGCATTTCATAGCGTGGAATGCGTTGTACTGGTTCTAGCATGTGATGTTGCAATGTCAAACTGCCACAGACTTTTTGCTTCTGTAGAATTGTAAACACATTAACATCCTTTCAGCAGGTGAGAATACTTTTCCATCCCATGATAAAACAAGGCTTTGGCAGGTCTAACACAGGAATATCATATTTTATAAAGGGCTACAAAGTAGATTTCATATACAAGCACTTGCAAAGGTATGAACTGGATTCAACTACTCTATTGACTCAAATAATTACAATTCTATTTGCTTTAAGAATAAATAAGTTGACACTTTAAGCATCAAGAACTAGTGTATCTTCTTTTTATCCAGCACAAAGATTTATATAAATAGAAGGATCACGGAACACAATATGTTTTTCCTTAGATTTTTTAATATCTGTAACTATTGTGCTCAAATATCTAATTAGCTTAACATGAGAATAACAGTCATTAGACCCTGCTACTCATGCAAAATAAAGTTCAATAGCAACCAGCTATAAAGTTAGTACATATTTTTGAGGCCTATTCTTGCTAGCACCACTGCTGAAAGAGACTTGGGGGTCAGGATTGACCACACGATGAACATGAGCCTGCAATGCGATGTCGCAGCTGGTAAGGCAAACAAAACCCTGGCTTGCATCTATAGATGCTTCTCAAGTAAATCTCAGGTTGTCATCCTCCTGCTGTACTCGGCCTTGGTGAGGCCGCAGCTGGAGTACTGCATCCAATTCTGGGCTCCACAATTCAAGAAGGATGTTGAGAAGCTTGAGAGAGTCCAGAGGAGAGCCACATGCATTATCAGAGGGCAAGAGAACAGGCCTTATGAAGAGAGGCTGAGAGCCATGGGACTCTTCAGTCTGGAAAAGTGCAGGCTCAGGGGTGACCTGGTGGCTGCCTATGAGTACACAAGGGGTGTTCATCAGGATCTGGGAGAATATCTGTTCACCAGAGCACCCCAAGGAAAAACAAGGACCAATGGTCCAATGAGGGAAGTGATGCTCCTCCTTTATGCGGCATTAGTCAGGTTGCAGTTGGAGTATCATGTCCAGTTTTGGGCGCCACACTTGAAGAGGGACACAGAGGATCTGGAGAGGGTTCAGAGGAGGGCCACTCGCATGATTAGCCGTCTCGGTGAAAGACCCTATGAGAAGAGGTTGAGAGATCTGGATCTCTTCAGCCTATACAAAAGACAGCTGAGGGGTGACCTTGTAGCTACCTATAAATTTATCAGGGGAGGTCAGCAGGGAATTGGGGATGTGCTGTTTACCAGAGCACCCCAGGATGTAACTAGGAATAATGGGTGCAAACTAATGGAGAGTAGATCTGTTTTAGACATTAGGAAGGAATTTTTTACAATAAGGGTGGCCAGAGTCTGGAATGGGATTCCAAGAGAGGTGGTGCTATCACATAATCTGGAGGTCTTCAAGAGGAGGCTTGACAATCACCTGCCTGGGGTCATCTGACCTCAGTCCTCTTTCCTGCCAGGGGCAGGGGGTTGGACACAATGACTCACTGGGTCCCTTCTGACTCTTAATCTATGGTCATAAACTCCTACAAGACCATTTTAGGCTGGACATAAGAAAAAATGTCTTTACTGTCCGAGCCCCCAAGACCTGGAATAGACTCCCTCCAGATGTGGTGCAGGCACCTATTCTGGACTCATTGAAGAAACACTTGGATGCTTATCTTGCTGGGGTCCTTTGACCCTAGCTGACTTCCTGCCCCTGGGGCAGGGGGCTGGACTTGATGATCTTCAAGGTCCCTTCCAGCCCTAACGGCTATGACATCTATGAAACTTTATAGATGGTTGGATCACACTTTTTATTGTGTGATTGCTACTCTGCACATGTAGATGGTCTCAAGGAAATCCATAGAATCATACAAAATTGGGGTTGGAAGGACCTCGGGAGGTCATTTAGTCCAACCCCCCTGCTGAAAGCACGACCATCCCCAACTAGATCATCCCAGCCAAAGCTTTGTCTAGCCAGGTTTTCAAAACCTCCAAGAATGGAGCTATCACCACCCCTCTGAGTAACTTGTTCCAATGTTTTAGTACCCTCCTAGTGAGAAAATTCTTCCTAATATCTCTAACCTAAACTTCCCTTGCTGCAACTTGAGAACATTGCTCCTTGTTCTGTTATCTGCCATCACTGAGAAAAGTCTAGCTGCATCCACTCTGGAACCCTGTTCAGGCAGTTGAGGGCTGCTATTAAATCCCCCGAGTCTTCTCTTCTCTAGACTAAATAAGCCCAGTTCCCTCAATCTTTCCTCATAAATCATGTTCCCCACCCCCTGAACCATTTTTGTCACCCTCCACTGGACTCCCTGCAATTTGTCCACATCCCTTCTGTAGCGGGGGGCCTAAAAACTGAATACAATACTCCAGATGTGGCCACACCAGTGCTGAATAGAGAGCAATTATCACTTCCCTTGACCTACTAGCAACACACCTACTAATGCAGCCCAGTATGCCCTTAGCCTTCTTGGCAACAAGGGCATGCTGTTGGCTCATATTCAGCTTATTGTCCACTGTAACCCCCAGGTCCTTTTCTGCAGAGCTGCTGACCAGATAGTCAGCCCCCAGCCTGTACTGGTGCATGTTCTGTCCTAAGTGCAGGACTTCACACTTGTCCTTGTTCAGCCTCATGAGATTCCTTTTGGTCCAATCCTGCAATTTGTGTAGGTCTCTCTGAATCCTAGCCCTACCCTCCAGCATATCTCCTACCCCCCCAGCTTGGGGGCAGGGGGGGGGGTGGGGGAGTAACTGCCTCCACTGAGTGGGAAGTTAACTTCTGCTAACTTCCTGAAAGTGCACTCTATGCCATCTTCCAGGTCATTGATGAGGATATTAAATGAAAACAGCCCCAGGATTGACCCCTGGGACAATTAACCAGTGAACTGCATGATACCTGTAACTTGTAGAAGGGACCATTATGACAGTACATACGAACAAGGCACAGTCATCTTAGAAATTGGACTGTAATAATACACACATGTATAAGAAATGCTCTTTCAGTACATAGTTATCTATGATTTAAAAACCAAAAGCAGCTATTTTAGAAACATTTCATATATTAGCACTAAAAGTAACACATAAAAATTGCTTGCTGAGGACCACTGTATTCTGCTAAAATTGTATTGCACTGTAGGATTTTTTTTTCAGCTCTGTAAACTAGATAGGTTACCTGTGCTACGTCTCAGCCAAAAAAAATTAAACCATCAATAGAGGGCAGTGGAGTGATGAAATTAGACCCTTAAAAAAAAATTCATTCCCATGGTTGTCTGCTTCACCTTTAGTTGCTTAACACTTGGGACTGAACATCTGCATCAAAACTGGACATTCTAGAAAACTGCACTCAGGCTAGCTAGGATGAAAGTTTGGGAATGTACAGGTTGGTTGGCTGTGAAGTACAATTAAAACATAAAAATTAAATAACACTTTTTTAGTTCAGATAGAGGCAAAGAAATCTATCTTCTTAGGCTTTTGCATTTATGAGTTGTTCTAAATAATGTTTCACTGAAGAGAAAAAACATGTGCAAAGGGTGGATATAAGGAAAACCCCTGACATTAAGTAGACAAAACAGAAGCCATGCCTTTTGCTAAAGGCCTTGAAAGAAAGTTTTAAAGAGGAAGTATAGTATCATATATTCAGAACATACATATATACTGTGCACACACACTACACACGTGCACACATGCTACTTGAGCTTTTCCATAATCCCCTGCGTTACCTGAATGTCCTGAATAATGGATTTAAATAGAGGTGACCGTTCAGTCCACGTTTTCACTAATTCCATTGCATTATCAAAGTTCTTCACATACTCTCCATACATCTTGAGGAAAGGAGCCAACTTTTGGAGAATATCTCCAATTCTCGGAGTTAAAATCCTACAGACAAGAATACAAATATAACCTTACATTACGTAGTCTGCCCAGTAGAAGAAAATTCCTGGTTTAAAACCTAAAAATAACAAGAGATCTGTACTACGTGGCACCAATTCTGAGATCCAAGTTACATATGGTGCCTATTTCAGCCATTCAAATCTGGCTATACACAGTGCCTGCACTGGCCACTCCACAGCACACTGCAGATCCCTGAGTGGACAGAATAAACAGCTCAGACATTGGAACCAACATGGGCATGGGAAGAAAACCATGGGCCCACTGGTCCAATTTGGCCCATGGGCTGGCTCCAGGTCACTCATCCAGCCCACAGGGACAGATGAGTTTTACACCCCTAATTTAGAGAGTTCACTATTTGCTAAACAAGAACTAGTGTGCAGACACATACATGCACACACACGCACACACACACACAGAGGTAAAATGAGAATTTATAAATATTCTTATTCCCCTATTTCCCTTTACTGAATAGCATTTCTCTGAGCTGCCATTTCAAGAGAGATATCACACTTCTCAACTGAAATAAAGACTCATGAAGTCAATTATTTCAGATCTGTTGGAAAGTTTTAGGTTATGTCAGGGTGAATCATAGGATCAATGAGTCAGAAGGGACCTAGCAGATCATCTAGTCTGACCCCCTGCCATGGGCAGGAAGGAGCACTGGGGGTGGCAGGGGTCATAAGACCCCAGCCAGGTGCCTATCCAGTCTCCTCTTGAAGATTTCCAGGGAAGGTGAGAGCACCACCTCTCTGGGAAGCCTATTCCAGGCTCTGGCCACCCTTACAGGGATACATGACCAGTTAGTTACGCAAATGGAAACACCAGTTTTGTACACCAATGGGTCTGGAGCAGATAGATCACGGGTTTTCAATGTTTTTTTTAATATGTGTACCCCTTCCGACTCAAGGTTTCAACTCCTGTACCCCCTTATATTTTTTCTTGTTTTTAAGGGTGGGCAGGGAGCAGATTGAGGATGCCCGCAATGAGGGAGGGAATGAAGCTGGGGCATGTGCTGAACATCCAGGGCAGGCCAGGGTGTGGGACAGAGCTGTGAGCAGCTCGTCTGGGGGTGTGGCTCCTGCTGCCGTGCACAACCTGGAAAGGCATGGGGGGCATGTGCCCCTGCATCTGCGCATGGACTGCCCCGGTGGTAAGGGAGGGAGTGGGGCTGGGACAGGGGCAGGAATTGCCCAGCCAGGGCAGGGCATGGGACTGAGTCACATGGGAGCATGGCAGGTGGCAGCTTCCACTGCTATTAGCACCCCTAGGAGGGCATGGGGGGCACATGCCCGGGATCTGCATGCAGGGTGGGATGGGCTGTGCTTGGGGCAGGCAGCGGTGGCACTGGGAGGGAGGGCTGGGGGGCTATGGTGAATTCTGGAGTGGCTGCAGCACCCCCTGTAGCCCCACTCCCATAGGACCCTGCAGTGACAGAGGGGGTGCGGCAGGCACTCCACAGCTGGGTGGAGCGCGGGATGGAGCCATGTGCAGCTCATGCAGGGGGTGTGGCTCCCACCGCTGCATGCACCCCAGGAGGATATGGGTGGGGCACGTACCCAAGGATCTCCGCACAGGGTGGGCTGGGGCTGAGGCAGCGCTGGGCTCTTCCCAGTGTGGGGCTGGATCGGGCTGCACTTGGGGCAGGCAGTGGCGGAGCTGGAAATGGGGCTACGGGACAGGCTACAGCCACTCCAGAATTCACAATAGCCCCCACAACCCCCCTCCCAGCGCCACCGCCAACCACCCAGAGTGCAGCACAGCCCAACCCCCCCCACTGGGAAGAGCCTGGCACAGCTCTGACACCAGCCCACAGCACCAGATCCTGGGGTGCGCACAGCAGCAGTGCTGGGAGGGGAGGCCAAACAGGGGGTGGGGCTCGCACATGGCCACCGCCACCACCAGCGCCCCTTTGGTCACCCACCATGCCATTTCACCTTCAGGCTGCCAACAGGCTTTGCACTCAGCCAACCGCATGCTGCCGGGGGTGGGCACAGATTGCACTTCCTCCCCCGCCATTCAGACCCTCGCGGCTCTGTGGGAAGGGGGTGGCCATGGTGCTTTCTCACTCTCAACTATCAGCTGAGGGTGGCAGCCCGGCAGCCAATCAGGAGAATGAGCTGGGGTGGGGAGGCACCACAATGTGCCGTGTGGGGCCAGCAGCACCCGGCACACACCTCCCCCTACCACGTGTAAGAGGCTAAGTGTGGGAACGTGTTGGAGGAGATGCTGCTGTACAGAGACGCATGCTTCATCTCCACCTGCCCGCGTGAACCCCCTACGACCTTTCTAAGTACCCCTACATGTACCCCTGAGACGGATAATTATTCTAGAGTAGCAGATCGCCAACTGCTGCTATAGCACTTTGCTGTGAGATGGCAGAGAGCAGGTAACAGCTTAAACAAAGAGCTAGGGTACCTTAGGTAGTGAGTTGACCTTGACTGGAGCTGTGACGCACCGCCTCTATGATGATGTAACCTGCACCAATTCATGGGTTTCACTGGGACCTCAAACTGCAAACTCTCCTGTTAACTAGCCTGTTTGCCTCAAACAGACGTATAACAAACAGGGTTCTGAGAGTAGGGACAGGCACGTGCAAGTCCACAGGAAGCACAGGAGGCTTACCCATGCAAGGAACTCCCAAACAATCCCTGGATGCACTACTGCTGCTGCCACAACATGCTCTGCCAAGGCAGCAGCATCAGGGTTTCTGTGCACTGGCTGCTGCTGCAAGAGCAATGCCATGGAGCTGCTCTTGCTGCCAAGGCCTGCACTCACTCCATGGGGAGGGGTTGATTCTGAAGTACCTCCTAAATTGGCACCCAGGTCTCTCACCCACCCCTAGTTACGCTATGGGATTTACATCCTTAAATTACAACATTGCATACATGAGCTAGATTCTGCCTTACAAGAGGCATTACAGTAACCTCTGAAAATATATTCATTTGCACCCATTCCTATATTCCAAGTGACAGATCCACCAGACAGCATGTAATCTTCTAAGGCTTATTTTATTCAGCAAAGGATTTCACAATGCAGGTAGGTTCATTGAAGCCAAGGGAACTACAACTCACATGCTGAACACTAGGCATAATTGCCAATTCAGATGCCAATGAACAGGAGGGTAGCGGGTGTTTTTCCACCACAGAACCTGCAGGGATTGGAACTTGTTGGTGAGAAAGTGACTTCTTCAGGGTAGTCCCTGAACAATGTTGATATCTGTAAGTAATAAAGAAGTTAGTGATCACTTTAAGCCACCACTTACCATTCTTGCATTCTTTTCTCAAGCTCTGGAAGCAAGAATTTGCTGTGGAAGGCATTGATTGATGAAATGTTAGAGAAGATTTTATTAACCACTTCAGCAGGAAATGAACCCCGGTTAGCTTCTGCCAAGAGTTTGGAATAAAACCCCTGCGAAAGGAGAAAATACCCAAAATTAACAGTATGACATGCATTCCTCTTCTCATTTAGTTCAGGGGATGACAACATTTTAAGGCAGTGAGTCAGACTGACTCAGTTCAGGTCAAAGGTGGGTTGGCAGATGGGAGGACAGGTGCTAGGACTCAGGCACCACAGCTACTTTTTTCCCCACCAGTGTCATGGGAAATGCGCCTGCCACTGCTCTTCTCCCTGTGCTCGCAGGAGAAAGCACCTGCCACCAGCATGGGGAAAGCACCTGCTACCACCACATTTCCCCACACCAGCACAGGGTAAGTGATGGCTATTGAAGCCCCCATCATGGAATACTCCTAAATCTTCATGTCCACGGGCTGGATCAAAAAGCTCCGTGGACCAGATCTGTCCTGCGGGCTGCAGGTTGCCAACCCCTCTTTTCATATACAGCACACTTTTCTCCTCCCCAAACCTCTCCCCCTTCCAAGCTTTCAGGATAGCTGCACCTCCTTCAGAGCCTCAGGCACCTTTGAAACTCCCCTTATCACCCTGTCCAGGAGCAAAAGAAGGAGAGGAGAATGGAGCAAGTCACTTCTAGAGCCCCTTAGCCACCAGTGATGTTGCTACTTTGCTTTTCTTCAGTTTGGACTCTAGGCTTTCAATCTGACAGAGGAAGAGCTTGTCTGACCTTTCCCTGCCCTTCATCCTATTAATTTCCTGCCTTCCCCACTTCATACTCTTACCTCACCACCTAAACACTTCTTTGCTGTCCAAAGAACAGTCTCACAAAACATTTAAAAAGTATGATGTTTTCTAGCCATACTGCTGACCACTTTGCCTGTATACTGCCTTCCTAAAATGCACTCTCTCTGGAGACCGTATTCACAGCTAGCATTTAGCAGAACACAGCTCCAGTGCTCATTAGATACTTTGGTACTACTGCAACCACTTGTGTCAGTACAACATATAAGAGATGCCATCTCCTAGAAGCACTCAGAAGTTCAGTAGTTGTGGTTTGAACAAAGGATTTGCAGCCAGGAACTCTGGATAATCCCACTTTAAATGTTAAACCACTTAATTTTTTTAAGCCATAAACTTTAAGACTTGCCTACATTGCTTTGGTTTTGTGCAGAGTATTAGTGAATGTTGGTAAATATTTATCAATGCTTATATAAAATATTCATATAATTTGGCATTTTTATACTTCAGTACATTTAGAATCAGAATACTCAGTCTTTCCTTTTTTCCTTTCCTCCCACAACACTGGTCACTTCAAGTGCTGTCAGCCAGCTAATTTGTCAGAATTTTGTTCCACTCTTTATTAGCCTGCAGAAATGCCCCTGAAAATTGGGGTAGTGAAAGTACTTCCATGTTGCCCAGAAGAGCCTAAAAGAAAATTAAACATTTTACCATAATGTTTTTACTTCTCTAAAACAAAAGCTCTAACTTGCAGAATGGGTTCCTTTCTAGACAGTGTATTGAGGTAGGACAACTATATAAATTGCCTCTTGTAAAACAGCACTGGAAGTCAAATGCAGTTTCAACAGCTAGCTGCTAGACTTTTCAATCGTGAACTCTTATCAACAAGCCCACATATTAACCCAGGAGAATGTAAAGATGCAGTGAAGATAAAGAACAGTGCCAGCTGACCCAGCGATGCACAACACAAGCATCTGTCTGGGTAAGAAGCTTAAAAGAGGCAATTTGAGAGCTGCAGATTATCTAAAATGTAAAGAAATGACAAATATAGTTTGAGGCTGTGAAAATACAAGGGCTCTTTTCTTCTGCCACAGCAAAATTAATTCCTATGTACTGGGAATTAGTTCTAACCTGTGCTGAAGAAAAGAGAACACAGATGGGGTATCTAATATCAGCAAAGTCAAAGTCAAACCACCTAAAACAGTGCAGTGGTTTACATTGTTTGTAATCTCAGTACAGTTCTTAGGGCACAGGGAATTACAAACACAGTCCACTATAAACAGACGCACTTGATGGCAGTTTCAGCACAGACCAAGACATAAATCAGCATAGAGGGAAGATTGCCCCTGGCCCTGCTGGTGGGGAAACCTGCATTGCTGTTGCTCACCTGGTTCTACCAGGTTTATGTCCGTAAGCGACTGATATCCTTGGCAAACAGTAGGGCTGCTTGCAGACATTAAAAAACACAAACAAACAAAAAACAGTGCTTTACTTTAAGCCTGATGGCTCCCGTGGCAAGCTTAGCGCATACCCAGAAAAGACATCACATTATTTGGACCTGGCTCGCCCAACGTCTCTATAGACTGGGCATTTTAGTGGGCTTTTTGGCACTTTTATCTATAGGTGATTGAATCAGCTATTAGATAAAAGCATCAAAAAGCCCCACTTAAGTACCTGATCTATACAGACGCTGCAGAGCCAGGCCAAACTAACACAGTGCTTCTTCCAGGAAAGCGTGGTTTTTGTTTTTTTAATATCTGTGAGCAGCCTAAATTACCCTCGCAAAAGAAAACCTAAAACTAAGTAGCAACTATAAACAATTACGTAGGTGAAAGGATTAGTAAAAGGCAAAAAAATACAATCCCTCCATAGATTTATTATACACATAGATATATGCACTGTAGTTCAAATGAACTAAGAAATATTTCTTTAAAGAAAACTTACCTGGTCTAAGAGATCAAGTCGGCTGACATAGGCTCTTTCTGTATGCAAAAGCTCACTGGCAATTTTGTGAAGTTTCTGCTCATCTGTTTCCTGAAAAAAAATAAAAATAAAAATAAAAAAGAAAGTCTCTTTCTTTGATGGTGCCAGGCCATTAATCATAAAAACGGTAAGATGAAAAGTAATTGTAAGATTATCTTATTTTCAGGAGGATAAATCTATTCCAGTTCCACGTTTTCTCTCTTTTTTTTTTTTTTTTTTTTTTTTTTTTTTTTTTTTTTTTTTTTTTTTTTTTTTTTTTTTTTTTTTTTTTTTTTTTTTTTTTGGTGTGCACACCCAAATTACACCAATGCAACACAAGACTCTTATTTTACCAGGAAGTAAAAAATTAGGAGCAGGATAAAATTAAAACGAGCAGTACAGAGCAACAAAGGTATACTGAGTACCAAAACACTCAAATTCCTGCCTAGTCATTTACCTACTATCCTGATAATGAAATAACTAACACGTCAAAGCTAGATTAAACTAATCTATATAATTTGCCAGATGGATTCATCTATTTTCTTTCTGTTTCTACAATTGGCTGAGCTGACTGTTCTTTAAATAAGTTAGTTTTTTATTCAAAATTACTGTACATAACATTTTATATTCAACCACTTACAGATTCTGAAGAACTGTTAGCTGCAGTTAGCGGATTTAAAATTAACCCTACCTATGCAGGAACTGGATTTTTTCACTTTGTAGGAAATTTAACCAATTTCCAAGTTTTCTGTTGAACAGAAGTCTAAAAAAATACAAGAGAAAGCCTTGAAGAATGCACTGCTTCTTTGGAAATTCTCACACATTTTCACTGTAGGCATCCTTTAAATGACACTCAGCTACAAAGATTTTCCTCAAAGGATGGTCTGGGGATCATTTTTGTGCAGCATTCATGAAGCTGTAGTATTATTACTATAATTTTAATAGTGCCATCTTATCCTTCCACTGTAAATGAACTTTAGTCCTGTGCTTTAGCACTAAAAGAAATTACACTGCTGCATCTAATGTAGCATCTAACAAAGAAAGCTGTTGCTTATAAAACCTTACGCTTTTCTGAACAAGCTAGCCATTAAGGTGACACCCCCCCCGCCTTCTTCAGTGCTGCATGACAAGCCTTCTCAGTATGCACAGACTTCAAATAGGACAGTCTTACCACATCAATACTGTTGCTCATAAAACAGAATTTTTACTACTAATGTATTGTCAGCAGCACAGCAGAGACCTAGAAGCAAACTCTTCATAAGCACATTTGATAATTTACAGATAATCTTGTATCTGGAGTTACAAGGAAAGAACCTGTAATTTGTTAGTTTCTTTGCAAAAAAAATTCTTTGGAAAAGCCAGTTTGGCCAAGCACTGTGGAAGAACTAATTCATGCATGTTTTCAGGGGACCATTTTAGCGCACGTGTTCATATATTACAGAATCTAATTAAGAGAAGACAAAAAAAAGCACTCAGTAAAAGGAATAGGTTTGTTAAAGGGGAGTATTACTGCAGCATTGCCTGGAGGGCCCAAACATTGTAAGCAAATATTTAGGGGTGACCTTCAAACTAGCTCAGCCCCTATGGGCCCACCCCTTTCTATCTATGTATTTTACCTTGCACATGCTGCACACTGTGCTTCATGTTCCTTGAGTGAAGCCCTTCTAGGAAACACTGCACAGACTACTTGTTTTTCCTTCTGTGTTTGGCTCCAGTTACTGGCAGGAGAGAGAGAAGCACTGTGCAGAAAGGCTGGAAGTCAGGAACAGGGAGCTGTAGGATTAGTGCTGTGCATCCGGTACTACATGGATGAGTTCCAAACACACCACAGGGAGGGGAAGCTAAAAGGAGGCTTGATCTCAGGTCAAAACTTCTGGGTTTAGCATGGACTGCAACTGTAAAGGAGGGTTCAAGCTTAGCAGTTTCCAGGGCAGATGGTTGGCAGGTATGAGCTTGAGGGCACCCTTGAAGTCAATCTTAACCAACAGTGCAGACCAATGGTTCTCACCCTTTTTAGACTTAAGGCACCCGTGGATAGGCTTGTGGATAGAATGCCAGCTCTCAGTTTTCACCCTTTTGACCACAGAGAAAAGAGGGGGTTTTTGTTATGAAAAATGAAAAAAAACACAGAACTGTGGATTTCTATTTGAAATCTCTGAGTTTATCTTGTGGATTGTGTTTGCAAATATAACTTTATGTGGCATTCCCGGGTACCCTTGAAAGGATCTCAAGGCACCCCAGGGTGATGTGCCATTCTGAGTGGGAATCACTGGTGTAGACACACCCTACGAGTCTTCTACACAAAGCATTTTGAAACATCTTCCCATTGCACCCAGCAGTACTCTGACAGTTTCTACTAGGTCTGTGAGAGTCAGCAACGATCCAATCCGGCTTTGGATCCAGCCGTTTTGGATGGTTGTGATCTGATCCAGAGTTCCAGACCGGGTTTCTGCTTCAATCTGGCCAAAGCAGCTCTGAAGCTTCGGAGCTGCCTTGGAGATCTGGCCATAGGGTATAATGGGGAATCAATGAAATATCTATAACCTTGTTGTTTTTTGTTCTATTTGGATGGAATTTGCAGGGATGGTAGCCTCTGATGAGAGCATGAAACCTGCCATGTTTCAAGAAGATCGGTGCTGGGGTTTGGGGGGGATCTGTACCCCAAATTCTTGAAAGTAAAACCCCTGTCATGTCTATGTGTTACAACACAGGGGGGTCAAAACTGCAGGGTTGGTGGCCACTGGTGAGGCCATGAAGCCTTCCAAGTTTCAAGAAGATCAGTGTAGAGGTTTGGGAGGAACTGCACCTCAAGCTGCAGACAAGCAAAACTCGTGACATGGGTGGCCCTGTGTGTGCTAAGGCGCAGCAGGATGAAAGCTGCAGGCCTGCTAGCCCCTGCTAGGCCACAAAGCCTGCCAGTTGTCAAGGAGATCGGTGCAGGGGGGTTCTGGGGCCCTGGACCCCTAGCTGCTGACAGGCAAAACTCGTGCCACGGGTGCTTATGCAACTGACTGTCTGCCTTGGGGCAGTTGATTATCTGTATTATTTCCTTTCCTTAGTCCTGGTTTTGTAGGTGTTAATTGATGGTAATTAACTGGCTACATTAGCTAGCAACTGTGTATTGAGCTGGTCCCTAAGTGAATCATAATTGATTGGTAACTGGTAAAACAGCAGATTAGCAGCCAGGCCTGCAGTAGTGTCTTTCACGCCCCAAGACAGAGACAGTCAGTCCCACAAGCACCCATGTCATGCATTTTGCCTGTCAGCAGCTATAGGTGCAGGGCCCCAGAAGCCAGAAGCCTGCACCCATCTCATCAACAGCTGGCAGCCTTCGTAGCTGCAGCAGGGGCTACCATCCCTGCAGCTTTCACCCTGCTGCGCCTTAACACACACCGTGTCACCCATGTCACGAGTTTTGCTTGTCCATAGCTCGAGGGGCAGTTCCCCCACAAACCCCTACACTGATCTTCTTGAAACTTGGCAGGCTTTGTGGCTTCAGC
>NW_017729022.1:80393749-80394344 GCF_001723915.1 Gavialis gangeticus
ACAGGCTTCATGGCCTTACCAGGGGCCACCACCCCTGCAGTTATGACCCCCCTGTATTGTAACACATACATGTGACATGAGTTTTGCTTTCAAGAATTTGGGGTGCAGTTCCCCCTCAAACCCCTGCACCAATCTTCTTGAAATTTGGCAGGCTTCAGTCTCTCTGCAGAGTCTACCATCCCTGCAAATTCCATCCAAATAAGACAAAAAAACAACAAACTTATAGATATTTTATTGATTCCCTATTATGGGAAAGGGTTAGTGCGGGTCTAGTCAGGAAACTTCTGGAAGGACTTCACATATTTAAATCAGCTGGTCCTAATGATCTCCACCCCAGAGTGCTAAGAGAATTAACTGAGCTCATTGTGGGACCCTGGCACGACTTTGCAAGCACTCGTGGTGCTCTGGTGTGGTGCCAGAGGGCTGGAAGAGGGCCAACATGGTTCCCATCTTCAAAAAAGGGAGGAAGGAGAACCCAGGAAACTATAAGCCAGTTAGTCTTACCTCGATCTGTATTGGGTAAGCTTTTTGAGAGAATTATCCTGGCACATGTCTACAAGGGGCCAGTGGGGGAGGTTATGCTTAGGGGCAACCA
>NW_017729022.1:80394354-80396457 GCF_001723915.1 Gavialis gangeticus
TGGAAGGACGTGGGCAGTGGGGTTCCGCAGGGCTCGGTCCTCGGGCCCACACTGTTCAACATCTTCATCAGTGACTTGGACGAGGGGGTAAAAAGCACCCTGTTCAAATTTGCTGACGACACTAAGATGTGGGGGGATGTGGGCACGCTAGAAGGAAGGAATAGGCTACAAATTGGACCTAGACAGGTTACAGGGGTGGGCAGATGAGAACAGGATGGGTTTCAACACTGACAAGTGCAAAGTGCTACACCTGGAGAAGAAGAACCAGCACCATACCTACAGGCTGGGGAACTCCCTTCTCATCAGTGCAGAGGCAGAAAAGGATCTTGGAGTCATCATTGATGCCAAGATGAACATGGGCCGGCAGTGTGGGGATGCAGTCAGGAAGGCCAACCTCACCTTGTCATAAATCCACAGATGCACCTATATGTATGCTTTTATCCCATGATAAACAAACTAAATCAGTGGCAGCAGCAGTTTATCCCTCAATGAAACAGGGATAAACTATTGGGCTAAACTTAAGGTAAGAGTGTGCACAAGGGCAATTACCACAAGGCAACTGCCCCTTACCGTCATTTAGCTTGCATTAACTTGTTCATGTGCCTTGGACCCAAGAGTGTCCATGTGGAGACCACTTTCAGTATAATTGTAAAGATATCACTGTACCACTGGTGTTTCCCATGTAAACAAACCCATAACTTCCCAGCACACCATATCATTTTCCCCATTTCCTGTACTACAACCCAGATTCCAACCCTCAAGTCTACCACCAACATCCCATCTTACCTCCCCTTCACTTTTGTGCTCCTGTTCTGAGGACAACGGCAGAGAAAGTGTGGTGGGGTCTTTACAGGCAGCAGCGATGTAAAACTGGTTTGCATTCTGGCAACCCACTGTTTCCGTATCAGGGCACATATTAGCCTAGGCATGAAAACAGGACTTGAAAGTCACTCTTGGGCCAAATGAATCCAGTCACCTACATTGACATGTGATAGTTTACCCCAGTAATCACCAAAATCACCAGTTCAAACCCTCAGAAACAACTGCAAAGCACATCCTCAGAAACATCAACAACACCTTACAATATTCCATGGGTAAAAGCAGGAGAGGTGAGAGCACTGGCAATGCCCTGCCACTGTGGTGATGACCATGTCACCCAGTACAGAGAAAAAGGAAAGCCCCACACTCTGTGCCCATCTGAATTCCTCCCTGAGCCCAAATCTGGTGAGCAGCATGATCCTATACGGAAGAACAAGATCCTCTAGCCGAAGGTTCTGGGTTCAAATCCATCAGGAACATAAGCACGTTTGAGTCAAAACTCCCCAACCTGTAACTCCATATATATCACACACTGATTATTGAGCCAAAACTTCCTGCCTTACCATTTTATCCTTTCCATAAACAAATCCCATTCAAAATTGAAGTGATTCAAGTTCTTTGTCCTGCTGCTTTACTTACAAGATCATTCCAAGGCTTACTAATCTTCAAATGTTCAGTGTATAGCTGAAGGACTCCCCACAGCATTAAGCAGTAGCACAATGAGAATCTGTTCAGATGCCAGTGTATTAGCTTACATCAACTGTGTTCACCAGATCCTAACATGCCCCTTATCCCAGCCCCAATTCAATGCCTCTACAGCCCAAGACTAATTTTCCCATCTCTTCTTGCCAATGGTACCTTACCATTGGGGCTGGGTGTAAGAGCAGGAACTCAGACTGGACAATGTAAAAGAAGGGGAGTAGCATTTCTGAAGGCCCTGAATAAGCAGTAGTAGCAGGAGACAATATTATTGGGGGGTTGTGGGGCTGGCATGTGCTGGAGGTGGAAGAACATGCAGCGGGGGAGCTGAGCACTGTAGGACGACAGCACCCTGGTGCTGCTGCCGTCACTGGCTGCTGCAAAATTAGTTTGGGGGACAAACCCCATTAGGCCCAGCCTTCTCCTGCCTATGTGAATAAGAGGAAATAACTGTTAGGACTTATTTTCAAGAAGTCAACCCTAATTGATGAGTTGTGAAAATGAATCAGATATGTTTGGAGTTTCTAGCTACTGGGGAAAAATGCTTCATAGTTTATAGTTTCATAGTTTCTAGGGTTGGAAGGG
>NW_017729022.1:80396468-80398456 GCF_001723915.1 Gavialis gangeticus
TGTATGCCCGCTGAGTTTGCTGGTCCGGGCTGGGCTATAGTTTATTTTCTTAAAGTGAATGACTGGGTTCAGAACCAATGACAAGTTTGACTTTTCACATAAAAGCCAGCATATTAAAATTTGATGACCAAATTCAACCATTAAAAAGGTGAAAGGGGATTTTAGTTATGCTTTACCTTCACAGTTCAACGTAATGGAGCTCTAACAATGCCTCCATGGTGCTCATACATGTATGTATATGTATCTTTTTTTCAGCTGGCAAAATAGTTTAAAATGTATTAGAGGCAAGAGAAACAAACATTTCTGGAAAATGACTGGTTTCATGCTCCATGGAAGTTTGTTTTTTTTTTAATAGGATAAGGAAAGCATATTGCATTGAAAACTGCTCATCCTTTCTCAGTTTTGATCAATATTTGGCAAACAGCAAAGATTTGTAATTACATTTTCAGTTGAATGCAAAAAAGCTTGAAATCTTATGCAAGAAAAGTGAAACCAAAACAAGATACCAAGAACGATAATGTAACACCGGCCATTTGGCATCTTTTTAAGCAGGACTTTACATTCATTGTAATATGGAGTTCTGCCTAAGCTTATGGTTTGACACAGC
Source organism: Gavialis gangeticus (assembly GCF_001723915.1). Classification (NCBI taxonomy): domain Eukaryota; kingdom Metazoa; phylum Chordata; order Crocodylia; family Gavialidae; genus Gavialis; species Gavialis gangeticus. The sequence goes on from NW_017729022.1 coordinate 80,397,076, forward strand.
CGCAGGAAGTCGACTATAACATGTGATATTAAAAATAACACAAAAAGGAGTAAATAGTATATGGTATATATAAAATGTTGATATTAAAGCTGTAGAATTCCAAATGTTGAACAATTCCACCTTGTGTTCCATGGGAAAGCATGGAGCAACATTTACCAGAGTGCCCAAATCGTACTTAGAAAAATAACTATTTTAGAATATTTTGAGAAATGTTAGGGTTTAGGCTCCTAGTTCAGGTAAATTTTGGAAGTTTTACCCATTTTCTTTTTCCACATAAGCCAAGAAAGCAGAATTATAGAACAGTGCTAACAACTAAGGCCAAGCCAAACTCTTAGCTCCACTTGTCTAGTACATCATTTCTCAACCTGTAGGTCATGACCCAAAAGTGGGCCACAAGAATATATGAAAGGGTCAAGAAGAACCTTTAAAAATGGATGAAGAAACTTTAAGAATGGAATTTCTCCCTCAAAGGAGAAAAACATGGGAAACCATGTCTTTTCCCGTGCAGACCAGCAGAGTTCCAGCAAGGAGCTACTTGGGATTGCTTGGGGCCCCCCGCCCTGCACACATCTTTGCTGCCCCCACTCTCTGCAATGACCAGCAGGCTGGGAGATGCGCTTTAGCATGCCCCAGCTATTGGTATGAGTCGCTGGCTGCTTTTCCTGTTCGAAAAAGTGAACATCAGTTCACTTGCTTATCGGTTCAATCTGTGCTGATTAGAGAAACCTCCAAGGATTTCATTGGTTCAGCGCTGGGCTTTTTGACTGTCTGTACTTAGCCTAAATTTTTTTAAAAGGTACTACCGGGCACATCTACACAAGATGCTAACGGTGCAGTAGACTAATTCTACTGCGCATTAGTGTGGCATGAAAAAAACAAGCTAATGCACTAATGTGCAGTAGAATAAGTCTACTGCACATTAGTGTCACTTAAAAGCGTGCCCTGGCACTAATATGCAGTAGTGCTGATTATGACACATTTAGTTTAGTACCTATTATTACAGGTACTAAACTAAATGCGTCGTAATTACAGTGCATTAAGGTAGGCATAAACATGCCTATTGTCAGACACTTACCATAGCTAATTAGTTCTCACAGCAGCAATCAGGAATGGGTAACTTTTTGATTTCAGACATTTAACAAGTCACTGTTCGAAATCATTAAGCACCCTGACCAAAACACAACTTTGGCAAAAGCCATGTAACAAACACGACTGCAAATTCTTAGCTTATATATGGAGCCTAAAAATAAATATTTTATCTAGTTCTAGGTACATATTTCTTAATACAAATTTAGGGTTATTCAATTTTAGGATCATTTCACCATTAAACTATTTCCTTTATCTTGTTTGTGTGCATTTAAAAGGTTCTTGAAATTGAATA
>NW_017729022.1:80403456-80412291 GCF_001723915.1 Gavialis gangeticus
AATTCTTAGCTTATATATGGAGCCTAAAAATAAATATTTTATCTAGTTCTAGGTACATATTTCTTAATACAAATTTAGGGTTATTCAATTTTAGGATCATTTCACCATTAAACTATTTCCTTTATCTTGTTTGTGTGCATTTAAAAGGTTCTTGAAATCAGAAATTATGCTGAAGCATGAAAACATCTGCTCTTCCATATTCATAACATATACAGACTCTAGGTATTTTTTCATGACCTTTGAGATTTACAAATTGGGTATATTTCAATCAAATTTTCTGGGTACCCTACATTCCAGTTGATCTAAGTCAGTCTTAGCACAGTAAACTAAGTCTAGTCTAGTACTGACAAAGCATTCCCAAAAGTGCCTAAAAACTATGATGGAAACGAAGTATGATCCTTTCCTTTTCAGAAAGGGTTCTTCCATCAAGGAGCTTACAGTCTAATATAAATAGCAAAATAGATGGAGAGAAAAATACCATAATTTGTGATTATTATACTGTCCTTACTGCCAAACTCCTTCATTCAAAAATATGAATTTCATCCAAGAGAGACCATCATGAAATTGGCTAAAATATAAGTGTACCCCCCCGCACAACACACACACATTTAGGGTTCTTTTAGACTTCTTTTTTAAAGACTTTTAGGTAATTTTTGCTTCAGGATCACAAGATTTTTGTGCAAGCAAATGTACTTTTTGTGAGAACTTTTGTTTTCATTGAAGTCACTTGATTCCAGCAGCTGGGACTCTAAGGAAAAACATCAAATAGTGGAAGATTAGTGATAAATATCCTAGGAGCTGGGCACACTATCACATAGCTTGTTTTACTCTTGCTATCTCTGATAGGCCATTGTGTTACAACATCCTTGTGCAATTTCCTGTATACCACCCGTTTCTGAGGAATAGAGAGACCATGGAGACCAGATACAACAGGCAAAGACTATGTTACTACATTTCTGGGTGCTGAATAGAAGACATTGTGAATATTCTTCCTTTAGAGAAATATAGCAGTGTTCCCACACTGCTGATGCTCAGAGGGAAGATAAGCTGCAGAAGCAGGGTCTTGGAAGTAAAGATGAGCTGCTTCCTCTATTTCTCAAATGGGACAAAGGGTATGTCCTTTCAGGCAGAAAGTTCATTTCATGAGAAACTCTCCTTTCCACCTTGAGAAACGTAAAACGAAAAATCCTTATGTTAATATCTACAATGCCTGTGAATCCTCCAGATACTTAAGTAAAGGCAATGCTGAAGGCTATAATAAAAGAACACTGTCAGGCAAACTTTCTAGTAAAAGATATACAACTGAAATTCAGGCCACACTACCAAACCACATCAGGTCCTTGGAGAGCTTCAGTCAGCAGTGTAAGACTAATCTTGGGGACTATGTTCATGGCACAAAACAGGGCTGTCCAGCTGGTCACCCACAGGCTATATATGGCCCATGAGGGGTCATTTGTGGCTCTCCAGGCTCTTACCCAGCTCCCTGTATCTGCTGCAGCTGGAGTCTCCAGGTTCTCCCTTCCTCCTATGGCTTCTACTTCATGCTCCTGCCCTATGGGGTAGCATGGCACAGCCTGTGGTGCCTGCACACATGGTGCAGCAGGGGGGCAACCACAATGCAGTGGGGGAATGCCTGTGGGTTATAATGATGCGTCCTACATGGTGTGCAGATTCTGGCTTCTTCAAAGTTGGATAGCAACATCATAGGGCATCCGACAACAAAACACAGTTTAGAGCCAAGTCATCACACATGGAAACTATGAGCCATAAAGCCTTCACTGGCTTAGGCACACTTACTGAACTGACTAATAACAGGCCTCCAAAAGAGCTGCTGTTTGAGCAACAGAATGAAGGTACAGATCCTGTTGACAGAGCACAGCAGAGGTGGAAAGACTAACTTGAGGAAAGGCCATACACTTGAAAGCTGTCAGGCACCAGCACTGAACTTTAGCATCTGCCATGCAGTGTTTGGACAAGAGCAGGCAGCTGAGAGCTTCTTGAGGCAGCTGCTAAAAAGACCAAGACACTGATGCTAGCTAGCAGTGTCCTCACTGTCATGACAAGGACTACATCAATTAGTTTTAAAAGGCAGTAATCTATATCCTTACTTTCCATCCAGACCACCTTTAAAAAGTTTGATACATTTGTTTTCTTTTCCTTAGTTAATTCTAACCGAAACTTTCTGCCAAAACATTCTCCAATACATTCATTGAATTGTGCAAGAACACCTTGAGCAGTCACCAGATTTTAGAAAAACAAAATCCCATGACAGTTGCTGTTGCTTTGGCAAGCATGACAATTTTCTGAAGCCCTTTAAAATGGTTTTTGCTGTGCAATATTTCAAGTTCACAATTTTCATGTCGTGTAATTATTTTGAGACTCAGCAAGACCCATGCAGGCTTGGTTTGGCAACAACAATCAAAACAATTCTTTGTTGAGTCTTGCCCTCATTTTTTCTATAATCCTTCATAACCTGCAGTTTCATAACACTTCAAGGCATAGACACACAAGCAAATTACTGTAAGGTAAACTGGGGTGTGAACTTATTGCGAGACAAGAGCATGCACATGGGCGGTTACAGTGATAGCTGACATACTAAATTCACACCGTGCCGCACCCTGCAGTAATTTGTTTCCATGCCAATATCCTACTGCCATCCTTCTAGAAACCTACAGCAATACTGTTTATAGTCCATTCAAATATGATACCTTTGCTGTTCAGTCAGGAGAGGCCAGATAACATCTGTTGGTCATTCAAGAGGCCAAGGACAGACTTAGATGGGATTGCTCACTTTAACTTTTCCTCCAGTCATTTGCCCAGTTCCTTCCTGTATTTTATGTCCTAACAGCTTCGCATTTCTGCCTTTTCCTGTAAGTACTGCCAGCACCTGTTGCATAATTTGGATTCCCATCTTGCACTGCCCAAGGGGTATCCAGTGTGCTGTAATCACCTAACCAGGCACACAGAGGGAAACAAGATTTACAGAACAAGAGGCAAAAATAATAATGGAAGGTGTGGTAGGGCAAAGGTGCCTTGCATTCCCATCAGATGTATCCACAGATGGTATCATTATGTTCCTCATCGGTTAAAAATAACTTCCCAGTCACAGGTTAAGATATTTTACAATGCGTATGTGAACATTTTTGAGACCTCTCTTCCCCAAGCAAAATTTATTCTCTAAACGCATTTAGTACAACTACCTATTTTGGATTATATGCCCAATAATATGCTGGGTCTTCAAGGTTAATAAGTCAAAACAAAAACAAATTATGAAAACTTTACGGTTCAAAAACAGAGACAAGTGGTGTAGACTGGCAGACCTATACAGAAATGCAGTACAAAATCATGAAAGCCTCCAACCTTAAGTTCATAAAATGCAAAACACTGCAAACCGATAAAGTATGTATGTCCATGCATTTGTATACTACTGTCCCTTACAGAATGGCTGCAGCAGTACTTAATTGTTACAGGCCTTATATTACTATGTTCTCATGTAGCTCAACTTCCAAGTTTTACTCTTACAGTTACCAGAGGTTTCAAGAGATCCCACTGTGCAAAGTAGCAGAACCTCAGACTCACTTGGCCACGGATATAAAGAGCAAGGTTGGATGTGTTTCCATTATTTGTGAATGACACTTTTTTTTTTTTTAAACAACTGAATTTTCTAAAACAAATATCCTATTTGCCTATACATATCAGCTTAATTTTTTTTAAAAGTGTGCTCGGTGGGAAACATCCAACTCATCCTGGTATAGTTCTGCCATCTTCTACAACAATAAATTGAGCCCTGTATTCCTTATGCCTAACTAGGGGATCTTAATACCTTGCCATTGCCTTTCCAGTTCTGTCCCGAGAGCTATGCTTAGACTAAGTTCCAACTGTTTTACCTCCAGGTCTTCCAGATGTTGCAGTTTTATACTGCACTCTATCATGCATTAGCAGGGTGGCATCACAAACAGGTCTAAGGAGATGATCTTTCTCCTGTATGTGGCACTGGTAGGGCTGCAGCTGGAGCACTGGCCCAGTTTTGGGCACTGCACTTCAAGAAGGATGTGGAATACTTTGAGAGGGTTCAGAGGAGGGCTACTCATGTGGTTAGGGGCCTGCAGGTAAGACCCTATGAGGAAAGAGTGACAGACCTGGATCTCTTCAGCCTCCGCAAGAGAAGACTGAGATGTGATCTTACAGCCATCTACAAATTCATCGGGGGGGGTGGGGGGAGCAACAAGGAATAGGAGGTGCTCTGTTTACCAGGGCACCCCTTGGGGTAACTAGAAACAACAGCCACAAACTGACAAAGAGCAGGTACAGATTGGACATCACATTGAACCTCTTCATGGTAAGGGTTACCAGAATCTGGACTGGGCTCCCAAGGGAAGTGGTGCTCTCCCCTACCTTGGAGGTCTTTAAGAGGAGAGTGGAGAAGCACCTGGCTGGGGTCATCTGACCCCAGCGCTCTTTCCTGACAAAGGCAGGGCATCAGACTCGATCTACTGAGGTCCCTTCTGACCCTAAAAATCTATGCTAAAGTCACTATGGCACATGTTTGGGATTAGATTTGGGTGTACTGTCACTGTCTAAAAGTATCAATTTGGTGGTGTCCTGAAGACTCCAATGTTTATTTTCACTTCTGAGAACAGCAGATGATTGAGTTCTCATTGAGTTGTCACTGATTATTCAACAAGTTTTTTACTTCTGTACCTATGCTTTAATGCTAATTCCTGCTGAAAGTTTAATAAATCTTTTATGTATTTGCAGAGCTGGTAAAAAAAAAAATCAAATTTAGAAACAACACAAAACCAAATTTCCCTTTTCTTCCCCCCAAACACACAAAACAGCTGATGAAAACATCTGGTATAGCAATATGCCATAAACAAACGATTTAATGTATTTTACCTTTGCTTCTACAAGCTGGTCTTGCTTGTCAAGTTCATCATTCTGTTTTTCCTCTACATCAATATTGGTTTCTACAGTTTCTTTTTCAGATGGTAGTAATATACCACTGCTTGGAGTCCTGCAGCAGCTATTAAGAATTTGTCCTTCACAGGCAGTTGTAGTTGGCAATGAGTCTATGGTAGTGCCTTCTCTTTCCCCATTTAGTAAGCTACTGTTGACTAAAGGGTCTGAAATTTGAGTTGATGTATTGGTGCTATGATCAGGTAACGTATTGTCCTCACACTCCATCTGGTTTTGTGCTACTACTCCATTGGCTGTGTGTTTCTGTACAACCTGAGTTTGATCCATATTATTTCTTCCCTGCTTTTGTAGTGGGTGTTGGGAAAGGAGTTTTGGCTGAGGTGATGGCGTTAACCCATATCTTCCTTGAGATTTAGCAGTGTTGAGGACAGAGGATTCTTTCTTCAAATCACTATGACTTGACGGGCTTTAAAAAAAAAAAAAGGTTGAACATAGCATTACAAAATTGTTTGATTTTTAGGAGCAGGGCATTTATATTGCATAATTTTAACTTCCTGAATTATATATTTCTCTTTGTCAATACTAGAAACATTACAGAACCCATGAGTCATAATACTATAATTCTTTCAGCAACTCACGCAAGTACACTTTAAAACCTTAATATCACCCCACACATATTCCCTAGAGACCTATCAGCCCCAGCATACTTATTTAGTGCTGTTGTTTTACAGCCTTGTCACATCCCCTCTACAGCTATTTTTTCTTTGTTCTTCAGCTCATCTGCAAACATATTGCACCCCGTTTGTATCTATTATTGTTCTTATTCTTATTTTTCTAGTTTGGGTTATTGTTAGGATATGAAACACTCTATAAAATAAACTTCTATTGCATTAGTGTAAAATTACCTTGACCAAAGAGCAACACTTGTGTGTTTCCATTTTATTTGTACATAAATTTCAAATCCCACATAATTTGTTTCTTAGAACAATGCTACTAGATCTATTCTGAACGAAGTGATAAATGAGTCAAGTCCCTTTTCTTGCAGTACCTGGATGCTCCTACATTAGGATGCCTTTTTAATTTGGAAGGCTTAGCTCTGCCCTGGGGTGTGTGCACATGTTATCCCTAAATTAGGAAAGTGGTGTTGTGGGGTGATGTGCAGCACATGATAGATCAATGCATATAGGAAGTATTTATTTGAATATTGATGCTTCTGAAGTATCAGAAGGCAATGTCCAATGCTCACAGTTCTCAGGCTTCAGGAACTGTAACTCCAGATCAGGTCCAGTATCCTTCTGAAAGAGTCACCCCCAATATGATACTTGTGGCCACCAATCTGATTTTAACAAAGAGCTACTAGGGTTAGTCTTTTTTGGTACACCTCCTCTTTTGGCACCTCATCACATAAGACACTTAGCATGAGTTTTATGGTGTGTACTCAAATCCAAGATGAAATCCTCCCTCAAAGTCAGCATGAGGGGTGGGGATCCTAGTTTTAGATTAGAGTACCAGCCCAAGGCAGGTGGCAACTCTGGTTTCAACCTGGTGCTTGGAGCTGGAGCTGAGCTGCCACCTGCCCTGGGCTGGAATGGTTTGTATAGCAGGGGAGGGGGCATGTGGCCAAGGGGAGTGCATGGGAGACTAGGGCGAGGGGAAGGAGAACCTGCAACCTACCCCTCTACCCCCTGCTCCATTTGCTTGTGTCTGCCTCCCCCACCCTCTGCTCCCCTCTCCCCAGCTGTCCCCCACCCACCTACCTTACCTTCTGCTCTGGCTCTGGTCCCTCCAGGCCCAACTCTGCCCAGCCAGGAGTTGCTGCTGCTTCTCCCTGGCTGGCCTGGACTGAGGTCATGCTGCTGCTGAATAAGCTGCAGCAGAACACAAGTGGAGGGGCAACAGTGAATGGAGGGCAGGCATGGGCACAGGTGTGGTTTTGACAGTTGGAGGGAGGGCAAGCTGCATGAAGGAGCAGCGGGTGAGAAAAGCAGGGGTGAGCTAGGCTGGGGCTGCGCTGCTACCGACTGCCTTGAGGAGCACAGCTGCAACAGAAGGTAAGGGAAGGTGGGCAGGAGGTGGAGGAGGGGGCAAGCTGCAGGGTGGAACAAGGGGTGGGGGACGCAGGGAGTGGAAGGGGCAGACAGAGATAAGGGGCAAGGGGCAGAAGATCGGTAATGGGGGCAGACACAGGCACAGAGGGGCAGGGGAGCAAGAAACAGGGGTCTGCCCCCTCACCCTTGTCAAAACAGCGGAGGGGGGAGAAATTTAAGATACCCTTCCACTAATTAGATTTTCTACATGGAAAATTGTAACAAATGTACAATTTTCCACAGGGGCAACGTGTAGGGGGTGCATGAGGGTGCACATCCACCCCCTGCACATGGAGGTGCACTCCTTGCGGGCAGTCACCCCTTACCACCCCACCGCCAGCACCACTGGTGGTGTCTGCGGGTGGTCCACAATCGCCCCTGGTTGCTGCCAACACTGCCGGCAGCAGCTGTGGTTGCCACTCACCACCCCACCCCACCCCACCGCCAACAGTGCTGGTGGCGTCTGTGGGAGCTCCCTGCTCACCACCACCGTGCTCCCACCACTGCTGCTGTGCTCTTGCTGCCGCTGGTGCAGCTGTGCCCCCCCAGCCGCCTGGGGCACATGCCATTCATGATTTTCCATGTATAGAATCTAATTATTGGAGGGTCATTTAAGATTGAAAGCTGTCTTGGATTTGGGTAAATGTAGTGTTTAGAATGTAGCAAGCATTACCAAAAGTTAGAACATGTTCTGAGCAGTTACACAGTAATGCTTACTACAATCTTCCAGCCTGCTTCCCTTTCTAGAGAGTGCTGGTGAGTGAGCAGGGTTTCTGCCTCTGACAGCGAGCAGAGGAAGGCATGGGGAGTTGAGGCAAGAGCAGCACCCTCTCCCAGGCTCTTGATCAAGCAGTTCAAGACTCCAGTGCAGTTCTGGGGCAGGGACCAACAATCAGCAGATCGCTTGTTATCTCTCCAGAGTGGCTGAATAATAGCCGAACACATTTTACTTAATACGGGAGATACTCTTCCCCAAAAAGCCCTACCTTTGCTATGCTATGAGCACACCAAGTGTGTGTTTTACTGATGAATGTATGTTCACTTGCATTTATCAAGTGCAGGTAACACATCTTAAGTGCCACAAGGCCCTGATATTGAACATTCTAATATAATAAAAGGCTTAGTACTTCCGTCGTCTGTCCATAACATAACTACGCATGTGCCCCAGAGGGGGCTGGCAGCAATTGGCTGCATGGGCTCCACCCCCTCAGGCAGAGAGGCAGGGGCGGAGGTAGCCTGGCTGCATCACTGGAGCAGGGAGCATAGACCTGGCCCAGTAGGATGTGAGAGTATGTGTGGTTGTGGGTGGGTGTGTGTGTGCAGCCAGAGGCAGAGTAGGTGAGTGGGCGTGGGTGTGTTCATACAGCAAGTCCCACATGCACAGTCCACCATACATATGCACCCACAGTCCCTTCACACTGCCATACACACAGACCGCCACAACCCCATACCCACCCACACTCCACATACCCACAGCCCCACACAAATCTATACCCACCCCCCACAATATACAAGAGTAAGACTTCACTTTAAGTTTCTGTGCAATCACTTCTATATGCACTACCCAAACACATGTACATCGGGACAACAATATTTTTTTAAATCAAATTAACGAATGCTGTAGATGTTTTGTTTTTAGAATATAATTTGGTACTTTTCTGGTTCTGAGATGGCAAACCCCCTTGCTGAAAGAAGTACTTCTTGGGGCAAGGGGAGGGACTTCTGGTGGCAAAGGTCAGGGATTAGGGGGCAGGACTTCTGGTCACAAGATGGTGACCATGGTCGAGGCACCTGCCAAGGGGCGGAGCTACCTATGCGGCCCTTGACAGCT
>NW_017729022.1:80417291-80419495 GCF_001723915.1 Gavialis gangeticus
CTAAAGCCAAGGGACAGATTTGGCATTCAGGACTCAGGTCTGTTGAGGATTGGAGGTGACACCGTCATTTATATTCCTGTTCCATGAAAAACAAATAAGGCCGTAGTCTTGCATTGCAAACATAGTGGGGGGGGAAGGCGAGAGAGGAGGGAAGTAAGTTCTCCCTGAAATGCTCCATCATGCGTGACGGGCAATTGGCTAGTTTGAGTTTATATTAGTTTAAATCTTACTCCTCTTATTTTACATCATTCAAGAATCGAGGGAATAGAAGGAAAACCAGGTGCAGTGGAGGTTGGCACTGGAAGCCCTGGGTTCTGCTCCCAAAGCTGTTTAAGACTATTTAGTGCAATGTATAGACAGCACAGGGCTCCCTTCCTCCTAGGGCAGCATGAGCCTTCCAGGGCAAGGCTCCAGCTTTCATGTTCTCCTGGCTGCTTTGTTCTTGAATTCTTTTCTGCACAGCAGCCCAGTGGTAGCAGGAATGATTGAGGATGCCCTCAGCCCTGCCTCAGACAGGGCACATTCTGGGTTATGGCCTCTCCTAGTTCCCAGGAAAGTGTCCTGACCATTAGACTATCAGGAAAAAATTAGCGGGTCCTTTTTATCCTCTCCTCTGTTCAGATAATTGCCTCCCCTCTGGGTAATTTGGATCCCACGACAGTGGGGATGCATAACATACAGCCCAAAGGGCAGAAGTTCACTTCTCTCCAAGCCAAGTATTTCTCACTGCCTGCCTTTAGGAGGCTCTCTGCTCTGGGCTCTGGAAGAATGCCAAGAGGCCACTCAGAAAATCGAAGAGCCATATGCCTCCACAGAACAGGATCAGGGCTCGAATTATGGGTGAGCCTGGAGGAGGCTGAGTCCTCCCCCATAAGAGATGATCGTCCCCTGTAAGATTTGAAAATCATAAGATGGGGGGGAGTCTCCGATTTTATTAGGTCATCATGATGGGCCTCCCAATTTTTTTTTGCAGACCCCGCCCCAAGAGTCAAAGCATAATTCTAACCCTGGACAGAAAAAGAGAAGCCGTCAGAGGCAAGATGCCTTTTTGTCCTGACAAGAGGCCACACAGATTTAGACATCCCATTGGCAAAGTAGGGCAGGGCCTGTATAGGTTTATTTAAAAAAATAAGGAATTATAAGTTACCTGGAGATTTTATATTGCTTATTCCCAGCTATGAACATTATTCAATATTATTTCAAGAAAATTCTTTATTTTACTTCAGGTTTTACTAGAGAGACTAACACTTCATAAATAATTTGCATTATACACACACGCAGGTACTACCTGAAAGCCTATTGTAAGCAGTAGGAAAAATACTGCCCTACAACACAAGAGTGACAAAATATAGACGTTATAATATAGAGCATATTTTAATTGAAAGATTTTTTTTCTTATCATAAAATACTACAAGTAGACGTCAGTAGTATGTCTACCAGTAGTATGTCTACCTATGTAGATATTTTGTTGCTTCCCAGGAGTGACTTGTACAAAATACAAGTTACACTGAGAAGCAACAAAACCTGAAGAGTCATTTACATACATTTGATTATGGACACTACCGTGCTCCCATTTAAACCAGTTTCAAGACATCTGTTGACTTTAGTAAGAACACCCTGTGGCTGCATCTGTCTACTGCATATGCTCCCATTCACTTACGCAACATACTATAGTTCATTCATATGCAAACAGTATGATTTTTAAAACAACTGAAACATTGTCCCTTCCCCACTCCTTTACCAAGGCAGTACATTACATACCTGCCTCCTTCAAAATGACTGATGAGATCGGACACCTTGCTGGATTTTTCTTTTGAGACACAAGAAGCAGAGGTAGATGTAACTTCCTCCATTCTTGGATTTGATCTCGGTAAAGCTTTATGCCTGGGAATTTGGTATGTAATGGATGAAGACAAATTCTGTAGATGTTTTGGCTTTGGAGGCACTGTAGGATATGAAAAATATAGTAGTAGCAGTAGTTGTAGTAGTAGTTTATTTATAGCTTTCACCAAAATAATATAATAAAATGAACAATAAAATTGTATGTAACAACATACATATAATTTATAATTTTTTACTAATTTACACAGTCAGATTATCTGTTCTACCAGTTTAAACCAAATTAAAACAGAACACAGGATATGACGATATAATAGTAAAAATAAAATGAAGCAGTGCACAATAAAACAAAACATGAGAATTCT
>NW_017729022.1:80424495-80432188 GCF_001723915.1 Gavialis gangeticus
CGATATAATAGTAAAAATAAAATGAAGCAGTGCACAATAAAACACAACATGAGAATTCTATTTGGACCCTATTCTTTGTGCAAGTAACACAAATATAAGGAGTACAGGACAGGTTCCAAAACGTTAGAGAAACCAGATTTTTTTACTTCATTAACACAGTATTTAAAATTTCCCAATAACAGAGAGATTAATTTTCTTCTCATTTCTTCAAAGAACGAGTATGACCACAAACAGGGATTAATGTCATCTATCTCATTCTTCTCACAAGCAGATATTCTATCTGAACATGGGGTCTGACACCAAATGCCCATGACAACTGCAGATCTCATCAGACTGAATCTCAATCTAGTAATGGCCTCTCATTATTTGTAGCTAAGTAAGTGTCTAGACCAAAGGAGTACTTTACTAATCTTAATAAGGGGGAAGTCTGAGTCAGGCAGTCTCAGTGCCAGAATACCTGTCTGCATACTAGAATATTTAGTTCTTAAATTTATGCCTTCTTTTAAATACAGGGAAAATATTGGGTCAGTGATCCTCAGTATATTTCCTAGGCCATTTGTCTGGAGAAGAGCATAGATGCTATTTAATCATTCCAACAATGGCTTACCTGACAAGAGAGAGACTTCCAGAAGTGATTTATTAGTGTATGTGGCATGTGTTAACGATCTAACTTTCATCCACCAGTTTAGAATTCTTAATTAAGGTACCAGTTCTCACAGCTATCAGTCCAGTTTAAGAGTGCATGGACTCCTCCCATTGTAGAATTAGGTAGAGTTTTAAAAATATACAAGTCGGCAGTTTGTGTTGCCAAAATATTATATGATTTCACATACACAGTAAAAGGAATAAAAATAATCCTGTAAGCCTACTGAAATTTAATGTTTAACGATCTTCACATCAGTATATTAGTTTCAATATTTACTGTAAAGCACAAGACATCCGCTTTGTAGAAACTAACCAATGACTAACAAGCTGTAACCACTGGCTCTCCCTAAATAGAACCAAAGTAATTAGATAATCTAGTTGGTCTGCAGCACCCAGAGGTCATTTCAGTCATTTTTTCCAACAACAACACCACCACCACGCTGAACAAAACTTTGGTGCTCTCACACACCAAGAATGACAGTTTATTCAAGGAGATCTTTGCTTCAGGAAAGCTTCAGTTCAGACCTGCTACCGAAATCCTTAGCTGGTGCAAACAGTGATAGCTCTACTGACTTTCATGGGCTTATGCACACTTACATTGGTGAGAATCTGCTCCAACGTATTATATTATAGATATAGATATATACAAATATTCAAAGACACCAATCGTTTGAAATACATAGTATAAAAGATGCAACAGAAGTGACTCCCTCTGGGGAAGCTTCTCCCTGAAGAGGTTAAAGTAAAAAGATGGTCTTTTGCAGCATATCTAAAAAATTAAAAGAACGCAGGCTCTGGCACACAGGTAAGCCAGTTTCCATATCATCGAACCCTGCTGGAGAAGAACCTATTAATACCTTGTCTTTTTTAGACTGTGACTGCAGCCCATAAGCCTCTATTTAGCAAGACAGGCCACAGCTAAGGAAGAAAATAGGAAGGACAGGTAAGCATTGTTAATTATTATTGTGCTATGCCTAAATGGCAAACATCTCAGTCCGAATCCTTTTACTGAACCATTATATTCCTCCATGTCTGGCCTTTCCGTTTCCAGCCAAACATTTCCAAGTTTAAGTTTGTATCCATCCTTTCCCCCCATCCTATAAAAAGCCATTTTTTCTTGGATTATTAGTAACTGGACCTGGTTTTATGCAGTATAGGTATGAAACAGAAAGCTATGTCATAAGCAAAGCACTGTCATTCAGGGTGTATACAGATGTTTAGGTAGCCTGGTAGGGCAGCACTCTAACTATGGTACTTTACACAAAAGCACCATAATTAGAGTGCTGTTGAACCTAACAGGCATTTATTTGCCTGCTGCCTCCTGGCTGCCGTGCCTGGAGCTGGGGGGTGAGAATTGAGCCCCACTACCTTGCAGACCCAGCCTGGTTCCCCCTAAGACTCCAGCAGGGATAGCTGGGCCAGGCCTGTGAGGCAAGGGGGGCTCTGTCCCTGCAAATTCTGCCCCAAGCTTTTGACAGCAGCAGCTCACAGTTGCTGGCTTGGCTTTGCCACAGCCAGAGCTGGAGCTGGGGCAGGGGCACCTTTATCTGATACTACATCATATGAGGATTAACTTGTCATGCCATTTTATCATGCCATTTTTCATCACCATTTTTAAAGCACTCTGCAGCCCCCAATGTTTGTTATATTACAGCTACAGAGCGCTTTTGGCAGCTTCATTAGGTGAAAAGTGTAACTTCTGTACACACCCACAGCCACAGTTGTGAGGACAAGGGAGAAAGAGGGACACAAATGAACAGTATTTCCCTATGTAACTCTCTTTCTGAAGCTGCCACCCACAGCGTGTGAGAAGCAGTACTTCCACTCCAGTCTGATTCCAATCTGATGCTGTTTCTTCTTATCGTTTCAGAACAGCAAACCTGCTCCAGTTCTGCAAGAAAACAAGAGGGCCAAATTCCACAGATGCCCTAAAGAACAACCTAAAAAGAAAATATATGGGGGTGGGGAAGGGAAGGGCAGAAACTACACACACACACACACACACTTTCTCTCTCTCTCTCTCTCTTTAATAAATGGCATTAGTTTGGTACTGACTGCAAGCAGGGGAGGGACCAATCCACAAAAGGAAGTAACCAATTTGTTAATCCCTTTTAATTTGAAACTTCCTCTGGAGATTGATCAGCTCTTGAAAACATACGCCATGGACCCTATCTTTCCAGTCAAGAAAACAACACAACAGGGGAATAAGTACCAAGAAGAGGTTCATAGAAAGACAAGAGGGTGGCATTATTAAGACGTATGTGTTGTACATTAAAAAGTGTAAAGGTACTGGTACATGGCACCAGACATGATTAAAAATGCATCTATTTCCATAACAAGACATACTCTGAGGTAGTTTATCATTTGGCTCTGGAACAGTTTACCATGGAAATTAGTTCAAGTCATGTCACCACAATTTAAACACTTTTGTGAACAAGACACTGACAAGTACATTTTGTCCTACAGGAAACAATCATGCCTTGGAAGGAAGATCGACCTAATCCAGCTGAGTCTATCCATTTGCATCTTGTATTCAGGTATGGCAGGTAAAAATAAATTCTGTTACCAATAGGAAAGGGGAAAAAAAACCCCAAAACAGACCTCTATCGAATGATCTTTTAGCAACAACTTCAATGGAAGTAAGTGTGAATGGTACTTTACAAACAGATTAAGTAGACACAAGTCTTCCCCAAAATGTTTATAGCTTCACTCATACCAACAGGAAAGGATGACAAATGAAAAGGAACAAACAGAAAGGGGGAAAGGGATGAGGTTTGCCAAGAGGGACAAGAAGCTTCTGTTGTGTATTGTCCTTGGCCCTTTAAAAATCTGATTTATAGATATTAAGGTAAGTCTATGAGCAGGAACAAGCTGAACATAATTGTTTAACCAGTGTTTTCCATGATGATAGACTTTCCTGAGAAATTAAGTATGTTTACTCATGCACATACTTAGTGCTGTGGAGCAGTTTTTCTTTCACTGTTCTCCATCCTCTCGGGGAGTTCATAGAAGGACTGGCAGATCTAGGCCAATGAGCATGAGATAACTGTCAGGGAGCTGAACAGCTAGCTCTCTGAACTCACAAAAGTGATGAGACAGCTGAAAAATGTGAGACAGACTGGCTGGGAAAAAGCAGGACACATAATTGAGTGTGGGCATTCCAGTTCCCCTGGGACAGGAGATTACAAGGAAAAGGGAGTTTGTGTAGACTTACTGGCCAGAATTAAACAGATGGGCAGCAACATGTCTTGCAATGCATTCTGTATGGTAACTGCAATGTGTTTTGTACAGCAATTAGAGAGGTCATCTACTTGATAAACAGTCAATGCCAGAGTGAGAATTCACAAAAGCAGCCAAAGCTGAAGATCTTAACACAGTGCTTAATAAGTAAAAGGCAGGTATGTTTGGAGCAGAAAAATATTTTCTTTTATCTGGGTCCAACACACAGTCTGGAATAAAATCAGATACATAATCCTTCCCAAACAGGTATCGAGCATAAGTGTTCAAACAGCCTTCTGGCCAATGTGAATCATGTCATCGCTTCAGTAGAATTAGGAGAAGCAGCAAGACCATTCTTTTGAACTAGGAGACAATTCTACCTCATTGGGATGCCTGGTCAACCTGAAAAGAAGAACTGTGAGAGAATCAAAGTCCCATCCCAGTCCTCATAAAAAGCAGTTTTTTTAATCTCATCTCCTTAATCTGTTCTTAATACGAGTTTTTTTCTTATAATCAAGGTCTTTGTGGAAGTTTGGGGATGAGAATGGTGTAAATACACCAGTCTCAAAAGGATCACAGAAAGCCATTGAAAAAGGAGAAATCTGACAGTTAAAATATATATAAGCCTTCCAAAAAGGTGAACCATTTAACATGGACCATGAAAAATATGTAAATTCCGTTAATTCCTCCTTCTATCTACCTTCTGAAACAATTTAATTTAATCTCAGATTATTTTGCTGTGTACAGAGAGTAGGGATATTGAAAAACAAAGAGAAAGTACTGGACCATTGTAAGTCAACCCAGATAATTGAAAGCAGTGTTCAACAATAAAAATTCCTGAGCTTCTACACTGCAAAGCTGTAAGCTCATCCAGAGATGCAAGCTGCATATCCAGCCCAGAGAAACCTACCATTATGCCAAAATAGTCACTGCCAGACGTGGCTAACCAAAACATTTATCAGAATGTAGAGTACTTTGGCTGTGCAATCAAGTGCAAGCGAAGAAGGAAGTACCACTATAAAAAGGTCAAAAAGGCATAAAGGCTCCACCACCCCAAAGATTTCACACCAACGCCTACTGTCCTTTCACTAGAGAAGTCTTGACTTGCCTTTTTTCTTATTACTAAACAGTGAGGCTTCTGTTCATTTTAAATTTCTCCCACTCTGGCTGATATTAGCCAAAGAGTTGTATTGTAACAGTTTGATTCAATGAGAATGTGGAATTGAAAATGTTAATATTTGAAACATTCCCTGGATGAGTACCTCCTTGCCCACTGTCAGCACCTTCAAGTTGACTGTCTAAAGAATCTGGCTAGATGGATCTGTGCTGCAGGAGTGCAAAATACTTCTGGCAATCCAGATGCGGCAGGAAAAAGGAAGTTAACCATTTGGTCTATTTTTACGGTATACTACTCATGATTGTAGTATACAAATTGTTTCTAGTAGGCCATTAAGTGGTATGACAAACATCCTTCAGATGTGCTTTGCTTTCTTATCTTCTTCCTGTGAGGAGAGAATGCTTGGTTTCAGCAGGGTTTTGTTGTTGCTGCTTCACATTGTTTAGACAATTTGCACCAGGTACTTGGAGTGGAAGCTGATAAAGTCTGCGATGGCCCATAGCTCTTGCTTTGAGTTTAAAATTTAAAATCCCTCTTAAGAAAGTTCTGCCTGCCTCAGGCAAGGACCAGCTTTAATCTACCCATAGTTTTGCCAGAGGAGCAAAACTGTTGACTAGTCTCCGCCCTGGTGTTCTTTTAACTATGCCAGGCCAAGGTCACTGCTTCCCTTGAAGGTGAGCCCTGAGACCTTAAGCTTGATTAAAACTCAAGGTCCAGTTTTCCAGTTGAAAGCACAGAACAGGCCTGATGTGCTCAAAGTAGCCTGTGTTGCTGGGCAGATGCACTGCATTGTTTTGTTCTAGTTAAGCATTGAAGACTTCCTGTCTGGGTGAATATCATACTGCTGTAGACTAACTAGGCCCTAGGGAGGGCTCCAAGAGAGCTGATTCTTAACCTACAGCTGTGTGCTCCACTTTCCTGGAGCATCATGTTTCACCTCCAGCTGAACTGAAAGAACTTAGTCTCTTCCTCTCAAAGGGGTACTTGGCCAGTCATCCTGCATCTGCCACCTCCAGGCTACATTAAAGTCCACTCTATTTTAAAATGAATGCAAAACTATGCATAGGGCCCAGCTGGCATAGACTTTGGTTGCCTGCCTCCTCTGTGATCCAGCCTGCATGGTTAACCCCCTCCTCTGGTTCCCATTCAGTTTAAGGCACTCAGTCTACGTCTCAAAATAACTAATGAATTCAGCCCCAGCTACATTAAAAACTGAATTTTGATCTATGAACTGCTGTGCTTATTTGTTGTTGTAAGCCCATGCTATATAACAAAAGCTATTATTTTACTTGTGCTCTTGGACAAGCAACCTTGCCTTTTCCTTAAAATGCCAGGAAATAAATTAAATTGAAGGAAAAGAATTTTATATTTTTCTATTCTGGGCAGCAGTTTATTCACTTGATCTGTCTGTACCAGAACTGGTATGCAATGAATGATTAGGTTCCAAAGATTTAAGCCAATTCTCAGAGACCAAAGAGCAGTACTGAACAAAAACAGGTTCAGAGTGCATGATTCATTTCAAATCCAAGTCTTGGGTAACAAGTAGAACTTTGGACAGTAAAACTTAACACTAATCTACCTTGCAAAATGAGCAAACCTATATTGATGAATTATATCACACACGTCTCTTTTCATCTTTCTCTTTTTATCTCATTTTATTTCCTAAATATTAGCCAGTTAGATTAATCATTAAATAACATTAATTTATCAACAACAACAAAAAACCTGGGTCTAGAATTTATATTCGTGATTTTATTTCCTTTCAATATAAAGGGACATTTAAGGTTTGCAAGACTGAAGCAGCCTCCCGAAAAAACAGACGGAAAACTTTTTCTGCTGGTTTTTTAAAATAAAAGTACAATACCTGCCAGCTAAAGCTACAACAGTAATATAGGTACATCAATATATTGGTCTGATATCGGATTGGCACCGATGTAAAAAAAATTCTCTAGATTGAAAAATCAGCCATATCTGGCTGACAATTTGGCTGATAAATGGCCCGTGCATGCGCACAGCCACAGTGCAGCTTAGGCAGTGAGGAGCACAGCCCAGCAGCATAGAGAGCTGCCTCCAGCTGGTAAGTCTGGTGTGGTGGAAGGGGAGGGAGGAGGGAAGGGGCTGGGTGGCAGATCAAGGCCCACACGATGAGGGAGGAATGGGGCAGGGACTGGGGCAAGTACTGCCCAGCCGGGGAGGGGTGGGCCTGGGCAGAGCTGCAGCTCATCCAGGGGGCAGCTCCTGCCACTGAGCACCATTCAGCCAGGAGCCGCTAGTTTGACAGCTCATCCAGTGCTTGCCTGCTCATCCAGTGACTCCCACTGCTTGTCCGGGAGGGCATGTGGGTGGGGAGGGAGTATGCCCCTGGATCTGCGTGGAGTGGGGCAGGCTGGGGCCGGGGCTGTGCACCAAGCTCTTCCCGGTGGGGCAGGGTTGTGCTGGGAAGGGGCTACGGCAAATTTGTGGCTGTACCCCGCTCCTGTAGCCCCCTTCCTAGAACAGCCCTGCCCCGGCCCAAAGAGGTTGGTGTTGCCCAGCCTCACACAGATCCAGGGGCACATGTCCCTCCCATGCCCTCCTGGATGAGCAGGCGAGCGCCAGACAAGCCGCTGAAACAACAGCTCCCAGCCAAGCCGCACGCAGTGGTGGGAGCCACCCCCCCAACCCCCAGCGCCCCTCCCTGGATGAGCAGCAGCTCTGTGCCATGCCCACCCC
>NW_017729022.1:80432501-80433874 GCF_001723915.1 Gavialis gangeticus
CCACCCCGGCTAAGTAGCGCTTGCTGCAGCCCCTGCCCCACTCCTGCCTCATTGCGGGGGCCTTGATCTGCCACCCCAGCTCCTTCCCTCCCCTCCCCTCTCCCCTTCCACCACACCAGACTTACCAGCTGGAGGCAGCTCTCCATGCTGCCAGGCTGGTTATCGAAAACCAGATTGGTATCAGCTGATATGCCTCCTTAAAAATTGGCTATCTGTGCACCCCTAAACACTAAGAAACCAAGCTTCTGACATGAGCAACCCACCAGTGTAACTGGCTCAAATAAATGTACACATAATTTCCTTACTCTGTCTGCCCATTTAAATCACAGACAAGGCTCACACAGAAATCCTGAATTATATAAGTTTGATTCTTTGCATGTATTTAGAGAGAAACCTTCTAGTCAGACCTGCATTCAAAAGTGTGTCTAACTCTATCCCAACTACAAAGTTGGTCCAATAAAAGATATCACCCTAAGAAATCCCTGCCTTCAGAGAGAGAAACATACGGAAGACAACACACTCAGGCATTCCAAAAAACATGGTACAACATCCATTTTGCAAGAAATTATCGCTTCTCAGCCTACAAACATTCCTGCAAGTGCAACTTTCTGAAGTAGGTATTTCTCAGATGCAGGCAGCAGACTGATGACTGATGAAAGAGCAGCAAAACTACTTGAATGAATCATGTTCAATGTTATACAACAGCTCTCTAAAAGTTAAAAGGCTCTGAAATCTACAGTATGTTATTAAAATCAGGCTGCTTATTCTCTCTTCACCCACTAGTAAAGATTTATGTTTTTTCTTAGGAAAAAAGATGATTTTCAAAAAAAATATGGTTACAATATTATGGTTAGCCTTCTTTCAGAGAATAAATTACAACAGGATGCCACTGAACAGTACAGACAGGCCATTTAGCTGGACAATGTTTATACATGCCTTTTAGTACTGTTGACTGTAAATAAGAATGTTTTATCAAAGTTCTATAAATAAGATCACAGCTTTATTTTGATCTTGTGCTTCATAAATAAAACAAGACTTGTCCTGAACCCCTATAGATTTCTTTCCCCTCTAACTGCAGGGTGAAGTGTAATGGAACACTACCGCAAAGAATGAACATTGTATTTATCTCCAGGCTAGGGACAGCACAGGCAAAAGACATTATAGTTTCCAATTAGTGCTGCTTGCAATGGGAATTCCTGTGAGGAAGGCATGGGTGTATTAAGGCTTTGTTACACATTCAGTTTGAAGCTAGATAGAAACCAGCTATAGGAGTTGTTGCTCATTTTCAAGCACTAACTTTATAGATGGCAGACTCTTTTTATAACTGGATAGTCATTTTTTCATGTGATAATTACTTCGCATGTGTGGCCTAT
>NW_017729022.1:80438874-80443292 GCF_001723915.1 Gavialis gangeticus
TTAGTGCTGCTTGCAATGGGAATTCCTGTGAGGAAGGCATGGGTGTATTAAGGCTTTGTTACACATTCAGTTTGAAGCTAGATAGAAACCAGCTATAGGAGTTGTTGCTCATTTTCAAGCACTAACTTTATAGATGGCAGACTCTTTTTATAACTGGATAGTCATTTTTTCATGTGATAATTACTTCGCATGTGTGGCCGATCTAAATTTATTGTGCAATTAACTGGTTAATTGCATAATGTACATAACATGTAGCAGGGGCCTTAGAAAGCAAAAGGAGATGAATTTGCTTCTTAATTGGAGGCCAAGGCAAGATCCAAGTTGGTTCTGTAGTCCCCTAAACTAGACCTAAGTAGAATTCAGGCACTTAAGTTCCAAAGAGTGATGAAGCTTAACCATGAACCACAAACCACAAAACTCAGTAGGCATTTCTATTTTGGGTTGCAAAGTTCCCTAAGCTTACAAAGACTTGGGCACATCTACTTCAGGAAAACAGCACTGAATTTAGCTCAAAAATTGTGGTGGTGCCCTGCTTTTCCACAACAGCATAATGATTAGAGCCATGGTCCTCCTCCTTTCAGCCGCACAGGCTGAGTGGTGTGGGGCCAGTGCATAGGCTGAATCCTGGTGGGCAGGGTTAGTCCACAGGCCTCATGCAGCATGGATCCCACACATCACATCCAGCTCTATATACCAGATCTGGCTCTGGAAGTTGTGGCAATTAATGCTGCCACCTCTCCCCTGCTGCCAAATTTTCAGACCCAGGGGGAGCCCTGTGGGACCAGAGGCTGAGCACTGCTGGATCAAGAAAGTGGGAGACCTGGATTACAAATCCTCAGATGAGGGGATTCAAATCTACATAACCAGTTTTTTTAACTGCCCCAAGTAACAGGCTATAGAATCTGGGGCATCAATTTGGATCACTTAAGTTTTCAGCACCTAAATTTTAGGCATTCTGATACTTAAGGGTAGTCGCCTACTTGTCTAAAACAGATGGTCTCCAAACAGCTAGGTGATAATGGTTTTTGGTTACTATCAGCATAGGCAACATTTAAACCATGAACAAATGTGTGTCTCAATAAAACCATTCCTGGCTACGATTTTTAATATTATAGATTAATAAAACAAAACAAGGCAAAACCTGGCTTGAGGTTAGATGTCATAACTCAACTTGTACCTGAAAAGCTATCTGTAGTGAATGCATAATTCCCTGGTAGGAATGAGGGAAATGTACTTTTGCAGCTCCTCCTCCAGCCCCCTCCAGCTCTGTCAGAACCTGAAAGACTCATTTTACCACTAGTCTTTTTACTCAGCTGCATGGCCTAAATCAGAGTTGTGCAAGCTCTGGCCTGCATGCCAGGTATGGCCCACAATGCCATGTTATCCAGCCCACGAGACTCCCCATGGGTCTGGGAATTCAGCAGTGAGGGCATGGTGGCACTATTTCCTGGTTACCAAGTCTCTGAACCCATGGGGAACCACGAGGCCTGTGCTCTCAATCTAATGCCCAATCCCAACATGCAGGGCAGGGCATGTATGGTGCCGGTCTGCAGGGCCCAATCCTGGTTTGAGGGACTGGAGAGAAGGCGACATGGGCCCCCAGGCCCAGTCCCAGCATGTGGGAAGCAGGAGCACGCGGAGCCAGCCCCTGGGATCCAATCCCAGTGCACAGGCAGAGGGGGCAATACTATACCCCAAGGCTCCATCTTGCCCACAGATAGGTCCTGTGCCACTCACTGGCCTGCATGGCCAAAAGCTTGAGCACCACTGGTCTAGGTCAGCTATAAGTTCACATTCTTCCAGGTCATGAAAAGCAGGACTCCATTTGGAAAATACCATTGCTACTATTTTAACACACAAGAGGGCTTGCTGTTGAACTCACTCTCAACAAACACTGTCTGGGCCAAATGAGGAACTTCTTGCCTACAGATGCAAAGGAAGTCATAGAGCATTAGGAGGAAAAAAGTTTATGTAGATCTCTTGTCTGTAGCAGCCCAAGCATCCTTACTCAGAGTTCTTGTGGGCACAGCTTTTCATTAATTAAATACTGTGCATGTCCTAGTGATTAAAAATCATTGCCCTCTAGCCATTTGGAGATGATCTGATATCACTTCACAAGAAGCTATATAAGCACATTAGATAGGATGGATTAGACAGGAATGATCCCGTCTTGAGCAGGGGGTGGACCTGAGGACCTCCTGAGGTTCTTTCTGGCCTTATTTTCCTAAGATTCAGTAAAACAATGCACAATATGTTTGTTTTCATTTGTGCTCTTTTATTCAGGTGTTTTTCTTGTATTAGATCACAGACAGAAAGATACACTCTGCTATCATTTACGTCAGTTCTGTATACTGATGTAGGTTAAATGAGGATCAAGAATAGACAGATGTTGAGCTACCTCAGGGTGGGTCACACAAAGTAGGAAGTTACATATGGCATCTCATACCATGGCAGAAGAACAGGCAGTATTTAACAAATGACTACCTAGGATGAACATATATAGACAGAACCTAAACCAGTACAACTTTCATTGTTTTACCCCTGCTTCTTCACCAGATCATAGGAAGTTACTTTAGGATGTGGTTTAGGATTTTTTATCATTTGTCTGCTGCTTTTTTGACACCATTATAGTGGGGTAATTCTGTCATCTGTTCAGGCCCTCAGATGGACAGTTACTTCAACAGGGTTTGGTTTTTTTCCCTTTTATTTTTTAAATATGCGTGAACAATTCGCTGCAGAACAACCCACTGAAACAAAGCATTTGAGTCTGTATTTACCTTGTGGCTTTGGATTAGAAGCTGAACATGGGGACTTTTTAACTGGCACGCTTCCATTTATTCCCTGAGCCGCTTCACTGCATGCATTCTGCTTGACTAGTCTGTTTGTGTTGCTTGCTGGACAAGGCTTAGCAGTTATAAGGATCTTTGGACAGACGCTGCTGCCTGTAAAATAAAATAAAACAAAGCATAAATGATAGCCAGTTACAGGGATTATTAAACGTATACACTTATTATTAAACGTATAATATGTTTTATTTCACTGCCACACAGAATTTTTGTTTTTCAGAAGGCAGTCCTGAGTTTCACAGTAAAGTGTCTTGTCCTAGAAATGTATTCTTCTTTAGTCAAATAGTAATAAGGTGGCTTTATTTAAAAAATAAAAAAAGATGCTATGTTGTCACATTAAGAGATCACCAAAATGCTTCTGAATCAACTAGCATTAGCTACTTTGGATGTGCAAATGAATAGAACAACTTTTGCTTAGTCATTACCAGGGCTGTCCCTAGGGTATGGCAAATCAGGACAACTGCCCCAGGCTCCAGGCTTTGGGGGGCCCTGCAGAGCCAGGTGGAGCGGCTGTGGCCCCTCCCATGGGGACCATCTGGTGTTGGCGGCTCTGCCCCACACCACAAAAGCACCACGGAGACCCCCAACCCTACCCAGATACAGGGAAGATCCAGCCCATGCTCTCCCTTTGCAGGGGTCCCATGGGCCCCATGCAGTGTTAAAGGGGACACGCACAGGTCGATTTGCCCCAGGCCCTGCACACCCCTAGAGTCAGCCCTGGTCACTACAATTACTTTTGTCAAACTAGCATACTGGCTTGCCTAGATCTACATATAGGCATCCCTGTCAGATAACCCAAGCTAATAGAAAAATGAAAAGGCAAGTACAAAGTCTTAATAATGACATTTTCTCATTTAACAATTTATTTCATTCTCCAGTCTATTATAAGCATCTGAAAAAAGCCTGCTATTATAAATTCTTCCAACAGGATGTGATTTTTGCCAATTAGAGAGACCAGTATGTTATTTTCCTTGCATAAAGAGAGCTTGATGCAAAACCAACCAAAAAAAAAAAACCCCACATACAGAGCATCATTATATCAAAAAATATATTGATGATTATAACATGCTAGCAGGAAATTAAAAAGTCTTAATGTATTTTTGTGACTAGCTCCAGAAGCATAATCCTCCACAACTTTTTGAGATCTGTTAATATTTAGTTTTAATTAAATACTTCACACCCCATTTATCACTGCCTCATTTTCCCTTTTCAAAATTAAAATTAGCATTGTATCACAAAAAATGGCTCTACAATCACCACAAAGATTTCTGGCATTTCATACCGATGTTGGCAATGCAATGTATAGAAATCCCAACTAGAAGAGATTAAATGCTATATACAACATCTGATGTAGTGCCTGAAATGCAGTATCATTCACTCTTCCTTCTCATTCAATTGATATTTGACCCTCAGTGAACATCCTACAACCAACTCCTCCTGCAACCCTACCAATTTAACAAGAACCTCTTAATAAAAGAAGCAAATCACAGCTGGAGCTAAATTTTCAAAGGAGTCTTTCATGAGGTCAGTGGGAGATTTCATAGACATTAAGGCTGGAAGGGACCTTGGAAG
>NW_017729022.1:80443303-80446323 GCF_001723915.1 Gavialis gangeticus
CCTCCTGTACAGGGTATAGCCATCTATACCTGAGGTCCAGTAATGGGTGGAGTCCCACCAGGTTTCCATTATTGGGTTATAAACAGTTTGGGAGGTCAGGTATACATCTAATGTAAACAGTGCTGTAGTCTAAGTTTAGGTCCTAATTTTAGACTCTGATTTAACTTCAGTTGCAAAGTAATAAAAGCAAAATCTGTCACAAAAGCTTTCCTAAAGTATTTCCCACTGAAGAGAGGAAGAACAATAAATAATTTAAGATCCAGAACAAAGAAAACACTGAAAAAGCTTCCTAACAGGGAGGGCAGTGAAAATGGTTTGGGGGCTGGGGGATATGACTTCTGAGGAGAGGCCGAGGAAACAGGGCTTATTTAGTCTGGAGAAGAAAAGACTCAAGGGGAATTTAATAGCAAGCTTTAACTACCTGGAGGGGGGTTCCAAAGACAATGGAGCTAGACTGTTGTCAGTGGTGGCAGATGACAGAACAAGGAGCAATAAGCTCAAGTTGCACCAAAGGAAGTTTAGGTTGGATATTAGGAAAAAACTCTCACTAGGAGGGTAGTGAAGCACTGGAACAGGTTACCCAGAGAGGTAGTAGAATCTACATCCTTAGAGGTTTTAAAGAGTCAGGTAGACAAGGTCTTGGCTGGGATGATTTAGTTGGGGCTGGTCCTGCACTGAGCAGGGGGTTGGACTAGATGACCCCTGAGGTCCCTTCCAACATGACTTTATATGATTCTATGATCATAAATACGCTACTTTTGTTTGAAATCAATGCAAGCTAACATGCAGTATAACACATCTGATTTAAAACAGTTGGACTAAGTGTTAAGTATACTTTTTTTCTTGGTCAAGTGAGTCTGTCATTTAATTCCTTCAGTTTAAATGTTTTCCAGAAGGCAGATTTCAGGTGTGATCATGTATGCACATTTACCCATGTAATTAATTTAAGTCACGCTGAAATCCCAATGGCTACAATAGGTTCATTCATATGTGCGGAAGTGTCTTCAGGACTAGCACTGTAGTGTCTCAGGAGATATTCAAGTCTGAGATGTTCTTTCTTAGCACAAGTAACCACTGAAGTCTTGCAACAGCTGTGCCACCTGTAATACTCCACCAGAAGCGGCCAGTCTTATTCAGTGTTTAAAGCCACAGCATAAAAGCAGATGCAAAAGTGACCTTTTGGCATTATCAATATGAAACAAAGAATTCCAGTAAGACTCATTTAGACTACAGACAGGGGTGTCAAACTCAGCCTGGGCTCAATCTGGACTGCAGGGGCTCCTCCCAGGCCAGATCCATACCACCAGCAAAAAACTGCGGTAGGCCATGATTGGGCAGGAACATGGATCTGCATTCAGGAGGCAGTATAGGCCTGGGCCCAGGTAGCAGGATGGGGCTACATTTAGGAGCTCAGAGCCACATACAGGCAACAGCACGAAGGCAGCACAGCTGCATGGGTCTGAGGGCATGCAGTGTCATGGGGCCATGTTTAGGTTGCAGCATGGGCCCAGGAATGTGCAGTGAAACAGGGCTATGGTTGGGTATCAGCACATGTCCAGGGGTTGGCCAGTGATGGCCATGTCTAGCAGAATCTAGGGACCCCAAATTCCATAGCAAGCCATGCCCCCCAATCTCCGATAGTCTAGACTACCAGCAAGCCAGAAAAAAGGTTCCATGGGCCAGATCCAGCCCACCAGCCATATGTTTAACATCCTTGCTTTAGGCTAATCTATGTCTCAATTCAGCATGTGGGAGGAGCCTTTTTCACATTTATCGTTCTCTGTTTATCACTCTTGTCCAAGGAAACATTCATCCTTGGGGAGCACAATGTTTGCTGGGGGCTGAAAAGTTACTTAAAAATCTATGTAATTTTTCGAATTAGTAGTCCTATTTTTATAAAAGTCTGGTACTGAATCACCTGTCAGGAGGAGTAATTTATCCTAGCATAGTTAATAGAGTATATTCAGTGTTTATAAAGTGTACTCAGAGGTTGACTTGAAAGGGCAAGACAATACCTTGTTCCAGGATTGTTTTACATAATATTTAAAAATATATCCACTAATTCTGGGACTATGTAGTCTATGTTAATTTCTGGGAACTGCCAGCCTTGGATTCAAACCAGTTCCTGAAACCTTGCCCAAAAAGCAAAAAAACCCAGAGTACTCCACTAATAACATAAACCTGCTTTACTAGACATGTGTCTAAATATACCCAGACTGCAGATGTTGTGAAAAATCTAAAATGCATCAGTTTTATTTTAGTAAAAAAGGCAAATGCTTTTTTAACACTTATTCAGTGACATGTATTTCAAAAGCATTGGTCAATAATGCCCATTTAACTAATCAGTGACACAGTCCACTTCTAACTGTTCCTCAGCAAGGGCTACTTAAAACCTTATTATGCTTGCAAACAAGACAGACACACAGAGCACACACAGGAATGCATCTTTTAGCACACAGAAATAGGTTCCTATTAATTGGTTTTCAGTTGCATAGTATTAAAAAAAAAAACCAAAAAACCTACCTTGGTTTACATCCATAAATATTTGTTTTCTTTCCTCAGCCATTCATATCCCTGCTTTTTTTTAAACTTCCTAAACTTCAGTTCAACAGCAACACAATGCTAGCTAGCTAACTGCATCTATTATCCGCAGTGCAACTCCTAACTTTAGGGATTGGTAAATTAATGTATAGAGGGAAGGGTTAAAAAGACAAATAAAGTGATCTAGAAGGCCCAGAATGTGAGTAGGAGGGAGGAAGTAAAAATACCAACAGGAAAGAGCCTCAGGCACTGTAAGTTAGATGAGTACTCTTTTTTTTTTTTTGTCAGTTGCCTAGTGTATGTCTATAAAGAACCCTGCATGTGTTTGAGGCAAAGAAATACACTACCTAATTAACTAAAGCCATAAAGATTTAAATTGGGCACCGTTAGAAATGACAACAATGACGACAGCAAGAACAGCAGCAAAAAATGGATAACTTGCATCTTTAAAAGATAAAAAAAAAAAAAAAAAAAAAAAA
>NW_017729022.1:80446430-80450033 GCF_001723915.1 Gavialis gangeticus
AAAAAAAAAAAAAAAAAAAAAAAAAAAAAAAAAAAAAAGAAGTGTTTTGCCAAGGTTCAGACCCTCAATCTGCAGGTTCATAAACCAAAGGTAGAGGTTTTCCTTTGGCTTTTTGGTTTTCAATCCAGATCAAGGTGCCTAGTGTATGTTCACTGTGCCAAGAACACTTTATTTTTGTTAACTTTGTGACCTTTCTCTTAGTTATTCATGATGAACTAAGCAGAAGTTCAGTGTTTTAGGATGTGGCTTCAGCTCCAGGGACAAGGAATTGCCACGGAGCAATTCTATTATACTTAGAAAAAAAAAAAAGTAAAGTTTTCAGGAAGCAAAACTAAGAAAGTCTAAGTTGGCTTTAGAATCTATGGGCATCTATACACATACTCTAGAGTGGCTCTTGGGAGCCACTTTAACTAAAATGCCTGCAGTGTCTCATGTATTCAGTGTCCCGAGTTTCACAATGGCAGGGGTTTTTAA
This sequence comes from Gavialis gangeticus, assembly GCF_001723915.1. Lineage (NCBI taxonomy): Eukaryota > Metazoa > Chordata > Crocodylia > Gavialidae > Gavialis > Gavialis gangeticus. The sequence goes on from NW_017729022.1 coordinate 80,446,905, forward strand.
ATGTGCGGATGCTGCCCTAGTACCATTTTGAAATGTGGGGATGCTGAATACATGCTGCTAGACCATTCTAATTAGAAGGTTCCACAGACTCTACTTGAATGCGTCGAAGCAGGTGTCCTGCATATGTACAGGCACCCATATATCTTCTCTCAGAGGTTACTAAATGTTGTAGATTCAAAAGATCCTCTCCGCCATCACCAAAACAAATGCGACTTTATAGTTGTGTTGCCAAGCTGATTCAAATAACATTTTACAAAGCCCCCCCACTTTCCCGCACCCCAACACACACACAGCAACACACTGCACATTCCATCTTCCAAGGGCTTGCACCTTCAGTTTTCACTTTTGTCTTGGACTAAGGACAGATATTCAAAAACCCTGAGCCTGAATTGATTCAACCTTTGCAGGTTAGTCTAACCTGGCTAGATTGAATCAGTTTCCAACTGCACAGACATTCTCTCTGGACTGAGGAAATTCAGGCACATGCCTACAGTGGCTCAGGCTAGAAGCCACGAGGTGCTAGAGCAGCCCTCCCTTCACTTGCACACAGCTGAGCTGAGGGGGGCATGGCCAGGCCCCGGCAGGACACTCCGATTGGGGAGGGGTGTAAACTCCCATCCTGCCTGCACTGTCCCAGGCTTTTCCCTACTCACTGCTCAAGGGGTGGGAGTGTTGCCAACCCCATGCCCCAGGCTAGCACTCTGAGGCAAGCGGGAGGGAGGCGGGGTGCAGTGCATGCATCTGTTGATTTTCAGTCTCCGTCTCTGCTTCTTTATACGTCAGCAAATTGACAGGTGAGCAAGCCAGCCAAGTGATAAAAGTGTTTATCAGCCCTAACTCAGTGTTTATCACCCCATTAAAAAACAGAGAGACATTACCAGCTACTTGTTGATTCTGCCTGTTGATTCAGCACTGACCCAGCATGTCGTCTGCTAGCTAATACACAGACACCTCAGCAAGGCAGAGGGTAGGGGGGGAATTCCTGCTTAGCATGGGGTGGTGAGGGGGAGAGGGGGGGAACAGCCCTCAGTCTCTGCAGGAGCTGCAGCCAGGGAGCAGGGGAGAGGGGCCAGACCTGCTGTGGAGCAGGGAGCCTCGCCCAGCCCAGCAGGGCTGTTTCCAGAAGGCTGAAAATGGGAAGAAGGCTACAGCAGAAGTTAAAGAGAATGTTGTTATATCACTAATTTCTTAGACATTCTGATGGCTAGATCAAGTGCACTAAAATAGGTGGGGAGAAAGAAAAGTTGCAAATAATAATGCAAAACACTTTCCAAATGGCTACATTAGATTTGCTTTGATAGAGAAAAAGAAAATCTAACTTGTTTATAATCCACACAGATCCACTAAACCTCCAACAAGCAGAGCTCATTAAAAGAATTCCCAAGCAGGGGGCATGAAAGTCCTAAAAGGGTACCCAATATCCTGCCCTCAATTTTGCTATGGAGTTGCACCATTCCCACTGCTGCTCTGAACACACCCACCTAAATGAGTTTTACAGCATGTATGTAATGAGGAGCTGCCCTGTAAAGCCTGCCTTTAAGCAAGAGGTATAAATTAATACACTGAAGTGCTCAGATAACCAAGAACAAGACATAACATGGACTTGGATAATACCAAATAATTCTTAACTGAGGAAACATTGCCAGTAGATCATGGAGGTAGGAGAGTAGGGTTATATTCTGGACTGCCATCAATTTGTTGTAAAACCTCAGTCAAAAAAAAATACTGGGACTTTTTACAAATTTTGGCACAGCATCCTCATCTGTTTTATGAAGATTGCAAAATTGGGTCTGTGCTGCTAAGTGTTGGGGGAAAATTAAGAATGATTTATTTTCTTCAATGAAATTGAACTGAATCTAACCCAGGAGGTGCACAGCCCCACCAGGGGGGACGCCTTGTTGGACCTGGTGCTGGCTGCAAGTGACGACCTGGGGAGGGGGCTGCAGGTGCTCAACCACCTGGGCAACAGTGATCATCGCCTGCTGGAATTCACCATCCAACGCAAGGTGGCAAAGGCCTGCAGCAAGGCAGCAGCCCTAGATTTCAGGAGGGCGGACTTCAATGAGCTAAGGAGAATAGTTGGGGAAGCACTAAGGTCCCAGAGGGGAGGGGAGCCAGGTGTCCAAGGAGAGTGGTTGCTCCTCAAGGAGACGATCCTCCAAGCCCAAAGGGAGTTAATCCCAAAGGGAGCAGGAGGGCACACAAGCCCCCATGGCTCAACAAAAGCATCCAGGAATGTCTCCTACCTAAAAGGGAGGCATACACCCAATGGAAAGTAGGGGCCATCACCAGGGATGACTATACTGCAGTTGCTCGTGGATGTAGGGGGGCAGTCAGGAAGGCCAAGGCAGAGATGGAATTGGGACTAGCTTCCCGGATTAAAGACAATAAGAAGTCCTTTTTTAAATACACAGGGGGTAAAAAGAAGGTTCCAGATAATGTGGGGCCCCTGCAGGACACGTTAGGAAATTCGGTCGTCACACCAGATGACAAAGCCAACATATTTAACAATTTCTTTGCCTCCATTTTCCTAAGCAGGTCCCCCTCAGGCCCCAGGGGAGGCACACCTAGGCCAAGGGTTAGTGAGGAACTAGTTAGGGAACTTCTGGAGGGACTGGATGTATTCAAGTCAGCTGGTCCAGACCATCTCCACCCTAGAGTACTAAGGGAATTGGCTGAGGTCATTGCAGGGCCCCTGGCACGGCTTTACGAGCACTCGTGGTGCTCTGGTATGGTGCCGGAAGACTGGAAGAGGGCCAACGTGGTTCCCATCTTCAAAAAGGGGAGGAAGGAGGACCCGGGAAACTATAGGCCAGTTAGTCTTACCTTGATCCTGGGCAAGCTTTTTGAGAAAATTATTCTGGCACATATCCAAGAGGGGCCAGCAGGGGAGGTCATGTTTAGGGGCAATCAACATGGGTTCATTACCAGCAGGTCCTGTCAGACCAACCTGGTGGCCTTCTATGATCAGATCACTGAATCATGAGATGCAGGGGTAGCAGTAGACACAGTCTTCCTGAACTTAAGGAAGGCCTTCAACACTGTCTCTCACCCTGTTCTCACTAAAACTGGGGGACTGTGGTGTTGACACCCACACAGTCAATTGGGTCGCCAACTGGCTGGAGGGCC
>NW_017729022.1:80455033-80458103 GCF_001723915.1 Gavialis gangeticus
GGGGATCTAGTGACCTGTTATAAACTAGTTAGGGGGGGGATCAGCAGGCACTGGGGAAGTCTCTGTTCCCCTGAGCACTACCAGGAGTGACCAGGAATAACGGTCACAAGCTGGCAGAGGGTAGATTCAGACTAGACATCAGGAGGTGTTACTTCATGGTCAAGGCGGCTAGGATCTGGAACTAACTTCCAAGAGAAGTGGTGCTGGCTCCTACCCAGGGGGTCTTTAAGAGGAGGTTAGATGTACACCTTGCTGGGGTCGTTTGACCCCAGTACTCTTTCCTGCCATGGCAGGGGGTCGGACTAGATGATCTACTCAGTTTCATAGTTTCTAGGGTCAGAAGGGACCTATGAAATTAACAGAAATGCACATTTTCCTAAAGCTTAGAGGTCTGATTAGTAAAGAACTTTCAAATTCAGATTGCCATTTGGAAAGCATAGATTTGTGAGCACAAACAAGTATTGGCTTGCATGACATCACTTAGACATCTCACTACATTACCTAATTTGCTAGGATAGTGGTTTTAAAACTGTTCATCACTTAATCAGTGACTTACATCAGGTTCCTCAATAGGTCATCATGGGTTTTGCAAACAGATTGGGGTAATGGCAGTGAGTGGGGAGATAGTGCATTGCCCTTGCTGAGCAGGGTCACCTGGCTTCATATCAGCTCATACAGCCTGCAGAGCCAGGGGTAGGAGTCCCACAAGAGAGGAAGAGATATCAAAGGGTTCCATGACTCTAGGAAGTTTGAAAACCACTGTACTAGCACAATAAAATCAATATGCAAATCTGCAAGAATGTGTGGCCACAAACTTGAACATAAAAGAATGGAGGACGCTTCTGGGTGTTCTCCATGCTTTCCTCAGAGGATACAAGGGAGCATATACTTGTTTCCATCTTCATATGCATCATTCAAGCAAGCCCTTACAAAAACAGTACAACATTTGGGAAACTGTAAGATTGATCTTGGATTTTAAATGAAACCATGCAAAACCAGGAATTCTGGTCTTTTAATATAAGATCATATATATCCATATACAGCGGCTGTTTGAAAGGGCTCACTTTTGTTAACTTGAACCCAACAAGAAGTAAAATTCTAGGTGGGTGATTATCTACAGGTACCAGTCGGAGAAAGACAGGAAAAAAAACAAAAACCAAACCAACCCAAAACCTCTTTGCATCTGTCCGCCTGTCTCTTGTTATATGTGTGTGGCCTTTTGAAAAAGAAAATAAACTGTAGACCACTGAGCTACAAATTCTTTAAAAAGTCTAAATAACATAAGACTTCAAACTGCTACTCTGCAAATGAGCTCTAAGGTTGAATAACACGGTGGTGAGTGCTGTGGTCAGTCACTGATGAAATAGTTGATAATTCTGTAGTGAAAGAAAAGTGACTAGATGATTGGTGGATGGGATACTGACACAAACTCATTTTGGTTCTGTGCACAATCTCATTAGCTGAAGTAAACTATAAGTAGTACATTTCCAAGGGGGCAAATATATAAAGTTTGGGGATGCATTTGAAGACTGGAATATTGGCATCAATCAGGTACTTTATTAGTACGACTGGAAAGAACAACTCCTAGCATCAGTTCTGGCGCGTGCAGGAACAAACTGAAAAATGGTAGTTTTTAAAAAGCTATTCTCCAGACACAGGCAAAGCATTTTATAAGCTGCAGCAGAAGGAATAACCTCTGTGTATGTGTGCACGTGTACACACACAGTTCCTCTCTCCTCCTTTGGTTAAATGCTATTTGGTACAAGGAATAAATCAATCCTTGCAAATTTGCACTCTAAAGGCAGCAGGAAGGCATTTACACCACCCTCTTACTTTGCATGCATCACCGCATCATTAATAATGTCCACTGCGTGCATTTCCAAAACACTGAAGGTGAGCTTCGGGGTGGCAGGTAAATTAAAATGGCATTAAACAATCTGGAGCCTAAAACCTGAGCTAGATACCAAATACTTATTAGCAAACACTTACTGGGAAAAGCAAGATACTAAACACTTGGATGACAAGTTAAGCTACAAACCGGCTTTTTCCACTACTAGAAATGTTCTCAGGAGAGGTAGCAGTACAAGCATTCAGACTGTAACTGTCCCCTCACGCCTGCTGCCAAGATCAAGTGATCACATCTGAAGAAAGCATGGGGAGCAGCTGCTGCTCCTGTCCTCCTTGGGACCCAGGACAGAGGAGTGGGCAGGGAGCAAGGAACAGCCTAACAAATCTCCCACTTCTGCTTCACACCACGGACTCCAGTCTGGGGAGTAGTCAGGGAGCACAGGATGGCTGCTTCTTCCTTCACCAACCAGTCTACAGGAGAGGTAGAAGATGCTCCCCCTGACCTCCCCAGACTGGGGTGACTCAAGTCTGGCCAAGGCACAGGAGCCTTTCCCTGGCCTTGACTGCTCTGGGGACTGGAGGGAGGCAAGCAGCTGCTGTTCCCAATGGCTGCCCTAGATCAAAGGTGACCCCAAACTAGAGAAGGTGCGGAGAGCATTCCCCCGCCACTCGACACTTCCTGGTCCCCAGAAGGAGTTGAGCAGTGGTGAGGTGCACAGGTATTTTGTTCTCCTGAGAGAAACTCTTCAGGGAGCAACCTCTACCGGGCCAGAGATGAATTATTTTTCTTCCAGAACTACCAATTTTGTTTCGGGTAAAACTGTGTGATCACCTGTATGTATACTAGTGGGGTTTCTATGAGAGCTTCAACTCCCCTGGAACAAACATAACACTTGTATGTGGCCTTAACCTATGTGACAGGGGCCGTCCGGAGGCCAGTCACAATGTTGGCCTGCCCACCTGTCTAGGGCAGCCTGCCCTGCGTCATCTGCCTCACCTTGATGTAAAAAGAAGAGAATTGTGGGAGGTTGCCCATTTTATGCCCCAATGCCTAGGGCATTATCCACGGCTCAATCTCCCCTTGTACAGTGTCCTATGCCTCGCAGATGACATCCAAATTACTCCCAAATCCCCCAGCCCCATTGCTGGGCCACACTCAGCTTCTGGCCCAAACTTGGCCTCAGGCATCCGGAGATTTACCTTGGCTACCTGCCCCGCCACT
>NW_017729022.1:80463103-80470972 GCF_001723915.1 Gavialis gangeticus
TTCTGGCCCAAACTTGGCCTCAGGCATCCGGAGATTTACCTTGGCTCCCTCCCCCGCCACTGGGGCCCCAACTCACACTCTGGGCTCTACGCCTCAACAGGCTTCTAGCCCCTCACACTCTACCCCTCACTGGGGTCGCTAATCTGCCCCCTAGCTAGGGTTCCTGAGAATTATGCCCCTTTGGCCTCAAGTGTCTGTCAACACGCCTGGACCCTGACTCAGGCCCCACTCAATGGGCCTGGGCTCCTGTGTTTTTCTGGCGGGGTGTGCTCCCCTAACCTTTCCCCTCCATGGGGAAACCCACAAGGCAGCAGGGGATGAAGCTTTCTGGCACCCCATACTCACCCTTCACTGGGAAGGCACAGGTGTGGCATTTCCTGGAAGCTGCCCTGCCACTAGAAGCCCCACCACGCCATCCAACCCCAGCAGGGTGTAGTTTTAGTTCATTCCCCAGGACTAGAAACCTCCTCCATCCCCATAGTTCCTGCCCTTTACCTCCAGATGTTCTGAGAGCAGCAGCTCCAGCTGTGTGATGTTATCCTTCCAGCTCCCTGCAGCAACTGCGGGCTCTGCTTCTCAGTGCCTGCTCTTATTCCCTAGTAGCTAGGCCCTCCTTCCAATCAGGCTGCCTTCTGCTGGCCATGCAACTCTCCTGACTGGCACTGCAGTCACTTGCCAGCTGCTCTGCTCCCTGTTTAGGTGCTAAAAGCGGCAGGCACCAGAGATGCCCTGCCACAGTCTACATAATATTCTGAAATAAATTACATGGAGTGCTTTGCTGCCCCAGTTACCCAAGTAAAACCAAATGGTATTACTTCAACAGAAGACAAAGCCACCCAAATATTCAACTGAAATGTTAATGTTCAGATGAAACAAACAACAACGTAGGGCATAAATGAGACGCTTAAATCTGGTTGACCTTAGGTTAGATATATTATACTGTTTTGCTTTATGGGTATACACAAGACTAGCATTAATACCATATTTCCTTCTTCATCCTAGACTGATTCATTTAGACAGGAGGGGTGGTATATATTACTGCTCACTGAAACACCCTGCCTGGATACAACTTTTATAACAGAAAAGGCAACAGAGAAGGCAGTTCTCACACATACTTAAGTGGTACTATCAACAACCTGCTATAATCCTTGCTAATGGATAGATCCACTAAAATATTGGGATTTTGTTTACAGTGGCTCTATTAATAAGCCAAAATGGCACCAGTTTGCACATACTGATATCACATATTTCAAATAGGAAATTGTTGCGTGATTTCATCAGAGCTGACTTTTCAGTAGCCTCTTACATTTTGCCGCCTTTCTTATGGTGTTATCAGCAAAAAATAAACTCCTGAAGTACCACTTTAAATTAAGAGAATGCTCATCCTGCACCTTTCTTTAGATACTCAGCAAAATTCTGTAATCCTGACATTCTCTTAAATTATTTGGAATGCCTAAAAAAGTTAGAAGAGTTATTTTTTATTTACTTAAAGAATTGTATAGAAATGTAAGAAGTGGCATTTTTTTTCTTCCTCTTAACCTCAAGGAAAGAAACCTTTTAGTCAATTTTGGGTCTTTTCTTTAGAAATCCACATACACACACAGAACACAGCTGAACTGAACTCATTAAAATAATTTGAATTAATATATGCAGCAAATTATTTCTGTAATAATTTACCTAGCTCTCCAAAGACAGCTGCTAATGCGTACAGATAGCAGAAAAGGGTGGAGATGACAAATATCAAGTTCTTGGATTACATAGTCTTTTTATGCTAAACGGTGGATACCCATCAGTTTTTCATCCTTATTTAATCCATTTTTTTTATATCATAAACACATCTAAGCCTCAGTTATAACCAGGCAAATTCTCATGGCAGTTACTAGTTTTGCCTGCCCAATAACTATAGGATTAAACTTTAAACTTCACGGCCAAGTCAAGATTTACAACAATGCTTTTCTACTCCAACCTGGATTCCTTAATGTACTACTCTACATTATGCAGACTAAATGACTGAAGGGTGAATGCAAGATCACAATTGACTAGAGGTGATCTGCTGACATTAAATAATTCATATTCAGCTGGAGATCTCAGAGTCAATTTATCCAAAAGGCTTCTGCGTGTTTTATTGATCTTTGGCCCTGATCCCACAAGCTACTTCATGCGACCAGACCTCTGAGTCTGCTTTGAGCCCTAGCAAAATGAACAGGCCTACAAACAATAAGAGGAGATTAATATAAAAGTGTTATGTTAACTTTTTTTGGGGTTTAAGAATATTCACATCACATTTGTTAGAAACAAATACAACTACTGGACTTCAAAAGATTCCCTTGGAAAACCAAAGTCAAAATCTGCTTCTTTACTGCACTGCATGAGGCAGCTTCCTGCCTGCTTTAAGCTAATTAGAGAGCCAGGATGCCGGAGGAGAACACATATATGGCACTGCCATTCTCAAGCTGTTTCATCTGGAAGTAGCAGCACCTGGTTGAAAAGCACCTGGTGAGTAAGCTGACTCAGCATGAACAGTTACACTCAGCCAGGGGTGCCACCACATTAAAAAAAGTGGCAGTGGGGTGCCATGACCCTGAAAAAGTTGAGAATCACTATAATATACACTTAAGAAGGAAAAGTGAATAACGCTGGTAATGCTGCTGTCCAAGAATTACTTGTGATTCTGTAGCTGCAACAGCATCAAAACAATAGCACATCCCAAGCTAAAGCTTGAACCACTGGATGCAATAAATAAGTTCCCCTCCCATCAAGCCTCACGTGGCTACATTTCACCAGGGATGGATCAGGTTATTGAAATAATCTAAACTAAGGTCCTATATGCACTACAATAATGAACAACTTGGTGATGTCAATGGTTAATAAGGACTCCCACAATAAATTTACAAAGCCCTGTTTGACTTCTGATGTGAACAGGGCTAAACAGTTTTTAAAGCACCTTCACAGAAGAATGTACTGTTAAAAAGGAATAGAAAGGTGCATTTTCCACTTTCAGTAACCACAAAGTATTTTTTCACTTACTTTGGTTACTTTACTTAAAATAATTTGCAACACTGGTTTAAGGGACAGGGCAGGGGAAACATATACAATAATGTCCTTTAATCAATGGGGATACTCTTCATAGTTTGAGTTTAATAAAATTATATAGCTATCTGTGGGATTAGGTTAGGCCCAAAATTTAGCAATACTTTCAGTGTTCGAAAACTCCTTCAGAAGTCATAAAAAAACGGACTACTTACCGCTGTGTTTCAATTGAGTAGTGCTTAAGGGTGGTTTCTTTCTTCCCATCCCTGCCTACCCCTCAAATCCCAGCACCTCTCTGTCAATTTTTATTAGCTTCCTCCACACTTTGATGGGAAGCAAGATTTCTGCTGCTTCTTTAAGTCTCTACTTGCATTGACAGCAGTTTTATCTGTAAACCTACCTCTGCCATTAACAGGAAGCATTACTGTAGTTTCCCTAGTGGATTTTTCCCCTTTAATCTTCATGCTGTTACTTTACAAAGGTAAAAAATACCCTCTTTTCACTGTTGTTCTGTGCCTGGAAACATAGTTAAATCACTTATAGCCAGGATCCAAAACCCAGCAAGATCAATGGGAGTCTCTCTCACATGCACCATTTTCAAACCCCTCCAATTTTGCAATCCTCATTTACACAAATAAACTCAGACTAAAATGGGACTGCTTGCATAAGTATGGATTGCAGTATCACACCCTAAACATTTCTCCAGTTTGCTGGTTCTCTTTAGTGTATCAGCAACGTAAGAGATACTTAACATGGTATTGTGCATAATGCTCAGTACCTGAAGACAGCATCCAACATTTAACGTTAGCAAGGTGACTCAAGTTCTATTAGCAGGCACACTGGTTGAAAGAAGGTAGAGATAATGTACTGGCTCAGAAATACAAATACCCTTGTATATAACCATGGTATAACCATGGTAGAGATACTAACTTACGAGCGTCTACAATGGGTATGTCAGTGTACTCATAATTCAAGTTGTGTGTACAAGGAAGTGCTTCCTCCTCCTCCATTTGTAGATTTTCAAACAAATATTAGGCAATAGTTTTCCAAAAAAAGAGCCATTGCTAAATGTGGATTTGAATTCCTTCATCTCTTTGTTGCTCATCACATGAAAATGCTGCACAAGTATGCCTTTTGAATGTGCCTATATGTAACATTTTCATTCTCTGGTCTCCCTGGACATCTATATAATTAAAAAGACATCTCTGAAGCGGTGGGTATTTTTAGAATAGCTATATGAATTCTGAAAGATGAATATAGCTAACTTCTACCCATACATGGACCTATATAAATGTGTAATAGTTTTAGAAACAGGATGCCACAAGTAAGCCCCAGCCACAACAAGAGAAAGAGCATCTAACACAGCAGGTTTAAATATATATTTTTATTCTTTTGAATAGTTTGAACACTTTTTATGACAAAGAAGATTATGAAGAATTCAGAGAGAATCTCCCTATACATAACACGTCTGAAACATACAAGAACCACTAAAAGGAAGAGAGTCAGTGAAGATCTTCAACATCTGAATCAGATGAAGAAACCGTCAATAAAATTGTGAACCATTTTCAGTCCCCTTACAATGTCACCCTCTCTGCATAAGTGAGTTATGAGGATAGCACAGAGGTTAGGGCCAGCACACTTTTCAAGCCCTAGTGAACAGCACCACTCTAAAGTGCATGGCTTACAATCTAGAAGATGTTTGTTTGTTTTTTAAGTGCTTTAATTGTAGAATGCAGTACAGTGAGGCCTACTGCACAAGAACTCCATAAGAAAAAGGCCAGGCACTCAATGGGACCCTTTAAAAAAAATTCAAATGTTTAAATAAAGCATCCCTTAGGAAAATCAGCCCTTTTTGTCAAAGAGAGGGCTTGTATAGGCTGCAAAAACCTTGTGCCAACAGGCCCCTTTAAATCTGTACCACCTTTACAGCTTTGTAAAACTGCAGCTACTCTGAGTTTAGCATACTTTTTGTAATCTTTGAAGCACACAGTTCATTTTCAGGCTGCTTAAGTAGCCCAAGCTTGCTGCCAAATAATTAACAAGTATCATCTACAATACACAAAGCAACAAGCAACTCCCTGGGAATGCTTGCTGCACCAGCACAGAAATATAAAGAACCTAAACGGCAGACTTCACAGGAATTTCAGTACTTCCTGCTTTTGACCTGATTGGAACCACCATGAGAATAGCCTCACAGATCTGGCTTACATTAGGGCCTCCTGTGAGATCATTCAGTTTCTATCAATTCCCCTCTCATGATGGTGCCAATTTTGATATGGGCACTTGGCTACAAAGAACTAGACTGAGACCATCTCAGGTTATTCAAGTAAGTATTGCCCTAGATTCAAAACAAACAAAAATGTTATCTTCCAGAGAATATGGCTCTTGTGCTGTCAAAAAACTCATTTCAGACAGAGCAAACAATTTGTAGCAGTTTTCAGTTGCTGAGGCTAACTAATTTCTAACCAACCTGGCTTCAGTTTTATTTAATGATCCAGTTGATAGATGTGATAGAAAGGACAAAACGAGTTTAATGTGTTTATACTGTTCAAACTCTTCTTTCCTGTCCCCCAAAATAATTTAAAATATACTCTTCATGCTTTTTAAGAAATATATATTGAACATCACTTGATAAAATCCCAAATAGGGAAAAAAACATTCATTTTTTTCTTCCTCATTTTTGAGGCCATTATTTGGTAATTTCTTATAAGAACTATTCTGAAAAAGCTGAATGGTCACACGACTGTTTAAATCATCTTCCTGTTCTAGAGTTTACAGTTTCCTAAAATAAAATTGATGAATGGGCATTCCCTAAAAAAAAAAATCATACTAAGAGGCGTGAGTGGGAAGGAGAACAAGCAGCCACCTTGTAAAGCTGCCAATATTATAATGGCAAGGGTCTTTCAATTATGTTAACAAGAATCCACTTTGTGGCTAAAGACTCTGGAGAACACTCTTAAATACCCCAACACTTCAGCTTGGAAAATCAAAACTTAAACCTCTGGGATACCTCCAACAGTATCTGAGTTCTTTTTTTTTTAAGCCCTGGCTCCTGGAATCATGAAATACATAAAACTCAGAGCTTTTACAAAGTTTCCAGTTCCTGTGGTTAGGAAGCAAGAGTTTAAGAACACAACACTTAGGGTAGGGACAGAAATAACACATAAACCAATATAAGTGATCGGAAACTGGTTCAAAGCTGAAATACAACAGAACTTTGCAGCGCACATAAACCACTTTCAAAATGGTTGAAACTGGTTTAAGATAAACCTGGATGGATACAATTTCAGACTTAGCTGATTTAGCTTAAATTAGTTTATTGAACTACTGTTCCAGATCCACTCCAGAGTCAAGTTAACTCATAGTCTCCCAGGATGCTTTGCACATGCCCCACAAACCCCAACTCGCAGGGTGGGCAGGCTAGCCTTGGCTCAAGCTGTCTGTTCTAACCCAGCAGGGAGGCCTAATCTAGTGCCCCCCAACTTCTGGCCTGGGCCACTGCAGGCATGTGGCTACATTTCCAGAATCAAAAGTGAAGGTCTATTCACTTGCTTACTGGTTCACTCAATGCAGCTTAGACTAACCTGAAAAGATTGAATCAATTCAGCATTGGACTTTTTGACCGTCTGTACTTAGCCTGAGACACTCCCAAAACAGAAAAAGCAATTAATTAAACCAGATTGTACGCACAATCTTTTTTTTAGGCTTGACTATCTGAAAGTCCAAGTTTGGTAAAATTTTAAAACACCTCCCCCTCCTTTGCCAACCACTGCCGATGACTAGGGACCTACCTAAATTCCTGTAAGACAAAGGGATTTTCACGGGCTGCTCACAGCAACACAAAGCCAATTTTACAATCTTGTTATGGAGAACCCTTGTGACTGATTGGTTGAAGGTCCCCCAGCAGTCCTGCCCCTTGCTTGGCCAATCACTAATCTTCAGACTGAAGCACTGTTGCAGCATTGCATTTGGTTTCTTAAAAGATGGTTCTGAAACCTTTTCGCTTTCCTGATTGGGGCCTTCACTGAATTTATGTCAGTAGCTCAGCCTCTCAGTAGCTTTCTCTCAAACCACATGTTCTATGGCTGCAGGGGTTGCTGCACTTTCTTTGTATTCTGATATTTTTTGTATTTTTTTGGTGACTGAACTCAAAATGGCAGGAAACGCCATTTTTCACAGTGATTACAGAAACTGCCACTTTTTGCAGTTTCCATAAAAATCGCGAAACTGTCAGTTTCATCTGTGGTTCAGAAGAGTGAGGAGTCCTGAAAGAGAATTGGGGAAGAAAACAAGGCACTAAAAATTGTATTAAAAACTAAAGCAACGAAAGATTTGTTCTTCCATAAGTGGAGGTGCACCCATATATCGGTCTGATATTGGACTGGCACTGATATAAAGAAAACTGATTGCATCAGAAAATGGCCTGATGTGGTCAATAATTTGGCTAATAAATGCCCATGTGTGCACACAGACATGGGCGTCCCCGTGGTGAGACAGCGAGTGAGGCCCCCGTGCCCCCATGGCGAGACAGAGTGAGGCAGGGGTTGGGGCAGGTGCTGTGCAGCTGAGGCAGGGAGCAATGTGGGGAGTGGGACAGAACCATGGCTCATCCAGGGGGCGAGGGGGAGGGTGGCTGCCACCACTGTGCACACCCTGGGAGGGCATGTGCCCCCAGATCTGCATGGTGGGGTGGGGGTGGCTGCAACTGCAGGTTGGAGGCAGAGCTGTGCCTTGCTCTTCCCAGAACATGGTGGGGGCTGCAATTGGGGCTGGTGGATCTATGGGAGGGCTACAGCAAAATTTGTGGTGGCTGCAGACCGCCCCCCACCATGTCCCCCT
>NW_017729022.1:80471039-80487112 GCF_001723915.1 Gavialis gangeticus
GCTCTGGTCCCACTGAGAAGAGCCTGGCCCAGCCCCAGCCCACCCTGCCCAAACCCCACACAAATCTGGGGGCACATGCTCCTCCCTCTGCCCTCCCAGGGTGCATGCAGCAGAAGCCGCTCCCCCCCACACCCCTCCAGATGAACCGCAGCTCCATCCCATGCCCTGCCCTACCCTTGCTGGGCAGCGCCTACCCCAGCCCCACTCCCTTCCTCATCATGGGGCCTTGATCTGCGCCCCCACACCCTTTCCATCCCACCTCCCCTTCTCACCACAACAGTGACTTACCAGCTGCATGCAGCTGTATCAGAAATCAGATCTGTATCAGCCAATATGCCTACTTAAAAATAAGCTATTGGCATTGGCCCCCAAAATCTCTAACGGTGCGCCCCATGTATAACCTCTACCCCTTCACCTGTCATAATCAAAGATTCTTTGTCCTTCTCTCACAAAGAAATAGTTACCTAGTAAACTATGTCAGCTTAGCATCTTATCATTGATAGTAACTGGCTGCAAACAGCAGTGAGGGAAGGAGCAGCAGTTGCTGAAAGTGGGGACCAGAAGAGGGTGTGAAAGTGGCTGACCCTGATACAGTGAGATTTAAACCTATAAACTTTGTGAAATATTGCAGTACATATTTTGGAGGCTGCATCTGGGTGCTCTATTAATACCATATTACCTGGATTTGGGTGCTATAGTAATACAGTAATACCTGGATCACTTGTGACCGAGTGACTCACAACCCTCCTAATTTGCATTGGGTTGCCAAATTAAGATTAAGCCTTAGAGCTGCTTGCTGTGGCTTTTACTTAAAAACACACATCTTCTCTGCTTATCTGGAGCACGTCAGCAGCCTTGAGAAGCTGACCAGAAAAGCAACACATTTTTAAATGGAAGCCACAACCGCCAACTGAAGACCTCAGTGATCCTGTGCATCCATTTACCACAGCTGTATAGAATCTCAACTAGCTCACAAGCCCTTATTCTTGTGAAGGCATGGTCGAGGGGAAAGCAGTGGTACTGAACAGAGGCATAACAAGCTCCTTCAGTACCTGGGATGGGGGGACAGGGCATGCTGACCATTGGAGACCAATGTGGAGGGGAGGAGAGAAAAGGAAGATTTTAGTGGCCATTGCTCTCTGCAGAATGAAGGCTGATGCCACTGCTGCTATAGCCATGTTGGCTTGGACAGCAGTAGCCCCATGGCCAAGCTTCCTGAGAACCATCCCTGCTACCCAGGTTGTTGCTCTCCACCCCCACCAAATTTGTTGCTGGCCACAGGGCTGTGCCTCCCCTGGCAGCCTCCCCAGGATTGTGAGGAGAGCACTATTCTGCCCTGCCCCCCAGGTACACTGCTGGGTAAGGGCCAACCCTGCCTACTCCTATGATTCAGCAGGGCCAGGACAGGACAGGACAGTGCAAGCTATGGCAAGAAGTCCTGTGTTTGGGAGCAACTCTGGCACCCCCTCACTAGTCTGTGCCTAGGGCTGGTGCCCTCACTTGCCCCGCCTTAGTTATGTTATTCAGGTTGAAAATTGATATCTCCCTGTGGGGACTCCAGGTTCTACTACCCAGTTTATACAGTGATTGCACGGAGTGCTCCGCTCCCCCACATCAGGGCCGGGGAGTAGAGCACTTCCCCAGAGCCGGTGGAGCCCGCGCCAGCCCCCCACTCCAGCTTCCATCCCTGCCTTGCCTCACCTCAGGGAGAAGTCACTACCTGCCCCAACGAGGCTTTGCCGGCTCTGGGACACTGCTCCGCTCCCCCGCATCGCCTCGGGGAGCAAGGAGGCACGTGGCGTCAGGGCCATGGAGCGGAGCAGTATCCCAGAGCTGGCGGAGCCTCGCTGGGGCAGAGAGTGGCTACTCCCTGAGGTAAGGCAAGGCAGGGATGGAGGCTGGCATGGGCTCTGGAGAAGTGTTCCACTCCCCGGCCCTGATGTGGGGGAGCGGAGCACTTCCCCAGAGCTGGGGAGCCCGCACCAGGCTCTGGCTCCAGCCCCTGGCCCCCAGCTCCAGCACCTAGCCCCTGGCTCCCAACCCCAGCCTCCAGCCACTGGCCCCCGGCTCCCGACCCCAGCCCTCTTCGGTAAGTGTCCCACACCGGACCGAGGCGATGCGCTCACGGACCAAGGTGGCGCGCTCATGAACCACTGCTCTTTAGAGGGAACATTGCTTCCCACCTCCCTTCTGCAGCAGTGTTTTTACAACTTTCTGAACCAGATGCTTTCAGAGGCTGCTGAGAAAATGGATTAGTGCTTTGTTATTTTCCAACTTCGCAATAATAAAAACATGCAGTTTAGGTAGAAGATACACATTTTGGGTAGAAGGAAGACTAGAAAATTGTTCCAGACATCAAATGTGTGACTATTTGCCCAGTGGGAGCAAATGGGTGAGGTTTACTTTACAGGGGGAAGATCTGGGAACAGCAAAGAAGCTGCTCCCAGATCCACCCCCTGTAAAGTAAGCCTCACCCATTTGCTCTCACTGGGCATTAGGACTAGTAGATCAGCAAAGCAAACTGCTCAGAGCAGCTCCGTATGCAGGCCCATAAACTACACTCAGGTTCTCTACCTTGAGAGACCTTCAGACTGGTATGGTAAGGGAGAAGGAAGGGGATTTCTCAGGTCTAAACACAGCCATCCTCAGCATCCACATGCTAGTCTCTGGTCTGCCCCAGGTAGTGTGAACAAGTTAAGCTTATTTTATTGGCAGCAGACTTGAAGGCAGGAGGAGAGCCATAAAGATATGCCTCAAGGACTGCAGAGGACAGGACACCACACTGAGTTAAGAGATAATAAAGGTTTAAAACAAGTGGGCAAGGGGACTTTTGTAACTGGATCATGAAATGAAGATTGAGCCGGTGGGGTTGTTCAGTGATCATAGAAGACGTGCCTGTAAAAAGGGGAAACCAGCAAGTGTTGAAATAAGGAGAGCTGGGCTTAAGGCAAGAGACACCTATAGGCTAGGGACAGAAATTATCCATACACCAGCATAAATGATTGGAAACCAGTTCAAATCTGTAACAGAAGTTCAGTCAGTGCACAAACTGCTTTCAAAATGGCCAAAGCCAGTTTAAGATGAACCTGGATGGATGTACTATCAGACTTAACTGATTTAGGTTAAATTGGTTTAATGAACTTCTATCCCAGATCCTCTCCAGATTCAAGTCAACTCACAGTCCTCCACAGGGAAACCCTCACTCACCTCCCCGCCAAACCCCTGCTCACAGGGTGGACAGGATAGCCTTGGCCCAAGCTGTCTGCTCCAGCCCAGCAGGGAGACATGGTCTAGCACACTCCCAGCTTCTGGCCTGGACCATTGCAGTCATGTGGCTACATTTCCAGAATCAAAAGTGAACGTCTGTTTACTTGCTTATCAGTTTAATCAATGACTAACCTGGAAAGATTTAATCAATTTAACCTTGAGCTTTTTGACTGTCTGTACTTCACCATAGAGTTAGCTGGATAAATTTGCTGCAACCTTTCCCAGCGGACTTATCAAATCCCCAACCTGTCTAGCACACACTCAGTTCTCTGTTTTCCTCTCTCCTTTCTAGTGGCAGTAGGCTTTTTGGAAGAGCCAGAAGGTGATGTTACAAACACCTATCAGATCTCCTTGGTGTCTCATTTTTGGATTAAAATTTCATTTTAAATGTTATATTACATTGCGCTCTTATGATTGACAAAGATTTTAATTTAATGTTCTATACAGCTGAGCAATTCTAAAGATTGTAAAAAAAATACAGCTAAGTTCCTTAAACACTACTACTTTGTGCAAAGCAAGTTAGAAAATGTTCTTCATAAACTGAAAACACTATAAGTGAATGATGCAATAAAATAAAGCATAATTATGCAAATAAAAATAATTTTGCACATGAATAAGTATAGCGCGAGTAAAAGTTAATCACTGGAAGACCAAAGAAATACTTAGCAAAAAAGATCCCAAAGTAAAGACTGCATACCTATTTCTTAAGTTACACAGAAGAGAGGTTTTCAGATTCAGAACTGATTTATATCAATATACCCTAAGAATTTAAAAAATGTAAATAGAGTACTTGCTGCCAGCTTGCTGTCAAACCGGAAATGGAAAGCACTTTTAATATCTGTCTACAAACTCAATGGTTAAAGAAAAAGTTTTGAGCAGATGAAAGCAAAGGGAAAATGAGCCCAATGTAACACAATACTTTTATATGCTTGACTGGTTAGTCAAACAGTTCAAGAAACTACAAAATTTAGTCAGCACAGGAGCAAAACAAAACACCACCACATTCCAGTTGTATTACACAATCAAGCAGCTGAATTTATAATGTGTTTAGGTTTCTAAGGCACCAGATACAAAGCTTAACTCTTCACTTAGCTTTGGACTAAAACGTGATTACAAATTCAAAGGCAGGAGGAGCTCAGATTAGGAAAGGAACCAATTAACAGGGGAAAGAAAAAAAAAATACAGGCACCCCACAGGCTTACCTGAATCAGATGACATGGTTTTCATGTATTCTGATACTAAACTCATTTGAATGCTGCTGCATTTACAAGGAATCGGTGTCAAGATGGTAACAGACTCATTGATAAGCTTTGTAGACCATCAAGAAGTTCTAATCAGATGCTTGGTATGTACTGGAAACGTAGAGTTAAAAAGCATAGCATAGGATATGCCCCACCTCTTTGAAGGCTGTCTGTTTTGTATGAGGCAGAGCAAGCATGCAACCTAGTGTGCGAGTTTAAGAAAGTGCACAGAGATTTCATTTCTATTAACAGAAAAACAAGGAAATCAAATTACATAACCTTCAAACTGCTGCAGAAAAAGTACAGGGAAACACAGTAAATTGTTTCCATCTAGTGCCTTAGCTTTAATCTAATGTTAAATCCACAGCCACATTCAAAATACAGCAACCTCAAGGTTAATGATAAAATGAGTAGCCTCCCTCCAAGTTGGTACTTACTTTCCCAACTGACTTTTGTTTCAAACACCCTTTTCATTGTGCAAACAATGTGTTTAAACTGCTTCTCTGAACTAAAATAAATACGAAGATTAGAACTCCAGTGCATAGATGCACAGAAAAAGATTACAAATAATTCTCATAATGCAAAAAGTTAAGATTTCTTGGCATAGACTGATAAAAGAAAGGGGCATTTAATTCACTGGACTCAATCCAGTTTTAAGGCACTAACACTGGACACTGTTTGGGGGTGATGAGTACAGGGAATGAATTTTGCAAATAAAAATCATCATCTTAGTAAAGTAAATGAACTAGAAGAGGCATTACAGAAAGTAACTTATTCACCTACACACTTCTCATCTGTATGCTGTTTTTAATGCTCTTTCACCCTCAAGAAAAAAGTAGCCAACTCCATTCCAGTCCCTCCTAACACTTCTTTTTTTTCTACAAGCTCACCAGACAAAAGTCTCTGCTGATCAGTTACTCATCCACCATACAAAACCTGTTACGTTTTAAAGGACTGTCCCACGGGATCCGGCAGAGTACAACTGATTTATTTTTGGTTCTGGTTGCAAAACCCTCTGAGAAGACAAGCTGTTCTTCCTGAGTGTTTGTATTATGACAACCACAGTTCATCTAGCACCATTTAGCATCTAGTTTGTGATCAGACATTTGCTCCTATATCCTAAAAAAGGAAGCATGACGACAAGAGCAAGCAGTCTTCGTTATTGGCTAGTTATCCTCATTTTGGAAATCCTGGCAGGACTTTTCCCTTCCTCCAGCCCAAAACATGCCTTTACCCCACAGTCTTCTCTGCAACTCTTGGACCCTAATTTGGCAGGAGCTGATACTAGGGTTGAGCTGTGTTTCCTAAATCCAAATCTCAGTGTGTCCCATTTCTCACTGCCCATACCTCTAACTTTGATGGAAAGGAATAAGACTAGTTCTGTCCACTAAAATACGAGTTTATTATAAAAACAACAGTTGCCTCATGTGTAGTAATAGGACTATTAGTAGAGAAACTATTTAGAATGTTATTTAAATAGTGTTTTACCTCCACAGAGATGCCTGAAATGCTTTTAAAAAGTATTATTTAATGCTCACAAAAAATATTAAATCCCTGATAACTAACATTTTAACTTATTTTAAAATTACAAACACCTTGAAACTTGTATTTCTCAAAGACTTGTTTCAAGCTGCACGTGTGCAAAACAAGCTATTGTTATTAATAATTTGTTTACAATCTTTTCACTGAAGAGTCCAGGTCTTGGGATCTGGGCCACAAATTATTTCCTTTCTGGTACAGATGTTGAGTCATGCAGGGCACAACCATTTTGCCAGAAACCCACAATAAAAATATGTAATAATTTTGCTTCTGTTATTTTAGAACTTTGGAACATAATTTTGACATTGGAAGCACACATGCAAGTTCACTCACATGCTTCAGTCCTTAGGTTTCAGCCTTTAAAGTGAGTTTTCCACCAAGCTAGATTTCTGGTAACAGTGCTATATGTGCACATGCGTGCACTCACTTTTAAAAACAAGTATCTGAGCATCTGAACTTCCCGTTTTTCAGTTAAAATCCTAACAACTGTGTTTTCCAGCGGCATGTGACAGTAGTGGGGAAAAAGAAGTTAGCAACTAGCTCCCATCCCATCCATCCCATCTATGAATGCAAGCCAGCATTTTGCTTGCTTTACTAGCTGCAGCATCACATTGAAGGCTTGTGTTCATCTTGTGGTCCATTATGACCCCCAAGTCCCTTTTGTCCGAAGCGCTAGTCAGCGTAGCACTGCCAACCCTATAAACATGCTGAAGGTTTTTCCTCCCAAGGTGGAGAACTTTGCATTTTTCAGTGTTAAATGCCATCAGATTCTCATCTGCCCATTTCCTGAGCCTGTCAAGGTCAACCTAGATTGCCCTCCTGTCCTCAGGTGTGGACGCTTTACCCCAAAGTTTGGTTTCGTCGGCAAACTTGGCCAAAACATGTACATTTTAGGGAGGTAAGAGGGAAGAGGTAAGAAAAAGAATCCCTTTCTCATCCCAATGCAGAAGGCAGGTGGGGTGGCACCTTAGAGACTAACTTGTTCAGAAAAGCAAATGTCCATAGGTGGTAGCCTGTATCATCAGATATTATAAATGGACTTCTGAGAAGTGATATAAAACAGAAAGGAATAAAGTCATTTAAATGTAATGGATAGGGAAAGGGGGGGGAGATATAGGGTTGGGACACTACTGAGCAGTAAAAGTGTTTTAAAAAGATCAGACTGAATAAACAAAGCAGTTAACCTCTCGAGGGACATAACTATTATAAAAACTAACCCAGGTAATGGGATAAAACTTCAGAATCTACCGAGACTCTAGTTACTACAATCCTGCGCATGGAGAATTCCTGTTCCAAAATTCCACATTTAAGTTGATTTTTATTACTATTATTACTACTACTACTACTACTAATAATAATAATAATAATACTACCACTACTACTACTACAGTTTTGGGCTAAGTACAGACAGTCAAAAAGCCCAAGGCTGAATCAATTCAGCCTCAGGCTTTGCAGTCTTTGCAGGTTAGTCTAAGATGCACATATTAAATTGAAACAGAAGTGAACAGACATTTACCTTTGATTCAGGAAATGCACCCACATGCCTGCAGTGGCTCAGGCCAGAAGCCAGGGGGCACAAGAGCATGGCTCTCTGGCTGTGTGTTCACTTCCTCTTCCTGATGCCCCCAAGGTCTCTGGGATTTGTAGTCCAGAATTAAAGCAGCAGGACTCTGCAGGGTTGCTCATCACTTCCTCTTCCTGCTTCCAGGTGCTTCTGGGATTTGTAGTCCACAGTCACAGCCAGCAGTGGCTTTGAGCTGGGGAACAGGTGTTTAACCCCCCTCCCTGTTCCCAGACTGAAGCCAGGTTTTTCCTGGTAGGGGGCAGTCTTCCCTCCCCACACACAGACTGGGCAGCATCCTCACCCGGGCTTCCCCCCCCCTCCAAATCCCCACATCAGTCAGCCCTCACTGCTCCAGCTAGGGAGCAGATGGGCATGGCCAGCCCTGCTCTCTGAAGGAGACAACACAACCCAACCCAGGGCTGGAAAGCATGCTCGGATAGAATCAAGGGACCATAAGGGACCTGTAAGATTATCAAGTCCAGTCCCCTGGAGGTTACTGGGCTCAAATGAGCTCAACAAAGTGCTTGTCCATCCCGCTGCTGAACACCTCCAAGGATGGTGACTGCACCATCTCTATTGGGAGTGTGTTCCAGATTCTAGTTACCCTTATGGAAAAAGAAGTTGTTATTTTTTATGTCCAGCCTAAATTTTTCCTGAACTATCTTGTGCCCATTGGTCCTCATCCTCCCAAGGGGTGCCTTCCTGAAGAGTTGCTCCCCTACATCTTGGTGTTCACCCCTGACATAGTTGTAGGCAGCAATCAAGTCACCTCTCACCCTTCTCTTCCTCAGACTGAACAGACCCAGTTCCTGAAGGTCTCTCCTTATACAGCCTATCCTCCAGGCCCCTAATCATATGGGTGGCCCTTCTCTGAACCCCCTCAAGCTTATCTACATCCTTCCTGAAGTGCAATGCCCAGAACTGGACACAGTACACCAGCTGTGGCCTCACCAATGCCGAATAGAGGGGAAGGAGCACCTCTTTGGATCTACTGGCAACACACCGGCTGATGCACACCAGAATTCTATTTACCATGCTGGAAACATCATCGCACTGTTGACTCATGTTCATCTTCTGGCCGATTATCACCTCCAGGTCCCGTTCAGATGAAGTTCCTGCCGGTGGACCACCACCCATCATATAGTTATGAAGGTTCTTCCTACCCAGATGAAGGACCTGGCACTTTTCCCTATTGAACCTCGTCTGATTCCATTCAGCCCATAGGACCAGTCTGTCAAGGTCATCCTGGATCCTTACCCTATTCTTCTGATGTGCCTATATTTCCCCACAGCTTGGTGTCATCCACAAACTTAATCATTGCACTTTCTACTCCCTCATCCAAGTCATTGATAAAGATGTTAAAGAGCATGGGCCCAAGCACTGATCCCTGGGGGACACCACTGGAGAGGGCCATCCAAGATGAGGCCATCCCACTTCTTACAACTCTCTGGGATCGGCCTCTGAGCCAGTTGTCTACCCACCTCACTGTAGACTGGTCAAGGCCAGCACCCTCCAGTTTAATTGAGAGAATCTCATGGAAAACAGAATCAAAGGCTTTACTAAAGTCTAAGTTAATGATGTCAACCTCATGTCCCTTGCCCAGCTGGTTAGTTACCTGGTTATAAAAGGACACTAGGTTTGTTAGGCATGACCTGTCTTCGACAAAGCCATGCCAGTTGCTTCTTAATACCCCACCAGTTACAAGCTTGTAACTGACGGCCTCCTTAACAATTTTTTCAAAGATTTTTTCCATTATCGAAGTCAGACTGACCGGTTTATAGTTTGCAGGGTCATCTGTCTTCCCTTTCTTAAAGACAGGTACCACGTTAGCTCTCTTCCAGTTATTCAGGACCACTCCTGAGTTCCACGACTCTTCAAACAGCTTCACAAAAGGCCCTGCTACGAGGCCAGTTCTTTCACAACTCTCAGATGCAGGTTAGCTGGCACAGCAGACTTGAAAATGTCCAAATGTTCTAAGAGTCCCCTCACCTGTTTGGGGCTGATTTCATGTGGTCTGATGTCATCCCCATATTCCCTGGGCCTCTGGACAGGTGAACAGCTCCCATCTGATTTCAGGAATACCGATGTGAAGTAGTTATTTAGGAGCTCTTCCTTTTTGTGGGGATCAACTGTGGGCTGCCCCTCTGTATTCAGTAGGGGTCCTGCAGTGGAGCTTGATTTCTTCTTGCTCTGCACGTACCTATAGAAGGACTTTTTGTTATCCACTATTTCACTTGCCAGCTTGATCTCCATACCTGCCTTGGCTTTCCGAGTCTTACTTGCAGATCCTGGCTGTATAAGTATACTCCTCTCTGGTTGCCAAACCATTTTTCCATTGTTTACATGATTCTTTTTTCTTTTTCAATAGTTCCCTAATATCCCTGTTGAGCCAAATGGGTCTCTTGGCCCCTTTCCTGCTTTTTGACCGTGGGGACAGCCTCTTTTTGAGCAGTGAGGATTGCCCCCTTAAGGAAGCACCACCATTCCTAAAGTCCCAAATCATTCAGTCACTGGTCGCAGAGGGCCTCTCTAACTAGACTCTGGAGTTTGCCAAAGTCTGCCCTTCTGAAGTCTAGGACTTCTATTCTACTGACTTGAATTCCCAGCCTTTTGATGGATGGTAAAACTAATCAGATTGTGATCACTGTTGCCCAGAGTACCTCCAATCCTCAGGTCACATACCATGTCCTCCCCTTTGGTCAACACTAAGTCCAGAGTGGCTTTACCCCTAGTCAGCCCTTCCACATGCTGGGGGATTGTGATTTAACTTGAACCAGGAATGGGTCTGAGACAGAAGTTTCAGAAACTGGTTTGACTCAAATCAGTTAAGTCTGATACTACTACATTCAACCAGGTTTATTTTAAACCAGTTTCAGCCATTTTGAAACTAGTTTGTGTGCACTGAGCTTCTGTTCTGTTACAGGTTTAAACCAGTTTCTGATCACTTAAACCAGTTTATGTGTAACTTCTGTCCCTAGTCTTGTTTAAAAACAGCTACTCTGAGGTCATCAATGGAATGTCTACGGAAATTAAAGTGTTCTACCACCAGCTTTTGTGTCTACCTGGAACTGATGTCAGATCAGTGTCCATTCATTCTTTCACATAGGGATCATCCCCTCTGTCCAAAGCAGAAAGCAGATGGACAATTTGAGCAGGTGAATGAACCTATCCTTTTCTTCCACTTTCCCTATTCTTTGTATTTAAACTATTTTACTTCTATCTAATATGCCCGTTCTCTCTCTGCAAGTCCATTCATAGCATCTGACTAAGTAGGCTGTTGCCTACAAAAACGTACAACTTTCTGATCAAGACAGTTTCTAAGGTGCTACCCTGGCCTACTTCCTGCCCTAACTTCAGGCTATCCCAGCTAACTATTTTTCTCTAATCAGAAATAAAAGGGAAAGGGATGTTCAATGCCAGGTTAAGTGGAAATGAGAGCAAAGGAGAAAGGTGGGAGAGCTAACAATTTGCCCTTTAAATAAGGTATATGAATATGACCAAAAGATACTGCAACCTGATAAGCCAGGTGCTTGCTCAAGTGGAGCCAGAAACTATTTACTTTCCTAGAGAGCTTGTTTAGAACATTTTGTCCTCTGTTTATAGTTGTGCCTCCTTGAAGGTTAGAGATACTACAGAGCTCTAGAAAGATCCTGAAACGAAAAACAACACTATACTCCATTTATTGGGAAATTCCTTAATTTTCTACAGCACTGGCAAGCATCCACAAGCATATTACTAAAGTAAAAGCAATATACACTGGTGTGTTTAAAAAAAAACCTATACTAGAAAATGCAGATATTTTACCTGCCACAGCAGCAGCATTAGAATTGACTGCACTGAAATCCTATCTTGTAAAACTTTCAGAATGCATGGTTAGCCTTTTACAAATTTGTCTGATCTCTACATGATTAGAGAGCAGACCAGGAGATCTGAGGGGGATTAAAACGTATACTTCTGATTAAACTTCATGTGCTAGCCTCCAAATGACTACAACACTTCATATTGTTCATTCCAAGCAAGGAAGGTACAAACTGTAAACTGACCATGGTTCTATAAAAATGAAGAAAATATTGATATAACCTCAGTAGAACATATTGACAATAGGCACAAGTATGAACTAAACTTCTGCAGAGAGAGACCTGTCAAGCACCTAAGATAACATGATACTCAATAAGCCATATCCATTAGCTGCATTTTCCTTACAACTTCTTGTTAGAAGCACTAGGAACAGACATGCACCAACACTGTTATACTCCTGGGAAATATTCTTTTCTAAATTAGTGTCAATATAAAACATTGCCATTTTTAAAGATAGTTAAAGACTCTTAAAGTAATACCTATTTGATTAACATTTCTTTATACAGGCAGGAGTCCCCTGTGGTTCAGAGGTACTATCCTTGTCTACCACTTAGGAGATCTGGGTTTGATTCCTGGATGCATATACAACCAGAGCCATTGAGGCAACAAACATCTGGACTCTGTCTGGCCTTTGGATTCTGTCTCAGCGCCCCCTAAGGGATGGAAGGTCACACCTCCACACTTCTGCCTGGGTGTCCTTGTGGAAGTGATCCAGAAGACTTGATGGTTGCCTATTAGTTATACTACATAGGCAGAAAAGAGCCGAAGAATGAGTTTCTCATGAAAATGAAACCTCAATGACACTGGCTAAAAGAAAATGGTCTCCTTACTGGTTAACTACGGAAAATATCTCCAAGACATGTATCCATATTGACTTACACATCTGAAAAACAGCACATTCTTGGTCCAGGAGCATCTAGAATCCATGGTAAATTAACTTCAATATAATTTAAGTCCTTGAACTTGAAACCACTGGCTCATCGTACCCAACTTGCCTTAACACATGGAAAGCTAGACGACTTAATATAAAACCCTCATGACAGAATTCTTGGCATTCCTGTCGTGCCTTCCATCTCCAAGCACTTACTCCTCAAGCCATAATGAAGTTCACCAGTGCCCTGTGATTCAGTTTGATATTTTGCCCCCGCCCTCTCTCGGGTTTTTGTTTTGTTTTGTTTTGTTTTTAACAAGTAGGGAAACTGAAGCTTAAATCTGGACCCAGAATCCAGACCTGATAAGTCACATGTTTTAGTCAGACTATGTTCCTCCCATTCCATTTTGAGCACTGTTGTAATTAAATATATTATACTGCAGGACTAATCATTATCTATGTGAATATGAAAATAAGCTTTTTTTTAAAGCACTGCACCAATAAGGAAATGTATATTCTATATCTGTTCTGCCTGAACCATCAGTTCAAATGAATTCCAAGCATATCTTGATAAAAAAAAATGGTCTTAAAGGCAATCATGTTCAACTTGCAGTTTTCTAATGCATTAGATAAAAGACATTCCAAGCTGGGATAGATCCTGTGCAACTGTATTCAAAGCATGTGTACAATAAATATTCTACGCTCATGTCATTCATGCTCTCAGGACATGTTGCTATACTCTGCATCCATTGAAACCTTCTATGACAGCCCTTTCAACACAATGGAGGAGACAAAAACATTGACTCATAAAAAGCATCAGTGGTGTAGTGCCCCATAAAGTTGATATACATCTCTCCTTCCTACGGCACACATTTGCCTAAATGAATATTACAAGGTAGTCTGCTTAGAAAAAAAATGACACTCAAAACTAGTCTAAAACAAACACTAAAAAGTCAGTCAAAATAATTATTTGGCAGACTAATGCTATGAAGCTGCAGATGAGAAAATGCCACGAGTTGGAGCTTTAATACTTCTATCAGGAGTGTATAATAGGGACATACTTGGACAAGATTCTATACTGATGCACCCCCAGCACAATCCCATCGAGAACAAATGAATTCACCTGACAATAACTCAGACAACCGCTCAGTACAGACTCCTTTGAAATACAGCCTAGTGCAACATGAACTCACTCTGAGGAGCTTTGCATAGGGGCCTGCACTGTCACAACTCTGTTGTTGCAAGGCTGTGATTTTGTCCCATAACACAAATCCCAAAATGACAACCCCAATTGTAGCTCCAGCACACTAAGAAAGCAGCCACTTATCTCTTTCAGGAAAAGTTGTTATAAATGTTGTGCCCTATTACTGTGTTCTCCCAGGATCAGCTCTCACCCCTGCCCGTTCTAGCTTGTGTTTCACTTATACTTTTCCATGGGTCCAAAAATGTAAAATTGCCATTGAAGATACTTTACATGCCAGAATCCCCAGCTGGCAGAAGGCCGTCTGGGTCCACACAACCTACCCCTACTTCTCTCCAGCTTTTCAAGAGCAGGATGGTTTGGTGTGACACTACTCGGTTGGAGGGTCCCTCTGCTCTGTCACAGTCAGTCCTGTCATCCCTGACCCGCTCAGAAAGCTTCCAATCCCACTTGCCTGCGACATTTTGCTCCGGGAAAAAAAAAAAAACGAAGAGGCAATTCAGCAGGTGTCTTGCCTCTGCCTGAAGCAGAGGGTGGGGGAATCCTGAGGTGATGTCTTACCTCCTGGTGGGACTCAAAGCATCTTTTGGCTTCCTGGGTTTCCAGACCTGGATGTCACTTTGCTGGCTCCCCTTGGAGCCTGGCCTGTTCCAGGCCCTAGTCACTTAGGCCCTTGGTCCTGGCCCCTCCACATACTCTCTCTCTCGGTTTGTCTGTGTCTGGCTCCAAGCTGCTCCCAGGCTTCTGGAACCTTGGGCTTTGCAGCGGCACTGCAGCAGGGGCTTTGGTCCTGACCCCCGTTCTGGTTCCTTCCCTTGGATTATCTTGCCTATGGCTCCAACCTTCATTGTGGAAGGGATATCAAGCAGGGTGCTGGGGCCTCTACATCCCCCTTTACAGCCACTCCTGGTCCACCAGGTGTCCATTAAACAAAAAAAAACAAAAAAAAAAACCCTCAACTTGCAGTTCCTCCCCACCTTGGGGTAAATGGACACCATCTTAACTTAGGGTTTTGTCCATGGGTTTGCTGTTCAAAAAAAAGAAACAAAAGAAAACCCTTAACAAAAACTTACTGTCCTTTAGGGGTCGCTTAGTGTCCACCTAGGCCACCCTTCCCTCAGAAAGGGATGATTTGGCCTTCTCCACAGACAGGGCTCAACTGCCCTTCTCTCTCTCTCTTGGTGCCCAATTTTCCCTCTCTTAGCTACTCCCTCTTTCTGGTTGTGTGACCTGCTCTGCCACACCCAGCCCATGCAGGCCCAAAAGGTCCTGGTCTTTCTAGTCTTTTTTTTCCATTCTTCATAACAGGGACTTGGGACTTGGTTGGTCATGGCCAAAGCACACCATAAAAAATGGCCACAATCAACGGGCCTGCAACAGAGCTTGCAACAAAGCCATAGATGCTATGAAATTTATCTAACCAGCATGGTCATGCTATATTATTCATAGCACCTCCTTTCTTCAGCAATCTCTTATAGTCAAGGATGATCGTCTTATCTGTGGGTCCAAAGATGGCTGATGAGGCCTATCTGGCATCAGCAGACTCTACTGCAGCTTGGACACATGTTTCCATATGGGTGGGTGGCGCTGGATTCCCGATTGGTTTGTGACACGCTGTTTCTGCTGCTCCTGCTTTTCCATCTCTTGTTGTTGTAAGTTTTCAAAGTACTGAGATCGCTGCAGCAGGTTCTTCTTCCATTTGGGGTGGTCCTGGGCAATAGTTTCTCATGAGTTGACATGGATGATGCATTTTTTTAAGTTGGCCTTGAGGATGTCCCTGAAGCATTTTCTCTGCCCTCCTCTTGAGTGTATGTCTTGGTTGAGCTGGGAGAATAAAACTTGTTTCAGGAGTCTGGAGTTGGACGTCCAGATGACATGCCCAGCCCAATGAAGTTGATGTTGGATGGTCATCGCCTTAGTACTCATGATGTTTGCTCGCAGGAGGACACTATTACTAGTGCATCTATCTGTCTTCCCACTGAGTTCAGAGGATCTTCTGCAGGCAGCATTGATAGTACTTCCCCAACAACTTTAGATGTCTCTTATGCATTGTCTGCATCTCAGCTCCGTACAACAAGATGGGGATCATGACTGCTTGATAAACTCTGAGCTTGATTTTGGATCTGATTTTGAGATCTTTGAACACCCATTTCTTCAGGTGTCCAAAGGCTGCACTTGCACAGTTAGCATCTATTTGTGTGCTCACAAGTGGACAATGGCCTACCAAAGATTAATTTCAATAATTACAACAAAAATAAGAAGATCGAAAGTCTCAGGCACGCAGACACAGAAAGTTTCAATGGTACAGTGGACAGAGCATTGTGGCTGCCTATACAGATGCTCATTCACATTCTAATTAGAACACGTCAGAGCAGACCTGATTGAGTCTGCTCTGCATTCTCATTAGAACACTCCAGAATTGCTACACCATCATGCGGATTAAACCCCATGCATTTTAAAATGGCCATGGGGGTGGCTTTATCTAACCGTTGTCAAATGAGCTTTAGATGCAGCCACTTCAAAAACACGGGG
>NW_017729022.1:80487130-80492022 GCF_001723915.1 Gavialis gangeticus
GGGGGGGGGGGGGGAGGAGTTAATGGATGTGATGGTGAGTCGTTTTAATTAGAGAAGCTGTCTGGGAACCACTCTAATAATTAAAAGCCGCCCCCCACAACCACCCATGAGCATGTGTATAGGCAGCCTGGGGTACTAGCTGCAAGACCTGAGCTCTCCTGCTAGCTTTGCCACTGACCTGCTATGTGAAATGGGAGGCACAGATGTTGACTAGTTTCCACCCTATCCTGGGTGCCACCTGTTTACACTGTAAACCTTTTAAGCAATAGCTATCTTGCAATCCTTGTTTCTGCACAGTGCCTAAAACAAAGCCCCAGTGCTCTTTTGGAGCCTCTAAGTCAGAGGCTCCCAAGCACCCAGCCGCAGCCTGGTACTGGGCCATGAAGGGTTGGCTTCCAGTCCACAGGAGAGTTAGGTGCCAAACCAGAAGTCCAGAAATGACTGGCATGTTGCGGACCGGCAGCCAACCCTTTTTTTATCCTCAGTATAAAAATTTTATACTGAGAATAAAAAAAGGGTTGGCTGCCGGTCCGCAACATGCCAGTCATTTCTGGTCTACAATATGCTGGTCTGTAGTTTGCTGGTCCACGGTTTGCCGGTCCATGGTCACTTCTGGTCCACGGTTCAAAGAGGTTGGAAACCACTGCTGTAAGTACTACTATAATGCAATGCAAATAAGTTTATCTACCTTTTATTTCCATTTCCAGGGACCAGTAAAGCCAGTGAACATAGAGCAAACAAGGAAGCTTGCATGGCACTTGCTTTTGTTGAGGAAGAAAAACATGTTCCTTAGGATTTAGCAGCTTTATCCATCTGTTCCTTGGTGATCTGATTGGCTGTAGTTTGTCATATGCAGAGCCTCTTTGGGAACTCTTTGTTATGCTTAGGATGAAGACCTTTCAACAGAAAGTGTGACAGAGACTTTCTGCTTTTGATCACAGCTAATGAACAGTTAACTGTTAATCCTGAACAAAGAAGCAGGGCTGACCTAGATGAAAAGTGTTAAAAATGGAACTAAAATGGAAAGCAACAAACGGGGAAAAGGCAGGGAAACCGGGGAGGTTAACCTCAGAGTAAAGCCAAATTCCAAAGTGTGCTGACTGGCCGTAACAGGGATCTGAAGGACAGATCTGAGGCTGAAACAGATTCCAGTGGGAACACCAAAGAATCCACTGATTATCCTTTGTGTCGACAAAAATGGCACTATCAGAATCCCTGTGGAATGGATCTAAGCCTAACAGTGGCTATGTTCATGAAATAGATGCTATAAGTGATTTTCAGTAGAACTTCAGCAGTCAAAGGAAGTCTAGGGAAGAAGTCACAGGCATGACACAATATAGATTAAAGACTGATTCAAGGACCTGTGCCATGAGAAAGGTTTGGGGATATCTGATTGCTGGGAGGCAATCATGCAAAGACGACAGAGGCTGACATGACTAATACGAGCTTTAAACTAAGGCGTGAGGGAAGAATATCTGTACCCAGAGGGTACCGAACATTATGTCCTCAGGGAATCCTGGCAGGAATGCTTCTAAGGAAATCTGCCACCTTGCTCCTGTTCACATGCACCAGACCTGGAAATTCAGGGTTGAAACTGTTCAGTCCCGAGACATCCCCTCCACAGCTGTTCTCAAGCTAGCCAGAGAACAGCTGCAAAGGGAGGTGCCCAGAGTGGCTTCCCTGCTGCATTTCCAGGTTTTGTATGTTTGAGTAGGATGTGTTCAGGATCATCCCTGATGGGACATGCCAAAGACACAGTATGAACATGCCTTCAGTCCCCACACCTGGTCTTATTGTACAGGAAGAGGAAACTATGGGAGTCAGGACACACTAGTCAAAACAGGCATCAGAAAGTAGAAGTAAAGCCATCAAGGAGAAAGAATAAAGACAGCAGTCAGAGGGATGGGCTTGTACAGCTGCTCAGGGCCTAACAAAATTAAGTCCTGGTAAATGACTGTGGTCTCCTTGGGTCCGTAAGGTAAAATAATTCCTGATCCTACAGAACCCAGAAATGCATTCAGTGCCACTCACTGGAATCTTAGTGACAGAAAAAATACAGAGCGCTCCTATGATATTAAACACCTGCCTTGGTAACACAGTGTATTCCATTTAAACTCATAGCCATGCAACTAAAAAGAAAAAAGACTATGCATTAACCAAAGTATGTTCTTATCTAAACTCAATGTAAGCAACACTCACGACATACCAAGTGCTGTCTGTACTGCAGTAATAACACCTGCAAAACTGACTAGCCCTCATCTTTTTCAAGGCTGCTAATAGCCAAACCCCCAAACAGATACTTTGATATGATGGGAGCTAATCAGTTTCAATATTAGAATCCTTGAAATCAAGGAAGAAGGCAGCTCTGCAAGTGAATAGTTCCCATCAATTTCAAGGCTTCTAACAGCAGTTTTTTGACAACAACTTCCTTTTCACTCTTTTCTGGCACCAACTACTATAAACGCACTCAAGCAAAAATGGAGTGCATTTATATTGAAAGTAGATGTTAGGGTCAAAAGATGCTATGCACTCCAGTGATTTATACACTTAACCAATATGCAGAAAACTGGAGTTTGTTATGATGTAAGACAGTAAGCAAAAATCAGTTCTGGCATTATGTTTAGCAATTACACTTATTTTGTTTAACTTCTAAATGCATAAAAAGTGAAGAGTGCTGTATCACAAAATGTTTTTCTACGGTTAAATGCTTTGCATCCTCCACAAAAAAAGGAAACTTGTAGCTCACTTTCTAACTGATCCCATCTAACAAAGAAAGATTTGCTATTGTTAAAAGTAAAGGATTTTTTTCTTATTTTTTAGTGTGAAATGCTCAGTAAAACTGGTAAAAGCAGTCTATAATTTTATCACTCTCACATTAGTGGTTTCTCTTGTAAACTATGTTAAGAGGTCAACATTTATTAGACTCTCTCTTAACTAATTTCAGGGAAGTGACAGAAATGCTTTGTACTTTTATGAGAGAGGCAAAGCTATTTGTGGATGTTATTTTATTGGACCAAGTGCAGGGTTGGATTAAAGTCAGACAATCATACAAATGCAAGGCATTCTTCATCAGGTCACTTTAATTTATATTTTATTCATGGATTTCACAAAAAAGAAAGTGACTATTTATAATACTCATCCATTTCATTATAGTACTACTAGAAAATATTTACTAATTAAATATTAATAGAGAAGCCTCCCTCTCCAGCTGCTGCCATGCTACAATGCCAACAGAAGTCATAAAAAGCAATGAAGGGTTTTTTTTAAAAAAAAACATGCATGAGATTGTTATCTACCTTGAGGGTGTGATTCAGAAGAATAAAGAAGTGAAACTGCCTGGGAATCGCATTCCTGATGATGACTGATAATGAGGTCTTTTAAGAGCACATAGTTTCCATCTTACCACTACACCAGGGTGGGCAAAATATGGCCCCCAGGCCAGATCCAACCTGCCAGGCAATTCTATCCATCCCATAGGGCCCATAAAAAATTTAGAAAATTAATATTTATCTGCCCCTGACTGCCTGTCAAAGATGACAGGATCCAGGGACAGCAAGACCCAGGGGGAGATACTGGCAGGACCAAGCTGCTGCAGAAGCAAGGCCTACCCAGCCCCACCTCCCCCAGCCAGAAGCCCCTGCCTGGCAGAAGGTTCTGGCCTGGGACTGTGGGGCTGTTCCTGCCTCCCTGCACTGGAGGGAAATGCAAATAAGGGGAGAAGGGAGGCTAGGTAGGACCGCGGGCTATCATCCCACTTCTCAGGGTCAGGCCAGGCAGACTGCGGTGGTCCCAGCACTGTAGCTGGGCACCACGTGGTTCCGGAGCAGTCAGCAGAGATGGGGGTGGAGGGTGAGTGGCAGCAGCCACAGGCAGGGAAGCCTGCGGGGTGAGTGGGGGGGGAGATGCAGCAGTGTGTGGGTGCACAGAGCACAGCAACAGCTGGGTGGAAGCATGGGGCCTGCGCTGGTGCGCCAAGCCCAGAGCCAGCGGGGCCCAGAACAGGGCAGTAGGAATGCAGTGCCCAGGCCAGCAGAGGCTCTGCAGACGCACCGACTCCCCTTCTTCCTGCTGGCGCATCCCAGCCCAGCTCCATAGAGCCCCTGCTGGCCTGCGCCCCTGACGGCCCTAGCCCCAGTGTACTGGCACAGGCCTCAGGCTCCCACCCAGCTGTCACTGCGCTCCATGCTGCTGCTCACTCCTACTCATCCCTCATCTGCAGCAGCTGTTTGCCTGTCACTGCCACCTCTCCCCTTCACATGCCCACCCATCACTCCAGTACCATGTGGTTCCTGACTGCAGTGCCGAGCTGCAGGATGTGGCAGGAGCCAGCCTGGCCCCTGCGATTCTTGGCTGGCTCTGTGCGGTGCTGCCCAGGCCAGTCCAGCTCCTGTGGTTTTGATCATGCAGCTGGGACGTGGTGCTGGAGCAGCGAGTGGAAGGGACAGTGAAGTGGAAGAAGGGCAGCGGTAGCAGATGAAGGGGGAAGTGGCTGTGAGCAGAAGCATGGGGCTGTGCCAGTGCCAGGACTGGTAAGAGCATGGAGCCTGGTCTTAGAGGAGCGCTGGGGTGGGGGGGCTCTGCCTGCCACAGGGCTGTTGGCAAACCCTCCCCCTTCACACCTGACAAAACCTTCCCCAGACACCCTTCTCCACACACTCACAGCCCCCAACAAACCCCATACCCACCCACATCTCCCCCATACTCAGAATATACAAGGGTAAGACTTCATTTTGAACCATTATACAATCACCTCTATATACACACACCATGCAAACAAACACGAAGTCAGAACAATTTTTTAAATAAAACTAAAATTTAGTTGTCATTGTTTTATTTTTAGTATACAATTTGTTTTTTTCCCCCAGTTCCAACATGGCACAAAAACCTCTTCC
>NW_017729022.1:80497022-80505431 GCF_001723915.1 Gavialis gangeticus
GCTTGTACACATGACGGGGTTTAATCCTCATTAAATTAAATAGGTTTATCAAGACTAAAATAATTTATTTTAAATCGATGCATCAATGTTTAGAGGTGACAGCTTTTAAACCAAATTAAGTTCTGTGTGCAATTCACAGTAAATTACAGCAGGGGGAGCCACGTAACAATCCACCCTAATGTTTTCTTTGGTACTCAATTACAGCAGGGGGTGCTGGCAAACCTGTAATCCTCTCACTCTCAAAATGCATCCCCCACACCTATCCACCCCCCACAAACCTCCCCCACACACCTATACCCACCCACCCACAATATACAAAATTAGGGCTTCATTTTAAGCTACTGTACAGTCACTTATGTGCACTACACAACCACATGTAAATCAGGACAAACTTTTTTTTAAAATCAAATTAATGAATGTTGTAGTAGATGTTTCATTTTTAGAATATAATTTGATATTTTTCAGGTTCCAAGATGGCAAACCCTTGCTGAAAGGAATACTTTGAGGGGAGGAGGGGGTGCAAAGGGAGGGACTTCTGGTGGCCAAAGTCAGGGGGTAAGGGGTGGGACTTCTGGTCCCAAGATGGTGACTAGGGGGCAGGGATACCCTTGCCACCCTCAACAGCTTGCCAAAGCTCAGTAAGCAGCCCTCCGCCCAAAATAATTGCCCTGCACTACACTGTCAGTTTAGCTGTGGCAATAATGTTGGGATGAAATAATATGAAGATAAAAAATGACATGAAGATTTGCAGTTGTAAATTAAGCTTTCCCTTCTGAAATTCTGAAAATCAAACACACCACCATAACTTAGCACTTAAGAGCCAGTCACATAGGTAAAAAAAGGTGGGACAATGAATAAAGTCCTGGGTTTAGACTGAGTGAAGTACAAAAAAATAAACAGAGAACCTAACTGGTGCAAAGTTAGATTATTGTAAGTGAAATATAAATTGGTACTATATTTGTAAGAAATTAAAGGATTGTTTCCTGCTCTTTCTGCATCACTGTTTACAATGGAAGGCAATGATGGTTAATGTACATTACTTGCACAAAGGTAACAAAAATGAGTTGGTCCACTATCAGGACTTGAAGAAAGAGTCTAATTTTACTAATGGATAAAACCCGGATTGATTAGTACATGAGGAGAACTCAAATAACTTGTACTGGTATGTGCAAGTTTTAGTCAAGCAGCTTCCTAGCTCTGGTTCTGGTCTTCAATAAAGTCTCTGGCTAGTTAAGTCTCCAAACCAGAGGCAACCGTCTCGCAGGGCGTGTCCAGATGAGCACCCAAATGCAGTTTGTGGCACCACAAACTACATGTGCCACACATGCAGGCACTCTCTGTGCTGCTAATTTGCAATGTGGTTGGTTTTTGTGACAGTGGGAGATCCCAACGTCAAAAAAACCCAAGCCAGAAAAAAGTGGTGCAACACATGTTCCTGGAAAAGATGATGCAAGTCGAAACGATGTAAATCGAATCTGATTTTCCCATAGAAACAATGTTGTAATAGGGGGTTATGTTCCTAACCAAGGACCTGATGCCCAGCTTTTTACAGAAATGACCATAGACACCATATTTAAATTAACTATTTAATCAACAATAAATGATATACACTGTACAGCTTTCTAAAGTGTACTGTACATAAATTGATTAAGGCAATACAGTAACTAATCACATAAAATTTTATTTAATCAGAAGGTGAAGGAACACCTTCATCAGGGTCATGGAATTCAGAAGGGCTTCTTTGGGGAGACTTAGGGCCACTTGATGGCTTTTTGAGAAACTGATCCAGGGATGTTTGTTTTGCTTCCCTCTTTTTCTCATTGTAAATTTCCCTGTAGTGCCGTAAGTGCGAGGATCCAGTGCCATAAGTAATAATGTGGGTGTAAATGGCAGAGCCCTGCAAGTGCGAATCACCATAAGTCAAGGACTGCCTGTATCATTAACTTCTAAAAATGAAAAGTGTGTATGAATAAATAAATATAAACATTATAATAATGCAAATATAAGCAAACAAAACAATGTAAACCTCATTATTCAATTTTTGTGCTCAGTATTTATATTTTTTCTTAAGTGACATTCTACTATCTTCAGAAAAGACATGATCACTTACTGTGAGTTTGCACAGCACCCTGTATAATGCTGTCCTTCCTTCCTTCTAACTAAATACATCTCAGCACAAGTTTTTCTTAAGCTCAGCTGTTCCTAAAAGGGTTCACATTTGAAGTAACTCGCTGTCTGTTCATGCTCATGTTCCTATTTCCATCTTCTTCACACAAATGGTTTTATTTTTCTGGCTTACTGCTCTTGGGACCCACATGATCAAGCTATAGAGCAAGTCAGCAAAACATCCATGTTTCTACACAGGGTCCTAGCATCTGCCACACTGACACACATAATTGCTCTCTCATCCTATTTCCCTGGCTGAATTTGACTTCACTTATAAATGGTTAAAAGAAATTCAGAGGCATGATCAAGGGCAAAACCATGCAAGGAAAAACAAAACACCATTTTGTGTGAGCTAACAAAATATTGAGCTAACATCTCCAGCGCCACCCCCCCTGCACACACCTACACTTTTTATTTTTACACAGGACATAAAAAAGTTACACTGCTGGTTAAAACAAAGACATCATTTTCACAGATTGCTTCAGCACTAATTAAATTGTTATTTCTTTTTAAATTACCACTATCTATAGATCTCAGCCTACAATAGGCATTCCGTAACAGCTTTTCATCATCTATTTTAACAGCAATCATTGATCTTTTCCCATATTTCTCTTACTGCCAATTCAAAAGGTTTACAAAAACTGAAATATGTTCATTGTAAGCACCATGCTCAGTTTTTTGGGGTTTTTTTCTTTCTTACTAAAATTTAAAAGGGTATTTAAGCTCTGTCCTGTTTTGAGGCCATGCTGGACCAGTTTCCTTTATATAAATCCAAAAAACCAGTTGTGTGTGATATTTGCATTCATATACAAAGAAACTTCACATGCCAAAACTGTACGATGAACTGAAATTGCTAGGTACCATATTGAAAAAATCTGAACAGGTTTGTACTTGCATGATAACTTACTTATATCTTCACTTTGTCCAGTCCACAACTGGTTACAATTTACTTAGCTCTCTAACATGCTTGCTGTGTGAGACCATTAGTCATCATTACCAGATTGCAGCAACATCGTATTTCAGTTACCCTCAGTATGAATCATACCAATTATAAAAGGCATTTGGATGGTTAAGAGAAAACAAGGGGAAAGAAAAGAGATCAACTTAACTACTGAATAAAGTTTTACTCCTACACAAAATGATGGGGGGAGCGGCAGGCGGGGGAAATCAGTGCCATCTATAGAAATGTCCAGTTATTGTCACAGATCTAATAACAAAGCTAGGGGATAACATGTGCCAGTAGACCAACTAAAAGCTTAACTGGATAATTGGGCTATCAGCCCATCAAGAAAACAAAAGCCTCTCTCATTAATTCAAGCTCTTCTTCTGGCTCCAAAAAGCCTTAAGTGGACACTGCCTTTGTCCTGTCTCCCTTACACAGACACCTCTCAGCAATAGCTAGCATACCACATGCTGGCTACATGCATGCTGTGGGAGAAAGGAGTGGGGAATCCCTGCTTGAGCAGAGAGAAGCCAGGCAGACACCACTGTGCCTGCAGTCTCTGCTGGAGCTCCAGCTCAGGAGCAGAGGGGCGAGGCCTGCTCTGGAGCAGGGAGCCCTGTCCAGGGCTGCAAAGCATCTGGGATGCTGGGTTTCTCTGGTTTAAGTTAAACCAGGAAGGGTATGTCCATACATGCAAGCACATGTGCTTGCAGCAGCTCAAATAGAAGCGGTACAAGTTTGAGCTGGGGATTTTTGCCTCACCGCACGTTCCCAGATATGTGCTTTTTTGTGGAGCAAATTGTGCCACTTGGAACAAAATAACCCTGCCTGGCTCCTCCCAAGTCTGCATCCAGGGGGAGCTGGAGCCTGGGACCAGCACCTGTGCTGGCTCCAGCAGAATAAAAATCTGCCTTGGGAGGCTGGAGAAGAGCAGGGGAACAAGCAGGAGGCTGGATACAGCAGGGGAATGTCTCCCGCTCATCTCCAGGAGCTGTCTCCAGCCTCCTGCTGGTACTCCAGCCGATGAGCAGGGCAACGAGCAGGAGCCTAGAGACCAGCAGGAGGCTGGAGACAAGGCCCTGGAAATGAGCTAAAGACATTCCCCTACTCTCTCCGGCCTCCTGCTCACTGTCAGTAGCAGAGGAGTGTGGGGGAGCTGGGAGAGTGAGTGGGGTGCGGGGCAAACAGACAGGGAGCGCAGGGAATAAATTGAAGGTCCCCTCCCTCCTCCTCCAGCCCCCAACTCCCTACTTACCTGGCAGAAGCTGGGTTCAGGTCCCTGCAGCTTGCACTACTGCCTACCCTGCATGGTTCAGGACCAGGGAAAAGGCCAACCATACAGATGCTCTGGCAGACTACCAGAGCATCTCTGTGGAGGACCGAGCCTCTGATTGCCTCAGGGCATGGTCTGGGACTGTGCCCTGGCCCATTTTTTTCCCCCTAGATATTGTTTGACAGGGTCTAATCTTGCTCTCCCTCTACAAATTTGCAGTGTGGGGAACCTTTTTTTTGTTCCCGCACGTGCCTCTTGCAGCATCTCAAAGGGGTTTGGGCCAGACATTGCATAAAACAGTTTGACTCGAATCAGTTAAGTCTGACACTACATTTAACCAGGTTTATCGCAAAATGGTTTTAGCCATTTTCGAACTTGTTTATGTGCTCTGAATGTCTGTTTCGTTACAGGTTTAAACCAGTTCCTGATCACTTAAACTGGTTTATGTGAATGGTTGTCCATAGCCTTATGTCACACACCATTGCCAGGGAACAATTACATTTGTGTAAAACAATGCAGATAAAGTATGGCATGGAATCATTCAAACTAAGTGCCTTAGTACTTTGGCAGCTTACATTACTTCCACAAAAATCATCCTCAGTGATGAACACAAGACAGGATGTGAACCATTATCTTTATCTCCTCAAAATCTGATCCAACATCAGACAGGAAGAAATGATTAAATATTTTTCTTATAAAATACTTGCAAGTCTTTCAAACTTTTATTTACATTCCTAAGTTTCAGAGATTAAAGGAGGAATGGAGGAATATTTGATGAAAGCAAAAACAGTGTTGCTAAGTGGGTAGGGCACAAAAAGGAAAAGAGCTATGTTCTCAGCTCTGCTGCATGACTTAGCACAAGTCACTTTACCTTATGGTGTCTCAGTTTCCTCTCCCACCCATATGACCTATCTATTTAAGCTATAAGCTCTTGCAACACCCAGCACAATAGGGTATTACCACAGTTGAGGCCAAAGGCTAATGATCAAGCACAAAAAAAAGAAAAGAAATAATAATACTGTAATACCATATTAGGTATTAGGGCTTTTAGAACATCATGTTTTGAGCTACTGTGAAACATTGCTAGCATACTCCTCTTTTATGGAAGGATTTAATAAAGAAGTTGTGGGATACATTTTTAAAGGGACTACTACTGTTGGGGAATGGACAGACAAACATATACCCCCCCAGGGTAATTTACATCTGTTTTGTATACTGATGTAAATTACACCAGGATTAGAAAAATGGGTATGCAGCTATTACAACACTGCTCACAGACTGGATAGCTATTACTGTATGTTACCACTAGCCAATGTGGGAACAGACAGTAATAGCCTGTTTGCTTTCAGAAGTGTTTACACTAGAATGGATGCAGATAGATGACACCTAAAGCAATGTAGCTTACACCAAAAGAGTACTGCTCCTGTATTGAAAAAGTTACCCTGGTTTAGAGAACGCACATGGTTTGTCCATTACTACTTCCTACCAGTGTAATGCCAGTTTTTATTATCATATGTATTAATTTGGCCTGGCCCTTCCTCTTAGATACAAAATGTAGTTTAAGCAAATTTTACAGTTAAACATAACTGAACAAAAAGAGGAAAAGGACCTGACTGATGAGCTGAATGCAACCCAATTCAGACACAGTGGGTGCATCTACATGTGTGCTTTACTGTGGACTACTTAGCTCCACAGTAAATCACCATCTGTGTATAAGGGCAGAGTAAGTTAACCCCACCCTAAGACAGTACTGACATCCCAGACTCCCTGCCAGCTCGGGGCTGCTCCACCCTAGCTCACAGTACCACAGCCCCAGGAACACATGTAGACACTACACACAGGAGCAGTTAACTCCAACACAAACACTGCACCAGAGTCCATTGCACTGCACGAATTTCAAGTGTAGATGCACACAGTACAAATAAGAGGACAGTGGAAGGGTCCCACTGGGAGTAGACAAGTATGGACAGTGAGGGAAACTCCAGATCTGAAGTATGGCACTAAAGGGTAAGATTAAGGGGATCATTTGTTCCTCACACAGGGAACAAACTCTTTAAATAAATTCCTTGCCTCTACCCCAAATATTATGTAGCTCTCACACTAACAGTACTTGTTGCATATAGCGTTTCATCTGGTGGTATTATAGCTACATTACATACATTACACAATTAACTGGTTAATCATTCAATAAATTCAGACTGGCCACGTACAAAGACAGACCAGACACACATACAAAGTAATTATCATGCAATCAGCTGGTTAAATCACACAATACATTTAGACTGCCCACACGTGCAAAGTAATTATCACACCATAAAAATGTACATCCAGCTATAAAAAGAGCCAATCAGCTACACAGTACTTGAAATGTGTAACAACTTTATAGCTGGTTTCTATTCAGCTTTAATCTGAATGTGTGGCAGGGTGCTAAAAGCAGTATTTTGAAACTCAGCACCCAAATACATTGTTAGACTCTACAAAGAATGAGCATCCACAAATCCCAAAGTCACATGACCTTGTGGGTGCACAGCACCTTTAAAGAAATAATCAGACATTTTTTTCTATTTAGGGACTTGTACACAAATATTAACTTGGGTACCTAGTTGACATCTAAATTAAAAGATCCTACCCTGTACTTTACTAGTTTGTATGGAACAGGCAATAAATAATGTGATTTAACCCAGAAACAATCTTC
Organism: Gavialis gangeticus; assembly: GCF_001723915.1. Taxonomy (NCBI): domain Eukaryota; kingdom Metazoa; phylum Chordata; order Crocodylia; family Gavialidae; genus Gavialis; species Gavialis gangeticus. The sequence goes on from NW_017729022.1 coordinate 80,504,100, forward strand.
TTAAAGCTATAGATATTGGGCAAGATCAAGGTATTGAGTCACTGTGTACATGGTTCTATGAGTAGTTGAAGAGAGGTAAAAAATGGCAGTAAAGGGTCCTCTAAAGACCAACAGTAGAAGAAAGTATTTACATTTTAAATTAGGATCCTTCTTGTGTGAAGCATATTAGACTGCCATCCAGCAAAGGAATGTCACAAGAAGCACTTTGCAGAAAGCAGTTTCTACCATGACACAAAGTATCCAATACAGCCTTTCCTGTAGGTCAGTTATTTCCACACTTCTAGTCATTAATGCAGGGGTGGGCAAAATACGGCCTGTGGGTCGGATCCGGCCCGTGAGGCCATTCTATCCATCCCCTGGGGCCCCTAAAAAATTTAGAAAATTAATACTGATCTGCCCTTGGTTCCTGTCAAAAATGACAGGAGCCAGGGGCACTAGGACCCAGAGGAAGCTCTGGCAGGCTCCCACAACAGTAGGGCCTGCCTGGCACTGCTCCCCCAGCCAGAAGCCCCTACTTGGCTGCCCTGTGCTGGAACCTCAGGTAAGGGGGGGAGGGGAAGGGCGGGGGAGGACCCTGGGCAGGGAAGAAGCGTGGGGAAAAGTGGCCGGGGGAAAGCTGAGCACAGGGAGAAGCGGCTCTTTCCCCGCCCTGTGGCCAGCACTCCATGCTGCAGCTACTCGCAGCCCATGTGGGGCTGTCTTGAGCAGGCACAGGCAGCCCCACACAGGCTGTGGGCAGCTGCAGTGCAGGGTGCCGCCATGGGGCAGGCAAGGGGCCACTTTCCCGCCGTACTTCGCACCAGCTTGTAACCCGCCCCCACCGACAGCCTGGGCCCCGCGCCACCTCCAGGCTCACCCATCAGGGCTGCGCATGGTGGCAGCAGCTGCTGAGCGTGTAGGAAAGCGGCCACCCCGCTTGCCACACTGGGAAGTGTTTACCACCGCCGCCCTCGGCTGCCCAGTGCACAAGCAACAGCAGCAAATGCTGCCCAGCATGGCAAGTGGGGGGGCCTCTTGCAACCTGGCCCCACTGCCAGCCTGAGCCCTGTGCTAGCTCCGGGCTCGCCCATTGGGGCGCTGGCCATGGGACAGGTGAGGGGCCACTTTTCCCCCGCACTCTGCACCAGCTTGTAACCTGCCCCTACTGCCAGCCTGGGCACACGCCAGCTCTGGACTGCAAGTGGCTGCAGCAGGGAGCACGGGCCACAGGGTGGACAAGGGGCCACTTTTCCCCCACGCTCAGCACCAGCTCCTTCCCTGCCGGTGAGTGCGGGGTCAGGGGTGCACGCTGCCCCCTGCCTGTACCTCAGAGCTGGGCAGTGGGGGGGGGGG
>NW_017729022.1:80505807-80520029 GCF_001723915.1 Gavialis gangeticus
GGGTCACAGAGTGAGTGGGTGCAGTAGCATAGGGCCCACACCAGTGTCCCGGGACCAGTGCCAGCAGGGCCCAGAGCAGGGTGGCAGGAGTGCAGGGTCCCAGCTGGCAGGGGCTCTATGGAGCCGGGCCAGCACCCCCTCTCCCTGCTGGTGCAGCCCAGCCCCGCTCCACAGACCCCTGCCAGCCTGCGCCCTGCTTTGGGCCCCACCAGTGCTAGCCCTGGGACATTGGCCTGGGGTGGGGCACCTGTCAAGGCATGGGGCTACCCATGCAGCCCTCAACAGCTTGCCAAAACTGGGTATGTGGCCCTCCACCTAAAATAATTGCCCGCCCCTACACTAACTGTTAACTTGTAATAGAGTGGCTTTAGTCATTTCATTTAAAATGACAATCTCTCTCTTGCATGTTATTGCTCTCGGTAGCAAAGTTAAATCTCCCCTGCCAATTGTGCACAAAGGAAGCAATTTAATAGCAAAGGTGCATATTTGTGAACAAACAACCTGAATGAGATTTGCTGCTGTTTGCAGAGCCAGGCTATTACTTATTCACAAATACTAAAATAACTGCCAGGAATTCATAAAAATGGTCCTGAGCCTCTAGGGTGTCACTTTTTTTATTCTCCCATTAAAATTTTAACCACTCAAATCAGGGAGTAGACACAGTATGAGTAACTCCACAACTAAAAAAAAAAATCAAGTAGAAATACTCATAAACAATTCATAATCTTATATCCCAATGATAATATTTCTGGATATTCCAGACAAACAGCTAACGAGACTGGTCTACACATTCTTAAAGCAGAAGACAAAATTTAACTGAATACTAGTTTTCTACATATAGTCTGACTTGGTTCAACCAAAAGTCAAGAAGCTCTGCTCATTATGTATGGCAACAACTGATATGATAAGAACGCTCATCTCCAACAATAAGTATTTCATGTGTAAGAAGTTTGGGAAAGTGTTTTTCAGCCAACCTAAAACACACAATCTGTAGTGGTCTGAACAGGCAAACACTCATGCATGAGAAAATAGTTTTGTAGAAATCAAACAGGCTTACATATATAAGCAAAGTTAAATATCATAGTAAGCATTTAGAAAAATCAGCTCTTAAAATGTCTCATTTTAAATAAATGCAGGGTGCCCCATTTGCTCCGTCATATATGACATGCTATCAAGCAGTATTTACTTCCACAATCAGGCATTCCAAATAGTATATGTTGTATTTTACCAGTTCTTAATTATTTTGTATGTGGTAGAGTAACTGGGGTATCAAATGAAAGGCAAGTTTTATAATTACACTTTAATATTCTATTCCAGGAGTATTTTAGAAAAATAGTCTATACCACCAAATTATTTACTGTTTGTATTTTCCCCTTCCATAAAAGGTGAAGCATGTTTACTTTGCAGATGTGTTGCAACAATGTATTTATAGAGCAAATTTTGAGGTCCTTAAAATATTCAGCAAGAAGTCACAGAAGTTTTAAACTGTTCTAGTCTCTCCTGATGAATACAACTCAATTTGAAAGAGACTAAAAAAGAACTGATCACAATTCAAAGGGATGTTATTAATCTTTTCACTGCCACACACTTACATGCAGCTATGCTAAATCTCATTACACCAATTCAGAGTGTTTGTTTGCTTTAAACTGATCTAAACCACTTCACAGAATTGCAAACAAAATTTGTAATATATTGCTGATGTCTGCATTTTCTCTCCCCCTCCCCAATTAAAAAAAAACATGCAAGACATGAGACATTTTATATAGCAAGGAGTTGCAAACAGACCAGCAGTAGCAATGACTGTGTCAGCAGGTCTGTCCTCCCACAACCAGCAGCTCTAGGACTCCATTATCTTACACAAGTTGAAAAGCGAATGGCTTGTAAACAGACACCATGACTTTCCAAAACAGTAACTGTTAGGAGAGGACTGCCAGCTTTAACCTTGAAGTAAGAGAGAGATCCCAAGGAGACCGTCTGGGCTTGTTATTCTTTAATTCAAGATACTGTATATCAGTTCAGAGTAAGAAAAAATATATTAAAAATTAAACTTTGCTTACAAGCTCTGCAGGATAGCAGCCTGCATGCAATGGATAAATCTAAATCATGTCAGATGGCATTCCATAATAATGTGTCAAAGGAAAAGCAGAAAGACTTGTCTGTTTGAGGAAAATAATTGTGTTGGTTTATATGCAAGACATTCAGAGTCCTATACATTGAGTCAAGCACTGGTTATTTGATGCCAGGCCTCCTTTAAAGTTTGCACATAAAGAGACACTGTATCCCAGGCTGTAGACGTGTGTCAATGAAGTACCATACAGACATTTCTGACTGTCAGAGGTTGTCTCTCATTCAGACATATTTTCTTGCGACAACACATCCTAATATGAGCTCACTCTCAAATATCCATGAAATGCAATAGTATTGTTTTAATCCAGGATCACTTGGAGTGATCCCTAAAAAAGTGACAGAGTCCATTACCACTGCTCAAGGACTCAATGAAACCTATGGACTCTGCGGGCCAAGGAGCCCACACACCAGGATGAGTCTCCCTCACGATACAGCAGTAAAAAGACATTGCTATAGCCCTGATTCATCCCTGTGTCAAGCGGGAAGTAGTGGTCATGGACATTTACATCTGTGTTAACTGAAATTACAGATAATAATTTAGTGTAGTGTTCATGTATTTTGAGATTATGTAAGTAGAGGAGTCTGATTTATAAATAAAGTGAAAAATCTATTATAAATGGCCAACTGCTTCAAAAAAATGGCTTTTAAGTTCCTGTATCTGCCAATTAAGATTGACCAAATGACCTGAAGTCAGTTACATGTTCTTCAGCCTCTTACATAAATTCCTATTTAAAAAAAAATGGTTGGAATAATATTTAGCCATTTACACAATGCTCAAATTGGTGTCCATGGATGCTAAACATGAAGTCCCCTATTTATCCTTGAAGCAGTTATTGCAAAGGCAATGGTATCATATTCTCTTGTCACTTCCCTGTTTTATAAATTCTTCTGTTCTCTCATTATAACCTGCCCTGAGCCTTTGTTGGGAAGGGTAGTATATAAATAAGTAAGTAAAAGCTTTTTAGTGCCAATAATCTGGAGAAGCCAATAATCTGGAGAAATCACCTTTGGGAAATGAGCAATCAAGTCCATTTGATTTCTGGCCTCTGTCAAAATTTGCCAGTGAGATACTAATTCATGTCAACTGTGCCGATTTCTGTGATTGACAACTATCCAACAGAAACAAAAGTAAAAACAACACATTTCTCATAGGTCACACAATAGCTGAGGTATGATAACTTTCGAATTGCTACAGAATTCAGATGGGTTCAGACTAACAGCCTAAGGTGCATCCAGATGAGAGTGGATGTGCGGTATGCAGTGCTGCAAACCTGTCATCTGCAACACCACACATGCAGGTATTCCCCATGCTGCTAATTTGAAAGGGGGGGGGGAGTGGGGGAGATGACACCAGGAGATACTGGTGTCAAAAAAACCTGTGCCTTAAAAAAGCAGGGTGGCGCATGTGGCGGCAGCATGTGCTGCCAGAAACCAGAGCCTGGCTGGCTGGAGCCATGCTCTGGCTGCCGGCCAGGCTCTGTGCTGCCAGATTACCACGGTTGCAGCCCCCAGAGGCCCACAGGATCCCAGGCAGGCTCTTGGGGCCAGCCAAGGTGCCGGCCCCGCTTCCCAACCCCACCCAGGGCCACATGCCAGAGCATGAATGCATGGGTGTTTCCCAGGGAAAAGCAGCTTGTGGGGAAAAAAAATAATAATTGTGCCGCTGCTGTTTGTCCCTGGGGAAGCACACATTTCTGTTCGTGGGGACGTGCCCCTAGAGGTGAAAGTATAATCTCTCTCTCACTTTCTTTTAAATGGCACACACAAAAAATGTAAAACTAAAAACACACATAAGCAAGTCCCCTACTAGTTCAGCCTATTAAAACAAGCTGTAGATAAATGACAATATTTGACGGCACCAGAATATTTAAGTTTTGAAGGAGGACAAGGTTTGTCCAAAAGCAAAACCAATTACAAAGGGTGACACAGCTCCTACTTGAACTCCCTCAATTTCACCATGTGGAAATATAATATAAAGTGGTTTTATATGTTTAAAAGGGACTTCAAACATATCCATCTGTATCCAGATCACATTCTTGCTAGTACTGGGTTCCATCATGCTCCAACAAAACTACTCAAGGGATAAAAACAGCTAATGTTCTCCAGAAGACTTAAAACACATACTGCATTGTCAGATTAAAAATGTACCATTTTCAAATATTATTTCATGACCTGGTGACTTATTAACCATGTCATTTTCCAACTTTCCTCCTACACTGCCCTACTGACATTTTAAGTGCACAAACAAGCAGGGAAACAGTGGAATTGAAAGGACTGACATGGCATAATTAAAGGGCTTGGGTGCTGTCCTCCCCCATACAAATAAAAATGGCAGTCGTGGCAAGATGCATGCAGTATGAGAGCTTAATTTCCAAACCAAAAAAAAACAAACCACACAATCAGAAAACCCTAAGATGCAATGCTTTCTCTTAACATTTTGGTACAATGGTGCTTTAAGAAGTCCCTTGTTTAAGCCAACAAAAATTTTAACTGTACACAAAAATGTTAATCATGCATTTGTTATACAAAAAATATTCTACTACCTCCTACAGTACAACAAAAATGCCTTTTATAGGGTTTCATGGATATAGATGAAAGAAGCCTTAGAAACAGAAGCATATCTTCTTAATTTCACCCTTTAATTTAACTGAAACCTTGCCCATTATAACATTGTCGCATTGTTTCTCCATGTGTAGCTCCCTGAAAACTTGTGGAAAAGCCATTGCACAATTAAGCAGATTATTATTATTATTATTATTATAAGAGAAAAATTAAAAAATGTTTGATCAGTCACAGAACTGGAAACAGAAGGGGGCGTGGAAGGAGGGAAAGAAAAAAGAAAGATCCTGTAGACTGCCATTTCCTGCTTTCTCTGTGTCACTTTCATGAAATATCCAAGCAAAGCTGCTCATCTATTGTACCAGTAGCTCCATCTGAATGCCCCCTCATCCCGTTCTTCATTCCATAACACCACAAACATGTATCCCACCACAAGCCCTTCAAATAAAAAGTAATTAACATAGGAAGGTGTATAAATCAAATAGTTCTACATGTAGCAAAGGCAATGAACAGTATTTCATACAGAGAAGCAATGTGCAATGCTCTCTTTATGTCAGTTCAGCTAGTTATTGTTCTGACTTACTACTACTTTACAGATTCAACATTAAACTGCTTAAAATGAGACAAAAAGAACATTTAACATTCAGTTTTCCCATCCTTACCAGTAAGCCTTACTATAATGGCTACTAATAATCACTCATCTATATGTTGCAAATATAGTACATGGAATAAAACAAAAAAAAAATCTGCATCTACAACGCATTTAGTACTAACCTTATAAAAGCCGCGTTTACTCCTCTTGGTTAGGAATCATTAATAGTTTTGGTAAAATCCCTTTATGCGCTCCTCCAGCTAGCTAATTCAAGCCTTCCATTAACACACTCCATTGCAGATAATTGCAGACAGCACACGCTCCCCTGCTTTTCCCAGTTCCCAACACAGCAAGGATAATCACATTCCAGTGGGGAGTGAACAGATGGTGGATTCCATGGTAACCAACTCTCCTAAGGCTATTGGTAGAAGTGTGCAACTACCGCTTATTGGGTAACAATCGCTCTTTGTGCTTTAGCCTTGCAAATCCTTAACGAAGAGATATATAGATTCTAGCACTGACTGGGCATGTCTAGCAGGTGTTTTGCCATTTAAAGCAGACACTGCACTACTACAAAGCTTTCGACCAGGTTTAACCTTGATGGTGTGTTCCTTGAGTATTTCAAGCTGAGACACAAAAGACCATGCCAAGTTCAACCTGAAGATTATAAAAAGAACTCTGTCTCAAAAAAAAAATTTAAATATGTGCATAAGTTTCTGGACACATTATTCATATTAAATGATGTTCAGAAATGTTAACTGTGCTCATTCAATCTTTTTTCTCCTAATGAGTTCTTTTCAAAAACAAATCCTGAATAGTTTGAAAATTTACAATGCATGACAAGGTGCTTTAAAAAAAAAGTCAATACAAATAAAATTATTCTAGCCAATGAGATATTAAAAACAAAACACTACTGTTTAATATATAAACCTTATTCTAAAAAAATGTGTCAGAAGTGTCCAGTCAACTAAGCCGCAGAGCAAAAATAGATGCAACCACAATTTACAAAGGAAAAGCTTATTTCCACCATACAGGGTTTAATTTCTAACCTGCTAGAATGCTCACTTCATTTTTAGTAGCTCCTGTACTTTGAAATTGCCTTGCACAAGAATGCTATAATCTTCTCATCTAGGGTTTTACTCAGTCAGAATGCTGCAATTCCTTGCTTTAGGTGTTAAAGCCTCTGCTGGGTTTATCCATATCTGCATCCACTGAAACTAATGCTGATTCAGCAGCAAAAAGCTGCCTCTTCTCTCTGCTGTGTATTCAGTGTGCATATGAGGGAGTGTCTGTAAAAGCCTCTTTGGCTTAGTGCACTGCCTGAAACCACTCATCGCACCTGAACATGTATCCGACATAGCAAGGCGCTTACAACAATACAACTCAATGGAGCATGTTCAGCAAAATCTCCACATTATCTTGAGGACAGGAGGAGGGAAGTGGGTTTTCCATACCAATTGATAGCCATGCTGCCTGTAGAGAAGAGTCATCAAGGTATAATCAGACTTTAAAAACTGATAAATTACACTGTGCACTCATGCCAAATAAAAAGGGTTTGCCAACTTGCTAATATTGTATGGGGACGAACTATAGGAAAATATGAGTCATTTACTTCCTCGTTCTCCAAAGCATGCATCACTGAGATTCAGATTTTTAATCTCCCTCTCCCTCCTCACCCCCACCTTTAAAGACCATCATTGATCTATCACTATCTGTTTCCTCAGTGCAGGATATGAATCATTCCGTAAGAAGAATGAGGAGTTCTTTTATTGGAACCAAGTGCTATGTTTCATTGCACAGCTTATTATAGAGCTATGCATGAGGCAGGGGTAGACAACATATGGCCCATGGGCCAAGTCTGGCCTGACACGCAATTTCATCAGACCCGTGGATGCCCACCAACTAACTGTACCCCCACCTTGCCCTTCTATCCATGAGGGTGGGAGCAAGGTACCCACATATACATACACCCCCCCAACATACCCTACCGCTGTCCACACAGACAGCTACACCCCCTCACAACCCCTCTCACACACCCCCACACACCCAGCCATACCTCACCCCTCCCACACAATATACCCGTAAGGCTTTGTTTTTGAGTTACTTTGCAATCACCTCTATACACACTATGCAAACACAAATCATGACAAAAATATTTTTGTAACAAAATTAAAATATGTTATAGTAGGTGTTTGACTTTTAGTATCCAATTTGTTTTTTGTTTTTTCTGGTTCCAATGGCTCCCCTCCCAAAAGGAGTATTTCCAAGGAGCAAGAAGCCCTCCAGTGGCAAAGGTCAGGGGTTAAGAGCAGGACTTCCAGTCCCAAGATGGCGAAAGGGGGCGGAGCACCCGTCAGGAGGCAGGGCTACCCTTGTGGCCCTCAACAGCTCACCAAAACTCATTAAGTGGCCCTCCAGCTGAAATAATTGACCACCCTTGGCATAAGGAGACCATTCAGTGCAGCTCTCAATTTTCTTCATCCCCTCTGTATCAGTGAGCTAAAATGTACTTGGGCTAAACTGGCATAAAACAAAACAAAAGTTTGCTACAAGTTAAAATAAAGGTATATGTTACCTCTAATAACTTGCATACTTTTTGTACACCAAAGCAAGCTACACAGGTTTCCAGAATGGATAATTACCTCTCCCAAGACAGCTGCTATAGCAATCACTGTTAAAGCATCTTGTCCCTAGGTGGCAAAAAGCTGGCAGTAGAATCATTTAAAAAAGGGATGTCATCTGGATGACATTAAAAAAAGGGACCTCTGGATGTCATCATTAGGGGTCTACTGAACTGAAGGAGACAGCCAGCCAATTTTGTGAACAGATTCCAGGGCCAGCCACCATTTTTGCAGGCTGAGTACAGGGGCCACCGCCCCTTCCATGCCTCTGATTGGTCGAGGGGCCCCGGCTGTTCCGCCCCTCCCTGCAGATTGCCAGATGGCCCCAAACCACAGCTTAATTACCCTGATTAAGCCCAGGGAAGATATTAATCCATGTACGAATGGTCCCTAGTCATCATATCTAACCCTTTGCTCAAGGAAGGATCATCCTAGACGAGTGCCTGCCTAACTTCCCTTAAAAATGTCCAAGGGGGAGATTCCACCACCTCTCTAGATAGTTTGTTCCAAGGCTTTAACACCCCCAGAGCAAGTAAGTTTTCCTGCACACACACAGATTAGTTTATCACCAGCATCTTTAGAACTACCCAACTGTTTGATAATTTATCAAATCTCATCCCCAATCTTTTCCAGACTAAATAATTCCAGCTCATTTAATCTTTTCCTAAAAACCGTGTTTTCTAAACCTCTAATCCTTTTTGTTGCTTTCTGCTGGATCTTGAAATTTATCCAAACCTGCTTTGGAGTGTGGTGCATCTGGACACATTACTCCAGGTGAAGCCTCACCTGTGCTAAACAGAGTAAAAGAATAACTTTTCTTGATTTGCAAGCAATATTCCTGCAATAATTTGCTTAACCTGATATTTTTCTCATGCATTTGCACCATTAATTCCTTCTGTAGTTTTCCCATACAACCTTCCAAAAAAAGCTATCAAAATATTTTCTTCCTCCAAACAATAAGCAATTTTTATTTCAGTAGTCCAACTTCATGAACGACTTCAGATCAGCCCACCAGTCTGAGCAACAATGGAGGTAAAACTTTCAGGAAGGAAGCCAGTTTCCTATTCAAGCTGCTAAAGTGTTCATATAAAAAAGTGGATTGGAATGAACTGTTATATACATTCTGTTGAGATATTTGGGGAATTTTTCTTTTTTCCTTTTTTTGACCAAATCTTTTGCAGCCATTGTAATCTCTGATGAACAGATTGGCTTCAAAATTAAGTAAGATTCAGACTCAGTCTGTGTTTTTCTTTCATGGGAACAATTCCAAAGGGTGACCTACAGATTATTTTTTAGCTTTGCAATAATTCTAACTTCACATTGGAAGCTGAGTACTTAATTGAAATATCACACACAATTTTGACATCAGATGGCTTTTTCCAGATCTCATACAGGCACTGACAAAAGTCCTTAACAGGCTGCTTTTATTCCCATGCCAAGACTCTGTTTTCCTGCACACCCAGATAATTAGCACATAAGTGACTGCTTGTGGAAGACATATTGTAGGAATAGGATTCTCCTTCTGCTTTGCTCCTTGAAGAATTTCAAGAATCCTCAGTCTTACTCTGCAGGTACATAATACACCATCAGCATTAAAAAAAGAGAGGCAAAAGAAGGAATGGATTTATCAGAGGAAATAGTCTGAGTCACATGAAACAATAAGAAATATCTGTCAACAAAATTCTATTACTGGCCAATTGTACAGCCAATTCCAAATACAGGAGATACAAGATTTAGGGATGCTATCCAGATCTCTCTCTCTTGATCACATAAAAGAATGGAACAAATTTGCAGTATTCTTGGTTATTACATAGCTGTTCTATGAAAACCAACACTATGTATTTTAGGTTTACATGTGAAACCTGTCTACAGAACTATTTTGAAAAACCATCTGTTAAGATAGTGATTCTCAACCAGGGTGACATGAGATCCTTTTAAGTGTGATACAGGATACCTCACAATACTAGCACCATTCCATGGTGGACTACCTACAACATTTCCAAGATAAACATAGAGGGCACCTATACACATCCAGTGAGGCTACCATGATGCGCTGTAATTACAGTGCGTTGGGGCAGACTCTATTAACTGAGTCTGCTGGAATGTGGTAATTACTTCACTCCAGCAAATTCCAGTGTCACATGCATCAGTGTCCTTGTGCTGAAAAATGGTGATGGGGCACTTTAACTAAAGCTCGTTCAACAAGCTTCAGTTAAAGTGCCCCAGTCACCATTTTTCAGTGTGGGGACGCTGATACAAGTGACGTTCCAGGCCTCGGAGTTGCTCTAATTAAAGTGTCCCCCACAACCACTTCTGGAGCATGTGTATAAACACCCAGATATTTCAAATAGGAATCCATACCATTAAAGACACTCTGGTCTGTTGTGGTGTTTCTGGTTCTTTGCAGCAGCAGAATTGCTCTAATATTTTGCTGTAGTCAAATAATAAGTGAAACTATGAGCTGGCATTTTTGAACAGCGCCTTGAGTCTAAACAGTTGAAGAACCACTGTTTTAAGACAAAACAAGACAAATCAGTGCTAGATATTCCCAAGTTCCACCTGACCAAAATAGTACGAGTGTACAGAAAACAAACAAACAAACAAACAAACAACCCTCCCCCCAGATTTTGGTAGGAAGGAGCTAATGAAAAAAACCGCAACACATTGACATCCTGTCTCCACACAAGATTAAATGAAACTTAAATTGGAAGCAACAAGGTTGGTATTTCCCTTTAACTGTATACCACAAAATTCTTCTCCTATTTGCTGGCTAGGGATTTGGTATTTTTTCTACTTTAAGAATCTCCAAATACCCTGGCCTTGAGATGTGTACATTCTTATCAGTTTCATATTCATTTGTTCATATTCATTTGTTTACAATATTTTTACCTGATAAACAAACTATTGCTATACGTAACCGCAATCTCCTGCAATTGTGTAGAACAAATACAAAGCAAGTCTCTGTTTCGTGTGTAGGACAGGGGTGGACAAAATACACCCTGTGGGCCAGATCCAGCCCACCAGGCTATTCTATCTGGCCTGCAGAGCCTCTAAATAATTTAGAAAATTAATATTTATCTGCCCCAGCTGTCTGTCAAAAGATGACAGCAACCAGGGGCACTGGACCCAAAGGAAGCCCCAGCAGGCTTCTGCAATACCAGGGTCTGCCCAGCCCTGTCCCCCAGCCAGAAGCCCCTCACTAGCAGTGACTTCTGGCCTGGGACCATGGGTCTGTTCATGCTTACCTGCCCCGAGCAGGAAATTCAGGTGGAAGGGACAGGCAGGAAAGTGGGGAAAGTGGCAGCAGGGGGAGTGGAAGTGAGTGGTCAAGCAAGAGTTGCAGGGCCCACGCCAGTGTCCCAGGGCTAGTGCTGGTGGGGCCCAGAGCAGGGCAGCAGGAGTGCAGGGCATGGGCTGGCAGGGGTCTATGGAGCTGGGCTGCACCACGCCAGCAGGAAGAGAGGGGAGCTGGTCTGGCTCCACAGAGCCCCAGCTAGCTGGGACCCTGTGCTCCTGCCCACTCTGGGCCCTGTTGGTGCTAGTGCCAGGGCACTGGCGCGGGTCTCGCACTGCCGCCTGGCTGTCACTGGCTGCCGCATGCCCGCTCGCTCCTAGCCCTGCCTGTCCCAGCCCTATGGCACAGGCAGGGATTACTGTGAGCAGCCCCAACTCTGTGCATCCTGCACTACCCCATCCGGGCTGAGCAGCAGCAGGGAGCAAACTGCTGCTCAGCATGGGAGAAAAGCAGCCCCTTCCCCTCCTGCTGCCGGCACTCCCTGCAGCAGCTGCCCAGAGCCCATGCAGAGCTGTCCTGCCTCTCCGCCATGTCTCCACCACCCGTGGGGCAGCAGTGGCAATGGAGAGCGGGCACAAGCAACCTCGTGTGGGCTCCAAGTGGCTGTTGCAGGAAGCACCACAGATGGGGGAGTGGCCGCTTTTCCCCAGCAGCTATTTGTGCCCTACTGCCACTGCAGCTCAGCCTATCAAGCAAGCCCGGAGGCACTGTGGGGCCCAGGCTGGCAGCGGCAGTGATGAACAAACTGCAGCTGAGCACGGTGTGGGCTCCCCAGAAAACACTGCCCAGTAGCAGGAAGGAGGGCTGGCGCTTTCATCCACCCCAGAGCAGTTCATGCCCCGCTGCCACTCAGCCTGATGGGCAAGCCCAGAGCTGCTGCAGGGCCCAGGCTGGCAGCAGCAGCAAGAAACAAACTGCAGCTGAGTGAGGAGAAAAGCAGCCCCTCCCCTCCTGGCACTGGCGCTCCCTGAGGCGTCTGCTTGGAGCCCACATGGGGCTGCCTGTGCCCACTCTGCATTGCCGCTGCTGCCCCACGGGTGGCGGGGATGCAGGACAGCCCTGTGTGGGCTCTGGGCAGCTGCCGCAGAGAGTGCTAGCAACAGGAGGGGGAGCGGCCACTTTTACCCTGTGCTGAGCAGCAGCTTGTTCCCCACCACTGCCAGATGGGCAAGTGCAGGACACGCGGGGTCAGGGCTGCTCACGGTCATCCCCACCTGTGCTGTGGGGCTGGACCAGGCGGGGCTGGGAGCGAGCAGGCGTGTGGCAGCTGGACAGGAGCCATGGCTTCCACCACCGGTAGTTATATGTGGGCAGCAGGGCAGCCCCAGGAGGGAGGCAGCTGACTCCGTGTTCTCTGTCCCACTCGTGCCATCATGGCTGAGCCTGCCAAGGTGCTGCCTGTGCTGGGAGCAGGGGGATGCGGGCAGGGAAATGCTCGGGGCGGAGGACGAGGAGGCAACTCTGCTGCTTGCTCCCTGAAAAGGCAGCAGAGCCCTTTCTTCCCAGGCAGCCCCAACTGGGTCCCCCTGGGCCACCACCTGCACAGGCCCCTCTCCTACAGGGTCCACCAGTGCCCCAACCCCATCCAATCCTCAAAACCCCACCCCGCAAAAAAAATAAATTTAAACAAGTAAATACAATTTAAATCTGTAAATTATACAGTTCGCAGTATAAAAGGGTTGGGAACCCTTGCCATAGACCCCTACCAGCCCATACCCCATGCTCCTACCACCCCACTCTGGGCCCCACGCTCCTGCACACCTGCTCACTTCCACTTCCCCCCTCCCCTGCTGCCACTTTCCCCACTTTCCTGTCCACCTGCTGGCCACTCTGCACCCTGTGGCTTCCATACCCACAATACCATACCCACACACAGCCCCCCGCAAACCCCCAATGCCCATCCATCCATCAACTCCCCACAAACCCCACACCCACCCCATACCCCCCAATACCCATGCACACCCCACACAATATACAAGTAAGGCTGCATTTTGAGCTTTTATGCAATCAGTTCTACATATAGCACAAAAGCACATAACTCAGATCAAAAATATATTTTTTTAATTAAATTAAAATATATTATGGGCATTTGATTTTTAGTATATAATTCGTTTACTTGGCGACCAGGGGGCAGAGCACCTGTCAAGGGGCAGGACTACCCATGCGGCCCTCGACAGCTTGCCAAAACTCAGTAAGCGGCCCTCTGCCTGAAATAATTGCCTGCCCCGGTGTAGGAGGTTTAAGTTTCTTTCCATCTTAAAGGCTAAATAATATTGCCCAATCAGTCATCAAAAGGTCTCACATTCAAATACTTTTTGACATCTGTCAAGTTGTTGTGTCTGCTTTTATTATGATGCTCTATTAAAACAATAATTCCCAGTAGGTGATACAAGTGTTCACTACTGCTAGAGAAAAGATATTACACCAGTGCTTTGCTCCACTATGATCTCTCTTTTTCTCAGCATCACTATGTAGCATTAACTTTCCAATAAAAAGTATTTATTTTGAGCAAATTATCTCATAAGGTATAAAAACTGTGCATGTCAGCAAGGGTTTGCTACCATGAACTTCCTCACAGCAAGGACTGATATAGAATATTTACTGTGGAAGTCATTAGTCACAATAATGGTTTAAATATTGCTCCTTTCTTTCTTCAAAATAGAAGGATATCCCTTTCAGAGAACAGTAAGACAGTTGTATTTAAGATACGTATGGAAAATACTGCTAATGGTGAGAAAATACAAGTCTTTAAAACTTGCTGATATTAATGAACAGCATGGATCCGCAGAAAGACAACACTAACATTTCTATGCTAGGAAGCAGTAGGATTGAAAAGATGAGCATGGTTTCCCTTTAGACATTTTATGCTCATAAAGCTTTGTCCAAGTCCAACTATGCCCATTTCTGTTAAAGCTTTAATTAGAGATGCCATTTAAAGCAATTTAACATCTGTATCATGCTGTATTTTAAACATCCTCAATCAATCTAGGGTTACCATACATCCGGGTTTTCCTGGACATGTCCTCTT
>NW_017729022.1:80525029-80528689 GCF_001723915.1 Gavialis gangeticus
TAGGGTTACCATACATCCGGGTTTTCCTGGACATGTCCTCTTTTTGGGTCCTCCAATTTCTGTCTGGGCTATTTTTTGAATAATGATAAAATGTCTGGGCTTTTGCTCCACTGCTGGGAGTAGAGGGAAGACTCCTGAAGGTAGGGGGCATCACTTGCATCTGCATGCACACATGCACGTGACCACCATGCAGCCTGGCAGGGAGATGGGAGCAGCACTGGGGGTGCAGCGTGCGGGGGGAGTGCTGGGGGTGCGGAGACTGTGGATCAGGATTGAAGGCCACTGGCAGGATCAGGGGTCTGCAGGTTGGAAGTAAGGAGCACTGGCAGGGCCAGGGGGCTGTGGGTTGGGAGTGAGGTGTCCCCCCTGACAGATGTCTTCTTTTTTGGAACTGGAAATATGGTAACTCTAAATCAGTCAGAGTTAAAAATTACATATTAGTGATAAAGACAAAAGTTTTGAGGTTTCTGTATCTCAGGACACTGCTATTTTCAAGTGAATAGGAAGCATGGCCCCATCATACTGAAACATCCCCACATCAGTATTTATAGTCAAATCCATCAACAGTCAAGCACAGAGTAAAGGTGGAATTACAATAAAGCAATTTCCAGACCTCTCTGAAGGCACCTATCTAATTTCAGGATCAGTTTTATGTAAAGGGCAAGCTGTCTTACAGGTTCAACACATTCACCATTTGACAGCTGAGTCAGTCATCCAGTGGAGTTATAGACAGCCTTGCGGGCTAAGTGGCTGAGCAAGATGCAGCCATGCTTGCAGTCCCAGGGTCTTCGTCACTTGAGGTGGTAAAGAGGA
Organism: Gavialis gangeticus; assembly: GCF_001723915.1. Lineage (NCBI taxonomy): Eukaryota > Metazoa > Chordata > Crocodylia > Gavialidae > Gavialis > Gavialis gangeticus. The sequence continues at coordinate 80,525,843 of NW_017729022.1, forward strand.
GATTACCTGCGACACACCCAGTTGCTACAGACTAAAGGTCTTTGGAATTCTTGACAGGAGATTCCCAGGAGCATGGAGGGCAAATGTGGGGCCAGTCTAGAAGAGTCCAGATGACACCTGTTCATTTATATGCCATCCTGCAGACAGACTGGAAACTCATCAAGATCAGAGCAAGTATGCATGCATGTCCAATAACAGTAATGTAGCACAGCAGTGCTCAAACTTTTGGACCCAGGAGCCAGGTGAGGGGTGTGGGGCTGGGCCATGGGCTGAATCTGTTGCCACCCTGTGCGCCCAACCTAGCATGTAGAGCTATGGCCTGTGAGGTTTCCCCACAGACTCATGGGGAGCCATATGGGCCAGATGACAGTGTGGGAGGCCAGATCTGGCCCATGAGTTCAGCACCCTTGATGTAGCAACAACATAATGAGGAATTGTGTGTGGAAACACACCAATACAGAATTACTGCAAAGCAGTTTAAGGTGCTGTTTATAACCGTTTAAAATGCTGGTTGTCCATATGCTTATAGTACCATATTTTCTCATATATAACCTGACCTGGAAGATAAAATACACCCTGTTTTTTAAAACAAAGCAGGAAAAAAAAGGATCTTACCTTGGGTAAGCATCTGAGTAGAAGCAGGTATGGAGCTCAGTTACTCCTGAGCCTGCACTGGGTCCATGGCCACATACCAGGTCTGGCTGCAGACCAACCACTCATGTTGGCCTGAAATGGTGGGCAACGCCACATCAGACTGGGAGATTCCCCATAGTTCTGGAAATATAGCAGCAGGGGAGTGGTAGCAGCATTAAGTGCCGTGGCTGCGAAAGCCATGGTGATTAACACTGCCACCACTCTCTCACTACCAAATGTTTGGAACTGTGAAGATCCCCATTTCTCACCTATCATATGCATCCCAACTTCTACCAGCTGGTTTTGGGAGAATAGGTATGTGTTATATATGAGAAAATATGGTACTTGTTTTTTAACACTTGATTGATCCACTCTCTCAAATTTAATTCCGTAATAACCTCATAAATCCTGAAAAGACAGACTCTGGCTTGTGCTTCAGCAGAGAGTTTGCTCGCAGATTATATTGCAGTTATATTACAATATTGCCTCAGTATCCCTACTTTACCCCATTTACAGATGGCTAATATATTAGTGGCAGAGATCCCCAAACAATGCTTGCTATGTCTTTGCCTGAGATATTAACAGAGCAGTTCGATGCACTCTGAATCCCAGCTGCAGACAGACGATAGAAGTCATGCAGCCAGTATTGTTGGCAATTCTTTGCCACAAGATTGCTAAGACTTACAAATGCCTTTGCTAGATGCTGGGATATAGGGTTGAATTGAGTTGCTGCAGATTATGAAGGTCTTGCACATGGATTTTCTGAGAAACTGGCATAAGATCAGTTTGTCTGGTATCTAGTTCTCGACTAGCCTAAAGCTCTTTCAGCGGTTGCTAGCTCAGTTAGCAGTGTACTTAGCCCAGGCACCAGGTCCTGGAATTCAAATCATGCAACCATGATGTCTACTCCATCTGTGACTGCAGCTGTCAGCCCTACTGCCAAATGGGAAAGAACAGCAATGTCAGAACATTTGCTAATAGCGACCAAACCTGTGCCAATGAATGAATACTTCCATTCCCATTTATATCGTGATGCCAGTTTGCTCAGCTGAGTTACCTTTTGGGGAGCCCTGGTCCAGAGGGCTGTTTGTGTGCAAGATGGCACAGTTAAAAAAACACTTCCTTTTGTTCTGATGTTATGTATAATAACGCAGCTCAGTGTTCCCTCTGCAGTCTGCCCAGGAAAAGAACACCCAGTCCCACGACTGTGAGAGTAAGTTTTGGTATAGACCATTTAGACACGTGCTTGATAGTCTATACCCACAATACAGTTTTGATTCTGAGGCCTCTGGTGCTACTGCATTATCAACAGCTTCTTGATATAACAGCAAGAATATACAAGATCATTTAAAGCTATTTCTCTTCAAAATTACAATTATATTAATATGTTTAGTGTTAAAATACAACTTGATATCCTTGCAGCTGACAGCACAGCATTTTTATCACTGAAACCAAACGCAGAACTTTAAAGGTACTACAAAACTTGCATTTCTGCAACACAAAGTGAATGAGGGAGTCAGCAATACCTTTCCTTCTGTCAAATTTGAAAGAACTGAACAACAGGGGGCAGTTTCAGTGACCTTTAAGATTTGCATTTTCATTATTTGCTCATTAACATACCAAGTAATCTAGAGTGTTTCTTCATGCATATGAATAAAGGAAACAACCATGTAAAAACAGTAATCATAAGAGTACCACTGCTTGCATTCCCAGTCTGATTGCCATGCTAATACCGTTCAATAGGAAAGTATACAGAATAAAAGGAGCATATTATAAATGCAAGAAATATTGGTTTGCTAATTTCAGCACTATCAATAGACCCATCACCACAGGACTGTGAAACTCCCCAAGTCAAAGAAAGTAATGGAAATATTTTTACCTGTTCCTGTGTACATGCAACTATATATTTAACAATGCTATGAAGTCCTTTAAATACTACACTGCAAGTCCTATAAGCACATGAAAAATCTGCTTGCATCACAGGCTTTCAGGTCAGATCTACCTAAATGTATGCTCTGATGGCACAGCTAAACTGAGCCTTTGCCTATCATGCCACTGAAAACTCTACTACAGCTGTAGTCATATTGGCATAGAAGTGTTTTTGCCAGCTTATTTTGGTAGGGAACTTACCTTCTGCTAATGTAGCTATGAAAGTTTAGACAAGGCTCGACTGTCCTTGGGAGCTAGGAGCAGCGGGAAGAAGGAGGACACAGG
>NW_017729022.1:80528700-80534354 GCF_001723915.1 Gavialis gangeticus
CAGGTCCCTTCCAACCCTAGAAACTATGAAACTATGGAACCAAGTAGAAAGAATTAATGAGGCACTGCCACTGCTTTTTAACCACTGACAGGTCCTGGTCCTGTGAACCATTTTTCATTCCAGGGTCAAAACAGTGCATCAGGACCCTCGGTGACAGAAAAAGGAGGAAAAAGTGCAAGGGTTGGTGGCTGAAAAACGTTTTCTTGCATACACTTGGACTAAGGCATCTGCGCAAGCTTACATTAGTGCTGTAAAGGAGACAGAGATTCTATTTCTCTGTCAAACAGTAAAAGCTGTACAAACACACCAAAGTTTTGCCTCCTGCATTGACAACCCTGTAAGCAGAGTCCAATTCAGTGCATCTGACCTAATATTCCAAAGGTCCCCATAAAGCCAGCCTAATTAACTTGAGAGATGACCTCTCTGTGCTCAAGTTTTCCATGCTACCATAAACAAGCAAGTATAGGAGGTATGGGACATAGAACTGAAACCCTGAAACCCACTCCTACAAATATAAGCATGACTACAGGCGACACCACTCCTAGCAGGAAATATTTAATTCATTTCTTTGACATGTCATATTTTAAATCGTTCTCCCCCTTCTCCTTCATCCCCCCAAACACATGTACACATGCACCCCCCTAGCTAGCTCTCTGTCTTACAGGCTGGAAAATAGGGGGAGAAATGTTATTTGTATTTTCAAAAATCTCAGCTATGCTAACAAGATGATAAAAAGAAAAAAAAAAAAAAATCACATTACTTACAGCCACCCATGCCTTGCACCAAATCCACTAGCAAAATGAACTGAACATCTTGATTCCAATTTTTTCCCCATTAATAATCCTATACATTTTGCATTTAGTCCATAAACTGGGCACGAAACGAGCCTCACAGACTAAATGCATTAAAAAAATAGGAAGTGCCGAATTTCGTAACAGTTACTGACACTGATGTTCAGGAAATATGCAATAATAAAAATTTCGAAACCCAGTAAGGGAAGGTTCTGAGGGTAGGAACTGAAGTGTGGTTTTTTGTTAAATAAACATTTAAAGATCAAGTAAGAAATCCATGAGTGTGTTCCTTTAATTAGGAACTGACTTGTACTTCAGTCTGCCTAAATTTTCTGATTACAGATTTAGGAATTACCGTGACTTTTCTTAAATTGGTGTTAGTAGTGCAGAATGTCCATTAAGTAAACTTCCAGAAATGGTTGAATTTCTTTCAGTTTATAGAAGAATTCTGGGTCACTGAATGGGGGGGCGGGGAAGAGAGAGAGAGAGAAAACTGGGTGGTTATGCTTTCAATTCTTTCCATTTGTGGTCACACATTAAAATCTTTTCTATAAATGATTTTGTAAATATTAAACTTGTATCCAAGGAAGAAGTGCAATGACTACTGACAGAACAAATTCCTATACTCCAGCATATGAGATTGGTAAATAGGACAACCTTATATTCTCTGCTCTTTCAGTGTTGCATCTCATTTTTATGTAATTTGTACTGAACTGATGCTATTAAATACTTGAATCTCTGTTATTACATGTTCCATTCATGCAAAAGCCAAAACAGAAATAAACAGTCAGTCACTGATGTGACCTCCTTATTCTGTTTCCCCTTTGAATATAGACAGCATATGATTAGAGTGGTATTGTTATTGAAACATATTGGACTGTTTTCAGCAGCATCACTGACATGCTGCACCAAAAATGCTTCTATGGGAATCCATGCTTTCAACTCAGCATTCGTTCAATATAGCATGCTTCTGACACACCACTATAGGACAATGTAGACATAAACACCTTTCTATAGAACTTACTCAAGACAATCCTTGTCATTTAAACTGAAGACTATCCTTCGTACAGAACTTGTACAAAAATGTATGAATTATTCTCCAGATTTATTTTTGAGAAATAACAATGAAAGAAGTCCATTTCAACTTTAAGCTGCATAATGTCTACATACTAGACGCATCCATGTGTGCGCTTAACTGCACAGGAAACTAATCTGCTGCCGTGTAAAGCATCAGTCTACACTTGCAACACTATCAGACCACAGCAAACTAATTTTTGCTGCTGTAAGATAGTACTGTTGGGTAGGCCTGTGCAAAGTGGCTAGCATTCACTTCGGATTTGGATTCAGCCAATTCAGGGGACAGTAATTTGATTCGGTGATTCGAATCACTGTCCTGAAGCAATTCAGCTGAATCTGATTCAGAGATTCAGCTGCTGCCAATTCAGCCAAATCTCCAAATCACACAGGCCCCATCCCCTGCCAGCTCTCTCAGCCCTGCCTGGCCCCAGGTCTCAGCTCTTTGAAAAAGAAAAAAAAAAGCCCCCACTCACTGGCTGCTGCCAGGTGGGGGGCAATCCCCACTGCCCCATGCCACATGGGGGGCTCTGCTACAAGCCCCCTAACCCCCACCCGCTCTCCCAGCCCCCCATGGCTGCCCTGCCCATCCCAGCTCCCGGCCCTTTAAAAAAAACAAACAAAAAAAGCCCCACTCACTGGCTCCTTCTCAGCCGGAGGGGGCGGGGCAAGGAGAGGCAATCTCCTTCGCCCCTCTTCCAGCCCCCTATCTACCAGCATGGAGTCCAGGTCCAGCTCCCTGCTGCAGTCATCAGGGACTGCCTGAAATCGCCAAAGCTCTCCAAATCTTTTCCGAATCGATTCAGAGTTTCAAATCGATTCCGACTTTTTAATTTGTCCCCTGATTCGATTCGGATTTGGAGATTTGGCCACCGAATTGGGCCATATAGAATCTGCAAGTACACCCTGGACCACAGTAGTCTGAGCATCTACACGTGCCACTAAGGTACTGTTATAAATTCAGGTGAAATCTGCACCGGAGTTTATCACAGAGCCTTAATGGCATGTCAGATGCACCCACTATGTTCTAATGAATACTATATACCTAAAAATACATCCCCTAACAGCCAGTGTCCTTTTCTTGAGGCCCCATTGTAATAGTTTAACATTTTGTAATATTTGTTTTCATAAGCATAACCCCTACATCAGGGGTTGCTAACCACGGCACACATGCCACAAGTGGCATAAGCAAAGCAGCTGTTGTTTATAGCATGCCATTTGCCATATGAAACCGTTGTGGCTGCAGAGCCAGTGAGGGGTTAACCATGGCTCTTGATGGCGATGATGCCTCAATGCCTCTCATACAGCAGCACTGTCCCCACTCTGCTCTCTGACACCCCAGGCAGAAAACTGCAGCAGGTACACCTCTGGGGGACAAGGATTAGAGTGGCACTTGGGGACAGCAAGGCCTTTACATGTGGCATGTCAGCCAAAAAGGATAGCCCCTACTGCTCTAGATAATATCTACTGGTAAGTAAGTAATTGAAGAGAGAGCAATATGTTGCCATCCTTCAGTTTATTGGACAAGGCCTTGGGGCTCCTAGAATTATATAATTATACAATAACCTCAGTTCCTTTTTAAAATGAAGCTTTCTAGCCCTCTTAGGAAGAAAATACTGACTGCACAAACCCAAGATGGATAGCAAATAAAGCAAATGACAACATGTATTTAAAAAACCACTAATTTTTTTTTAAGTTAAGATTTTGCGGGACTTGGTATTGGCAATACTGGAATAAACTAAAAGATTAAGAAAACGGCACATATTTTGTGATGGTATCTCAAGGTAGAAACAGGCATTGCCTGTTTTATGGCAGCATAAATGGTGAGCAAATGGACATTATTATGTGGTGTTACACCACATATAAGACACGACAAAAGCTAATGTAAAATAGTGCTGCTTTATTGTTACAGACATCTATTTGCGGCATGACAGGAGAGTGCAGGCAGTCTGATGACTGTCCAGCCATCCAGTCCGGGCAGGTACTCTGAGGACTTGAGGGGCTGAATCTTGCACACCCTGGGAAGTCCCACGCAGTATCAGGTCCCTCAGGCCCCAGGACCACCTACCCAGCTTTCTTTGCTAACAAAGACATCCCCAGGCCCCAAGGAATCTCAGGAAGCCTCTCTGTAAGCAGGGAAATTTGGGGTTCTCTGCTTACAGATACCCAACCCAGAATCTTCAGGGGTTGATCTCTGTACATAGGAAAAGCCTGAGTGAGTCCTGATGTAGTGGTACAGAACCTGAGGAATCCCCAAATAACCTGTGCCTCCATGCCAGGACTCACAGAGGCCCATGTCTCCATGCTGGGATCTGTGCTTTACATGAAGGCACAGTCTGGCTCAGATCCCAGCAAGGCAGAACACAGGGAATTCCTAGCACCCAGACAGGACCACTGACAGTCAGCGTGGGATCTGTTGCGAAGCCCAACACGGAGGCACAGAACACCAGGAATTCCCCGGGTTCTGTGCTACCCTGTAGCTCCTTGCTGGGACTCATGCCGCCCCACGCTCTCCTCTAAATAATCCAAACTAAATCATCTTTATTGCAAATTAATTGATTTCTTCTGGTCATTCCCCCAATGGTCACAGCTAGATTATGCACACACATCATATCTATATCTAAAAAGCACAGAGACATATTTAACTGTTTTAGTCTGAAGTAAAGTAGTCAGGGTAGATTTCCAAAAGCATAAACTAGCCAAAAACTTTGCTTGGAAATTAATTCAATTTTTCAATGAATCTTTAACAAAATCGGTTTGCTTAGAACAATCTTTTACATGGCATTTATCAGCATTTCTGATCACTACTAATACTGAAGAAGGAATTTTAAACCATGATATACTTAAAACAACTCATGCTCTTTAATTCCAAACAAAATACTACCCCACCCTTATGCCACAGTTAAATAAAAGATGTACATATCATAATGGTGCTCTGTTTTTGCTTGTTTTTTTTGTTTTTTTTTATCTGGGGGGCAGGGTGTAAACGTTAGAGTACGGTAGACCTCCTCCACCTTTTACAAATCCCTGACAGCAAATTGTTCTTTTCATCCCACTCAAATAATTTCAGAGTATAGATTAACAAAAGCAGGAGGTACACGTGTACATGTGTGTACTCTGAAACAAACAATACAATATGATTGCATAGCCTCTTTCATTCCATTTTCCTGTCTGAGTTAAATTTGATTTCATCACTGTCATTGTTAAAGCAATTACTGTCATCAATAACAGGGAGGAATGATTCTTTTGACAGTTTACAGAGCAATATCATTTATCTGTACCACAATTATATGAAACAGAACACCGACAAGTGCGAGCTGCTGCATCTGGGGAGGAAGAACCAGCAGCATACCAACAGGCTGGGGAACTCCCTTCTCATCAGTGCAAAGGCAGAAAAGGATCTTGGAGCCATCATTGATGCCAAGATGAACATGGGCTGACATTGTGGGGATGCAGTCAGGAAGGCCAACCGCACCTTGTCATGCATCCACAGATGCATCTCGAGCAGGTCCAAGGAGGTGATATTCCCCTTTTATGTGGCACTGGTCAGGCCGCAGCTGGAGTACTGCATCCAGTTCTGGGCGCTGCACTTCAAGAGGGATGTGGACAACATGGAGAGGGTCCAGAGGAGGGCCACTCACATGATCGGGGGCAGCAGGGCAGGCCCTATGAGGAGAGGCTACGGGACCTGAACCTGTTCAGCCTCCACAAGAGAAGGCTGAGGGGGGATCTAGTGGCCTGTTACAAACTAGTCAGAGGGGACCAGCAGGCATTGGGGGAGTCCCTGTT
>NW_017729022.1:80539354-80545225 GCF_001723915.1 Gavialis gangeticus
TTTTCCTGAGCACTACCAGGAGTGACTAGAAATAACGGTTGCAAGCTGGCAGAGGGTAGATTCAGACTAGACATCAGGAGGCGCTACTTCACTTTCAGATCGGCTAGGATCTGGAACCAACTTCCAAGCAAAGTGGTGCTGGCTCCTGCCCTGGGGGTCTTGAAGAGGAGGTTGGATGAACACCTTGCTGGGGTCGTTTGACACCAGTACTCTTTCCTGCCATGGCAGGGGGTTGGACTCGATGATCTGCTCAGGTCCCTTCTGACCCTACTAACTATGAAACTATGTCCCAGCAGCTATTAAACTGACAGTACACTTTTATTTAAGCTTATTTTAGGCCCACAAGACATTCAAATAATTAAAGATGGTAAGACAACATCCTTTTTGTCCTCTACATATTTATGGCTCCAGTATGAAGCTGTCTGTGTACTTTGTATATATTATTACAAACAAAAATATGTGTGTACTTCTATGATGAATAAGATATAAAAACCTACATAAAACTGAACTAGAGATTTAAATTTCAAGTATTTTCTTTGATAGGGCTATTATTTATTACAAGAGCAATCAGAAATGGCAACCAAGATAGAAGCCTGACTGTAGTAGGTCCTGTAAATGCAGTAAGATATACTCCCCATTCTAAATATCTTAGTGTTATAGCAAGAGGTAATACTTGATTTACCAGTCTTGCTCACTATTTTTTAAAGATACGGAGCCGATACAGAGAGGTTTGAGTGCACCTAAAATCCCTTCATCTATTTAAAAAAAAAAATAAAAAAAAATAAAAAAAAATCAAGTCACGCATGTTCCAAACATTTACTAATGTTTCTCTAAAATGTGTGTCCTCTTCTGGATTCCACAGAAGACTCAATACCTTTAAAATGAGACACACATTTAATTATATGAACTTAAGACACCCAAAGTTTGAAAATTCTGACCTCTGGTTCCAATGCAGCATGTCATGAAACATCAAAACAGAAGCAAAAGCTTTGCTTCAACGCATAAGAATTCATACAGTATATAACAGAGCAATGGTATCTTTTGGTTTAGTTTATGCAACATTTCAGTAAATCCCAATGTACTAATTTACATGCCATTATAGGTTAATCACACAGATCAAATACTGATATCCTAGCCATAAAGGTAAGTGGGGACAAGCATTAGTACTAAAGTGTACCCTCAACATTTCTAGCACTACAAACTTTGACACAAAAAAGGAGAGAAGAAACACCACACCTCCATAAAAAGGTCCAGTGTCCTGTAGTACTGGATATTCCAAGAACCTGACTGGGGGGAGCTCAAAAAAAACCCCCTCCACTGGGTGAAGTGCCTGAGGGCTGAGCTGCTATGCAAAAATAGAACCCTATGAACAAACATGTGGTTTGATTTGATATGCCATCCAGTAGACGGCAGTGCAATATGTGGCCATTTCTTAACAACATACTGTAAAGTACACATTTAATGACAAAGTATATATTACTAACTGAAGAGTGTCTATCACAAGGGAGTCCTAGATGCTACTGAAGAGTGCCCATCACAAGGGAGCCCTAGATGCTATTGAAATGCAACAAAAAATGCATACCTCTTCCCTACCCAATAAAAGTCTGGATTCAGAGAGGCCTTGAGTCTTGCTCTAAATATCAAATTCTGTTTTTAAGTGGATTCTCTGATAAATCAGGTGTCACAGGTAGTCCTCTATTGCACTGCCAAGCTCATATCTGCCCACAGCAGTTCAAATCTACTCTCAGCTTGCTCAAGAAGCAGTAAGCTCTCCACTACTGCCATGAACCGTAGAGGAAAAGCGCAAGCCCCACCATATCCAAACCCAAGCTATTTAGGTCTTTATCAGTCAAAAGGCTGCAACTTGGAGTTATACCAGAAAACACCGGGCATTTGGCAACTGATGTTACTTGAGATTCTGTGAACAGTTGTGCTCCCAAGGCCGTTTCCATGCAGGAACTGGGAATTCTAAGGGCTCTTCTACACCTCTTGCTCCATGTGCACCAAATCCTGGAAATGAGGTGACAGCAGTTTTGAAGTAGCACTCAGGGTGGATTTGATTTAAATCAAATCAGTTTAAATCCTGATTTAAAATCACTGGTCAGGAAGCCTTGATTTAACCATTGTTTTCTACAAAAAGTGCATTCTTGTTGTTTGATATCCTTTATTCATTTAACTTCTTGAAACTTTGGACTTTTAGAGAAAGGCAAGGGCTTGACTGTGTACACAAACTTGCAGAGAGACAAAAGGGCTGATGGATGGGTAATCAGGTCTCTTATCTCTCATCTCCATATACTGCTATCAGCAAGGAAGTTGCCTCTGGAGATGACAAACTACCCCAAGCCTGACAAAAGGCAGGTGTGCCCAAAAGCTTGCAACGAACAATTTTTCCAGCTATTTAGTTGGTCTAATAAAAGATATCACATCTAGACAAAGTACCTTGTCTGCCTATGATCTTTGGAGACACAAATCCAGTTTGAGAACTAAAACTAAGCATTACAGAGATGCTTAATGGGATCTTCTAGACTGAGCATTAAGTCCCATTGGGTAGAGCAGTTTTCTTTGATTTTTACTAATCTATAGAGGAGCCTCTGGGAACCATGTACGATTAGGCCCCTATATAGTCCATGGCCTGTTGGGACCTATTTATAACATTTCTAAAAAGGCTACATGAATATATTGTCTCAAATAGTATATCATTAGAAGTTATAATCCCTATTCCACGATGATATCTTTGATTTTTAACATATATTAAATTAAAACTATTGATCTTTATATATGGGGGTTTTTTTAAAAACGTCTCATCCATTTTCACTGCCCTCCACTGGACTCTCGCCAACTTGTACTCCAGATGTGGCCTCACCCATGTGGAATAGAGGGGAATAATCACCTTCCTTGATCTGCTGGCAACGTTCCTACTAATGCAGTCCAATATGCTGTTAGCCTTCTTGGCAACAAGAGCACACGGTTGACTCTTATTCAGCTTATTGTCTACTGTAACCCCCAAGTCCTTTCCTGCAAAGCTGCTGCTTAGCCACTTGGTCCCTGTAGCAGTACATGGGATTCTTCCATCCTAAGTGCAGGACTTTGCATGTGTCCTTGTTGAATCCCACAAGATTTCTTTTGGCCCAATCCTCCAATTTGTCTAGGTCACTCTGAATCCTAGCCCTACCCTCCAGAGTGTCTACTACTCACCCCAGCTTGATGTTATCTGCACACGTGCTGAGGGCGCACTCCATCCCCATCTTCCAGATTGTTAATAAAAACACTGAACAAAACCAGCCCCAGGACTGACCCCTAGGGCACTCTACTTGATACTGGCTGCCAACTGGGCATCAAGCTATTGATCGCTACCATTAAGCCCGATGATCCAGCCAGCTTTCTATCCACCTTACAGTCCAGTCATCCAACCAATACTTCATTAACTTGTTTGCAAGAATGCTAGGGGAGACCATATCAAAAGCCTACTACAGGCAAGGTTTATCAAGTCCACTGCTTTCCCCAAATCCACAGAGCCAGTTGTCTCATCACAGAAGGCAATCAGCTTGGTCAGGTATGACTTGCCCTTGGTGAATCAATGCCGATTGCTCCTGATCACTTCCTTCTCCTCCAATGCAAGGTTCTCCACCTTGGGAGGAAAAACCTGCGGCATGCTTATAGGCTCGGCAGTGCTACGCTGGCTAGCACTACAAATGAAAGGGACTCAGGGGTCATGATTAACCACAAGATGAACATGAGCCTGCAATGTGATGCTGCAACAAGTAAAGCGAGCAAAACGCTGGCGTGCATCCATAGATGCATCTCAAGCAAATCTCAGGACGTCATTCTCCAGTTGTAATCAGCCTTGGTGAGGCTGCAGCTGGAGTACTGCATCCACTTTTGGGCTCCACAATTCAAAAAGGATATGGGGAAGCTTGAGAGAGTCCAGAGAAGAGCCGCGCACATGACCAGAGGTCAGGAAAACAGACCTTATGACAAGAGACTGAGAGCCATAAGACTCTTCAGCCTGAAAAAGCATAGGCTCAGGGGTGAAAAGTTTATTAGGGGTGTTCACCAGGATCTGGGTGAATGTCTGTTCACCAGAGCGCCCCAAGGGATGACAAGGTTGAACGGTCACAAACTCCTCTGCGACCGTTTCAGGCTGGACATAAGGAAGAACTTCTTTACTGTCCAAGCCCCCAAGGTTTGGAATAGACTGCCGCCGGAGGTGGTTCAAGCACCCACTTTGAACGCCTTCAAGACACTTTTGGATGTTTATCTTGCTGGGATCCTATGACCCCTGCTGACTTCTTGCCCTTTTGGCGGGGGGCTGGACTCAATCTTCCAGGGTCCCTTCCAGCCCAAATGTCGATGAATCTATAAAGTGCTTAGAAATGGATTCCTTGGGGAGATCTGCTCCATGATTTTTCCAGGGACTGAGGTGAGGCTGACTGGTCTGTAGTTCCACAGACCAAAGAGGATCCTCCTCTTTCCCTTAAAGATGAACACTATATTTGCCTTTTTACCCTGGGAGCTGACCTTGCCTGTGAAGACTGGAGTAAAAAATGCATTGAGTACTTTCCTCCTCATCTGTCACTAGGTTGCCCCTGCCATTCAGTAAGGGACCCACACTTTCCCTTACCCTCCTCTTGTTGCTAACATACTTGTAGAAACCGTTCTTGTTACTTTTCACATCCCTTCCTAACTGCAACTCCAACTGCGCTTTGGCCTTCCTAATTTCATCCCTGCATCTCCAAGTAATATTCTTATACTCCACGCTATTCATTTGTCCAAGCTTCTATTTCTTGTAACCTTCCTATTCGTGTTTTTACTCACTGAAGAGTTCCTTGCCAAACCAAACTGGTTGCCTGCCATATTTCCTATTCTTCCTGCACATCGGGATAGTTTGTTCCTGCGCCCTCAGTAAGGTTTTTGTAAAATACAACTGGCTCTCCTGGACTCCTTTCACCTCTCAGTCTGGCTTCCCAGGGGATCCTGCCCATCAGTTCCCTGAGGGAGTCAAAATCTGCTTTTCTGAAGTCCAAGGTCCATACTCTGCTGCTCTTTCTTCCTTTTGCCAAGATCCTAACCTTGATCATCTCGTGGTCACTGCTGCCCAAGTTGCCGTCCACTTCTACACCTCCCCCATGAATTCTTCCGTTTGTGAGCAGCAGGTCAAGAACAGCATAGCCCCTCCAACACCTGCACTAGGAAGCTGTCTCTAATGCTCTCCAAAAACTTCCTGGATTGTCTGTGCACTGCTGTATTGCCCTCCCAGCAAGTGTCAGGGTGACTTAAGTCCTTCATGAAACCCAGGGCCTGAGATCAGGAAACTTCCGCTAGTTGTCTAAAGAAAGCCTCATTTATCTCATCTCCTCCTGGTCTGGTGGTCTATAGAAGACAATCACCATGGCATACCCCACTTTGCTCTCCCCTCTAACGTTAACCCAGAGATTTTCAACAAGCCTGTCTCCAGTTTCATACTGGAGCTCTGAGCAATCATACAGCTCTTTTACCTACAGCATATCTCCTCCTCCTGCCTGTCCTTCCTGAACAGTTTGTACCCACCCATGACAGTGCTCAAGTCATGCACGCTGCCCCATCAAGTCTCTGTTGTTCCAGTTACACCATAGTTCCCACACTGTGCAAGGACTTCCAAGTCTTCCTGCTCGTTTCCCAGGCTCCGTGTGTTCGTGTATAGACACCTGAGGTAACAAGACAATTTTCCTTTCTCAGTAAGAATGAGGAGTATTAGATGACCTCATGAGGAACCTACCAGCTCTACTTTCCTGTAAACCTATAAATTTCTGGGGTGTGGTATGCCTGAAGAGTAAGTAGGGCACACTTCTCCATAGAGTTCCCACACTTAGCATAGAGATGAATATCTAAAGG
>NW_017729022.1:80545712-80547055 GCF_001723915.1 Gavialis gangeticus
GTTCTCTCCAATACACCTCTTTGCAAAATTTCTAGTCTGAGAGCACAGAGAGGGTGGGTGGATGAGTGGCTGTGTATGTGCGTTGCTACTTAAACAGAGTACACAACTGAACCGAAGTTCAGAGCCCCAAAGTTCAGGGCTTTCTGGAATCAATGGCTTCACAATCTTAGGTACGTTCCCATTGCCTCATACAAGCTACAGCAAACAAAAGATGTGAACTACTTGTACACAGTCCATCAACACTGTAGTCTCTTGAGTTTTGAACCAAAACTGGTAAATTAGAAAACAAGCTGGAGGAGAAAAGCAGCAGCAGCAAGTCAGCAGGAAGAGGAACCTAGATGTGCCTACAGGAGCACTGACAAGGAATACAAGAAATTTTGGTTTTAAAATTGTTTCCAAGGTTTAAAAAGCCCCTTCCACTATATGCGGTAATGCTCAGGTTACCTACAGCAGTCTGTGCAGCCTAACAGAATAAGAGTACCAAAGATGGTGGAGAGATAATTGACTCATACTCCTGAGTTAAGTCAGTTAAAAAACAGCAACCTTTTAGCGAGGTGACAACAGCCACATAAAACCACTGAACAGCTCATGGAGTTAAGAAAGCATAATAACCCTTTACTAACCAAGTTTAAATCATGCTAAATGACTTATCTATATTTTATCTGTATATTGAGCAAAATTTTTTAAAGTACCTAGAATGGACAATTCAGATCAAATTATTCTTTTCTTGGACACTTGCATTTGCATTTACAGCAAATCAGGAACAGATGCTCCTCCTTTTTGCCAAGTTCTTAGCTACATACACCCATGACTCTGACTCATGGTTGTAAAGTACAAACATTACTTTTTCATTTTATTTTTTTTGGCTACTTTATACTGCCTTTCATAGACTTGTCCTTGAAGTAAGTTGCTTGTAGAGCTAACTTACACTCAAACATATTTCGCTGTTTTTCTCACTACCATTCACCTTAGTTTTTTTTTTAAATCAGTCAGTGTGTCCTATTTGATGTTATCTACATGCAAATAAACATACCTGCTGACTAGAAAACTTGAAAACTTTTACCTTTTCTGAATGATTTATTTAAATGTTATTCTCTAGAGAACTCAATTCTCCTTGATCTGCTTACCATTTGTCAATCAAAATGTGTTTGTTGAAACAAAACTTTCCCACTTGCTACTACACATTAATGCTCTAATGCCAAGTTCTGCAGCTAAATTCAGTTGGCCAAGTGCCCAATTTTTCAGACATAAGCACCTGCAGCTTCCACATTACAAAAAAAAAAAAGATTGTTTCTGTAAATTTTGGGTTTGGTAGGCATTATTATGTTGCATTTCATTGGGCA
>NW_017729022.1:80552055-80553433 GCF_001723915.1 Gavialis gangeticus
TCCCACTTGCTACTACACATTAATGCTCTAATGCCAAGTTCTGCAGCTAAATTCAGTTGGCCAAGTGCCCAATTTTTCAGACATAAGCACCTGCAGCTTCCACATTACAAAAAAAAAAAAGATTGTTTCTGTAAATTTTGGGTTTGGTAGGCATTATTATGTTGCATTTCATTGGGCATCTACAAACTTTACTAGAAGACAAGAAAAAAAACGTAACAGTCGCCTTCCAAGAAGGAGAATACACCAAAGATGGAAACTGGCAACTGCAGGATTAAAGTATATTTATAAGTACCATCTTTTTTATGAAACCAAGCAGCTTGATAGAGTACATCATTCCTAGAGAGGAAAGATGAGTCTATGGTTAAGCAGCTAAGCTGGGACTTAGGAGAACGGCAGTTAGCTTCTACCCCTTCTATGCATCTGTACAAGTCATACCTAGCCTCAGTTGCTCATTTGCGGAATGGAGGAAATATCCCTTTATCTGTCTTGTCTATTGTGCCTGCAAGTGACTTGAGAATGTCTCTCAATGGACAACAAATCTCAGTTTGGCACACTTGCTACAGCATTGCTCTAAATCTGTGGTGCTCAGCCTTTTGGCCACATGGGCTGGATGAGTGATGCTCAGTGGGTCAGATCTAGCCCATGGGCCTAATCCTGTGTAAATTGTGTGAGGGTCCAATCCAGTGCATACTGAATTAGGCTCCAGTCCCACAAGCCATATAACTACCATGGCTGTGGGCACAGCTCATTCCAGTTTGGGCCTGCCACTGCAGTTCATGCCCTGCATGTGCTGCAGCAGGCTCCTCTGCCCAAACCCCTGTGCTGGCCCCATATGCACTGGATTGGGCTCTGGCAACCCTATCGCCAGCCCTGTGTGCACCAGATTGGGCCCTGCTGCCCCAACCCCACATGCACTGGCGGGATCCTGCATGCAGGGCTGCATCATCTGGCCTGTGGGGCTAGGAAATTTAGCTGTGGGGGAGTGGTAGGAGCATTAATTGCCACTGCTC
The DNA here is from genome assembly GCF_001723915.1 of Gavialis gangeticus. Taxonomy (NCBI): domain Eukaryota; kingdom Metazoa; phylum Chordata; order Crocodylia; family Gavialidae; genus Gavialis; species Gavialis gangeticus. Next base: position 80,553,066 of record NW_017729022.1, read on the forward strand.
CCCTGCCCTTCCACTATCCAAATTTCCAGACCTTTAGGGAGCCCCACAGGCTGGATCACACAGCTCTGCAAGCCAAATCTGACCCACAGGCCTCAGGTAGTGCACCTCTGCTCTATATCAATTATGACTACAAGCTAGGCCTGTGCAAAGTGGCTAACATTCGCTTTGGATTCAGATTCGGTCAATTTGGTAGATGGCGATTCAATTCAGTGAGCCCCCCACATGGCGTGAGCCCGCCACATGGGGCAGCAGGGATTGCCCCCTGTCTGGCAGCAGCCGGTGAATGGGGGCTTTTTTTTAAACAACCAGGAGCTGGGGCAGGTAGGGCTCCCCCCTGCCTGGCAGCAGCTGGTGAGTAGGAGCTTTTT
>NW_017729022.1:80553622-80555126 GCF_001723915.1 Gavialis gangeticus
TTTTTTTTTTTTTTTTTTTTTTTAAAGAGAGCTAGTGGCTGGGGCCAGGCAGGGGTCCCCCCATGGTCCCCTCCCCGTCCTCCAGCCCACCCTCTACTTACCAGCCTGGGGTCCAGGTCCAGCTCCCTGCTGCAGCCAGTGGGGACTGCCTGAATTGCCAAAGCTCTCTAAATCTTTTCCGAATCAATTCAGACCTTTTAATTGGTCCTCTGATTTGATTCGGAGATTCGGCCACCGAAAACAGGCCAAATCTTCTCTGAATCGAATCAGTACCCGAAGCTTTGCACAACCCTACTACAGGCACAGTAGGAAGAGACTGTCCCTGCTCTAAGGAACTAACAATGCAAGTTAGACAAATAATGTAACAGGCTATGAATGTACTGAAGGAAGGAATGGGGAAAACAGTGAATAAAGGTTATTCTAGGTAATGTATACTTCAAAAGATCATGATGACATCAACTTAGTGATTTTGGGTTATCTTCCTTTGTTGATAATTACCTAGTGGGTAAGACTTCGCTGGTTTATTCTCCCACGCTTCCTTATCTGCCTGCTTGTGACAGGAAGGAAAACAAAGAACAGACAGAATCCTATAAAAATTTCCTCAAAGGCAATTTGAAAAAAGATAGTTTGTTGAAGTTTAGTTACTTTGCCAACATGCAGGAAAGATTAAGGATTCCTTTTTTGATGTACCAAGGCATGACACAGTACTTATACATACAAAGGAATCTGCTTTTGTACTTGTTTAGATCAATGATCTTGCAAAATTTGTCATTGTCAAAAGATAAGTTATTGAACTAATTCCATGACAGAAATGCATCTGAACCCTAGGCTTAAAAACCTGCAAGTGCCCTGGAATCCAGCATTCCAATTTAAGATAGCATTTGCAATATCTGTTTGGAAATGCCAAAAGGTGGCCCAAGACTTGTTGAAAGTATTCATAAAATAGTATATTGCATTTTTTGATGTGGTGGTCTCTGTAAACAATTAGAAGGAATAACTGATACATCTGTCATCATTAGTTGAGGAATTTGTAGCCACATGTCTAAATATTAGTCCAAAGAAATATTCATGGGGATACTGAAAAGCAATATACTGGGATTCTTTTGGGGCAAGGGACAAATGAAATGTTAATCTTAACAACAAATATGATAGAGGATTAAAATCATACCAAAAAAAGAAGCTTTTTGTTTTTTACTAGGATTACCTTGGTGTTTCAGATGGTTTATCCCAAATCTCTCAAAGTGTTACTTTACTGATGGACTTTGCTAAAAAGTTAAAACTTCAGCAGAATGCAGCACAAAACAAACCTTCGCAAAGGAAAAAAGATGACAGTTGTGTTTTTTCCCATATCTAACACAAGAGGATGACTCGTTCTCAAAATCCGGACTAACAGATGCTTCCAAACTGGAGATCTGAGCAATGTCCAGCAAAGAATTTGAAAAATGAAACATCCTATCCTAATATTAAAACAGAAACAGAGCACAAAGTGCATACAGTAGAGTAG
>NW_017729022.1:80560126-80560836 GCF_001723915.1 Gavialis gangeticus
TCTGAGCAATGTCCAGCAAAGAATTTGAAAAATGAAACATCCTATCCTAATATTAAAACAGAAACAGAGCACAAAGTGCATACAGTAGAGTAGACAGCAGCACCCAAGTATCTTATGTGACAAGTATTGCTGAAGGGTTATGTTATCGCCTAGCGTGAACATTTAACAATTACATGAAAGATAAGGAGGGAAGCCTTGTGGCTAAAGTAATAATCAAGAGGACTAGATTCATTTCTGACTCCACCACAAATTTCCTATGCGACTTGGATTCATCACTTAATATCTTTGGCTGCAAAACAGGCATTACCTTTCCTTACACAGCCATTTCAAGGATATCTTCATCTGTGATTATGAGCCGTTCAGATACCACCATGATGAGAATATAAAGAACAAACACACACACCAGTGTACTTGGTGGCACTACTTAAGACACAAAAGCCCAGCATCACAATGGTAAAAATAGTACAATGGCCCAGAAATCAAAGTTAAATTATGGACTGCATCCTAATATGGGATGGAGAAAATTGGCTTCCCAAACCAGAGGAAACAAGTCTGCATCATTTCCTCAAAAATAAGGAAAATAATAGGAAGACTTACCAGCTGGGGCAAAATACAAAGAGCAGCTGCCAGCTGTCAAAGACCACTTAAAGGCTATCTTTGCCAAATTTAAAAGGGTTAGCTATTCTAGAAGCACACTGAAAATGGGACAT
>NW_017729022.1:80565836-80568047 GCF_001723915.1 Gavialis gangeticus
GGCGGGTGATGGGCCGAGGAGCAATGGGTGTCAGTGGCAATAAGTTTAGGTTGGATATTAGGGAAAAACATCCTCCCTGGGATGGGGAAGCTTCAATGGTGAACTTGTAAGGAAAAAAGTTTGATAGGAAAGAGGTTGAAACCTTAGTTTAAGGGTCAGGCACAGAAAGTCACTCAAGGTTTTTAAACACTAAGGGCATCTTTACACATGCTCCAGGGTGGAGGGAACTTTAATTAGAGCAGCTATGAGAGCCGCTCTAATTACAGCGCTCACAGCATCACATGTACTCAGTGCCCTGAACTTCAAACGAGCTTCAACAAGCTTTAGTTAAAGTGCCCCTTCCGCAATTTTGAAATGCAAGGACACTGAACACACGACATGGAAGCTGCTGCAGCATGCCAATTAGCATGCCAGCAGGCTCGCAGCACAGTTGATTAATTGAGTCTGTTCTGACATGTGAATAGATACCCTAAGGTTCAAGCTTAGAAAATATTATATTTTAAATATACTGTTATACATGTTAATTAATTCCATCTCCATTTCATTTACAGTATCTACTGATTTGTCCCTTATATGTGCCAGGGCACTACCCATTTCTATGGGGCAAAGTTGGGAACTGCAATGAAAATGGCCTTTTAAAAAAAAAAAAAACTTTCTTCTATTAAAGCTGAACAGATTTAGGATTATTCACTTGTCTCCTTTACAGCAAAAGAATGAACCAGGAGCTTGCAAGATGATATGACCAATATTGTTTCTAAAATAACTTACATAATTAACCCAGATAGTATGCATGATGCTTCCATTATGGTAAAATACTTACACCAGCCTCTGAGATCTTTGGCCTACTCATCTTCAAGTTACTTTGCCATATAGAGCTTACCCTAATAGAGTAAAGCGTTCCATAAACATGGGTATGAAGACTTCAGTAGTATACCTACTACACACTTCCTGAATTGTATACATACAGCTGAAGCATCCCATTTAAATTGCCAGTATCTTAACTTTTACCATAAACTGGAAGCATGACTCTTGGTTTTACAGTTATTTATCGGGAAACACCATGAAAGAGGCTCACTCCTATTCTTCTTACTCAGGGAACATTACATTACAAACAATGTAAGCAGAGTGTAGCCGTGATTCTCACCCACTTCATACTTTTAAGGGTGCCATACAACATTAGCACTATTAAGTGTGCAAACACCTACATATGATTCACAAGATAAACACGGAGATTTCAAATAGGAATCCATAGGGTCAAAGCATTTTGGCATGTCTTGATCTTCCTGAGTTGTTTGCAACAGAAAAAAAAATCACCCTCTAATCTTCCACAGTCAAAAAATTAGTGAAAGCTAAGAGCTGACATTTTCCAAGGGGTGCCTTGAATCTAAAAAGTTAAGGACCACATGTATAGCCAAAGGACTTTGCCTCAAGAAGGACGAAAAAAACCCCCACACTTCACATTAGCACATTTAACCTAAGTCCTAGACACTTCATTGAACTATTTATAGAATGGTAAGTTTTTTCGTAAAACAGTTTGCTTCTTTTGCATATAATAGGAAGTGCCATATAAACTGGCTGCTGATACTTGAATCCTGTCATCTAACCCTCAGCACATTAGCAGCTGCCAGCATTCATCTCCACTAGGGCTTGCTCCAGCATTATCAGAAACAGAACTAAGCTAGTTGGGAAATGGTGGAAAAAAACAAGAGTTCTACAAACTTGTTCTATGCATGACCCCTTCCTACATCTGTGGGAGTAAATGGCAAATCTTCTTCCTCTCAAAGTGAGAAGCAGACTATGGCTGTTCAATATCATATGCCAACTGGTAGCCCACTGGCTGCATGTAGCCCATAAGGAGTTAAAACTGAGGGCCCCCAGGCTCACACTCAACCACTGTTCCCCCTGACATTATCCTGGCTGCAGGTCTCCTATGACTGGGAAGGCTCCCTCTCCTTCAGCCTTCCCAGTCATAGGTAAAATACTTATTGCCAACTCTTCCCTGGAACAATTACAATCATTTACAATTACAAGAGAGGCAGCGAGCTGCTGGGAAGAGATGGCTTCCACTTCCCTCCCCTGGGGAGGAGGCTCTTCTCAGCCAGACTGGCTGACCTACTCCACTGGGTTTTAAAACTAAGCCCGCTGGGGGTCAGGGGGACTACCGCCACTGCTGGCCCACTTAGCAACCACTGCAAAGCCAGCAGGCCAAGG
>NW_017729022.1:80573047-80573368 GCF_001723915.1 Gavialis gangeticus
ATCTGTGGGCAAGGCAAGAGCCCCCAAGGGGACACTTGCCTGCCTGTATACAAATGCCAGGAGTTTGGGGAATAAGCAGGAGGAAATCGTCCTCCTGCTTAACACAAATAATTACAACGTCATAGGAATAACAGAGACCTGGTGGCACTCCACCCATGACACAGGTATAGATGGCTATAATTTGTACAGGGGGATCAAGTAGATAAAAAGTGCAGGGGTGTAGCTCTCTATGTTAACAAAAGCTACACGTCCCTGCAAGCTGATGGTGGCAACTAGGGTGAATGACTGGAGACCCTTTGGGTTAAAATCCGTGGGGAACAC
>NW_017729022.1:80573379-80573650 GCF_001723915.1 Gavialis gangeticus
CATCAGTCTTTCATCAGTCCCATGGGATGCTCATGCCCACCACGGGACAAGGAGGTCCTGGTGAGGGAGATCCCTTGCCCTCCATTAAAGCTGACCTCATGAAGGGACACCTTGAAAGGCTGGATACCTTTAAGTCAGCTGGCCCTGACAATCTATACCCCAGGATACTCAAGAAGCTGGCAAGTATCACAGCCCAGCCTCTGGCATGGATCTTTGAAAACTCCTGGTGCTCTGGTGAAGTGCCCAAAGACTGGAAGAAGGCCAATGTGGT
>NW_017729022.1:80574506-80582923 GCF_001723915.1 Gavialis gangeticus
AGGGCGATCCAGGCTGACCTGGACAGGCTCAGGAAATGGGCGGACGAGAACCTGATGGTGTTTAACACCGAAAAATGCAAGGTTCTCCACCTTGGGAGGAAAAACCTGCAGCATCCTTATAGGCTCAGCAGTGCTACGCTGGCTAGCACTATGGAAAAGAGACGTGGGGGTCATCATTGACCACAAGATGAACATGAGTCTGCAATGCCATGCTGCGGCTAGTAAAGCGACCAAAATGCTGGCTTGCATCCATAGATGCTTCTCAAGCAAATCCTGGGATGTCATTCTCCCCCTGTACTTGGCCTTGATGAGGCCGCAGCTGGAGTACTGTGTCCAGTTTTGGGCTCCACAATTCAAAAAGGATGTGGAGAAGCTTGAGAGAGTCCACAGAAGAGCCACGTGCATGATCAGAGGACAGGAAAACAGACCTTACGATGACAGGCTGAGTGCTATGGGGCTCTTTATCCTGGAAAAGCACAGGCTCAGGGGTGATCTGATGGCCACCTATAAGTTTATCGGGGTGACCACCAGTATCTGGCGGAACGTTTGTTCACCAGAGCGCCCCAAGGGATGACGAGGTCAAACGGTCATAAACTACTACAAGACCGTTTCAGGCTGGACATAAGGAAGAATTTCTTTACTGTCCGAGCCCCCAAGGTCTCGAATAGTCTGCCATCAGAGGTGGTTCAAGCACCTACATTGAACACCTTCAAGAGCAAATTGGATGCTTATCTTGCTGGGATCCTATGACCCCTGCTGACTTCCTGCCCTTTGGGTGGGAGGCTGGACTCAATGATCTTCTGAGGAAGTCCCTTCCAGCCCTAATGTCTATGAAATCTATGAAATCCAAATCTACATGTGTGAGTGAAATCCAAAAGAGGGTGAGACAATGTATTTCCCCATGTAATAACTACATATGTATTACAAAAAAACATGCTAATTAAGAAAGTTAATTTAAATGGTGATTTCTTTTATGATTTTCCAGAGTATCTTTCCAAGCAAGTCTATGTGGCAGATTCCTGTCTTCATTTCTATAATCAGCAAATAGCTATTTTGAAGCACTCAACATATGCCTTGAGATGAGGAAGGCAGGAGTAACCTTTGGCTTTTGTTCTTAATGCTAAAAGAAATACATCCTCTCCAAACATGCAATATACTCAGACATACTGCCTTCAATACTTTGTGTGTGAAAAGAAATGTAATAAAATGTAGGAAGAACATCAGCATAACAAGTGCAACATTTCCTTTAGTAAAACCCTCAAAAGCAAATGATTCAACTGTCATTTATTTTGAAACTCTTAAAATAAGTTAGGAAATGTTTAGACCTGCCAATGAAATTTTGACAGACTTTAAACTGCCTATACTTTTATAGAAGAGCAACCAAGTGATTTAGAAGTTATGAGGTTTGGGGAGAAGACAGGAAACAAGCCCTATTTCTAGTTCAGGGCTGGCCTATTCACAGCACAAGTTTCACGACTGGCATGGGCAGCCTCTGCGTGGCTTCCAGCAGCCTGGAGAGGGAGTATGGAATAGTAGCAAGACAGGGTGGTAGAGAGCCGAACAACAGATCAAACAAGGGAAGGTAATAAGAGTGGCTCTTGGAGAGGGTGCAGGACTTCCCTTGGGGCACACCTCCAATAAGGTTGGCCCCTACTGCTCTAGTTATTCCTCCCACTAGAAAGTACAGACCTTCATAGATTTAAAAGAGCACACACCTAACTGCGAGGTAAATGATTCTGTTCACTATACGTTGAAGGCTGTAGTGTGCCACATTGATGCAAATAATCTATATCAGGGCTGCTTAACCCCCACACTCATGGGCCATATCCAGCCAACAGCCTGTCATCCAGCCTGTGGGATTCCCCATGGGTCTTGAAATTTGATGGTAGAAGAGCAGTGGCACCACTGCCCCACCACCAAATTTCTGGACCCTCCACACTGAATCAGACTCTTGATCCCAGTGCACAGGGCCAGGCAGGGGCAGCACCCACCTCCAGAGCCCAATCCCCAGCACACAGGGGGCCAGGAGGGGTCAGTGCCAAGCCCCTGGGGACCAAACCCAGCACACCAGGGCAGTACTGAGCCACAGGGTCCACTCAGAGCTGAAGGCAGAGAGAGGGTGGTACTAGGTCCCAGGATGCCATCCTGGTGCACGGAGCTCAGTCCAGCCTCATCCTACTCATCTGGCTTGCAGGGCCAAAAATTTGAGCACCACTGGTCTACATGTCTAATGAACGGTGTTATGAATTTCCCTGTCTACATTTCAATGTTGAAAATGATTGCAGAAAACATTTAAATATTGATTCTGCCCATAACAAGATATTTGAACTTTGCTATTAATGGTTATCTATACAGGTTTCCCTTGCTTTATGCAGGTTCTGTATGTGCAAATTGGCTCTTATGCGATGACCCTTTTCTTACCAAAAATTTATTATATGCAAGGTAAATTCACTCTTATGCGATCGGTATGGTGGAAGCCCACAGTCAAGTGCTTTGTGCGGTGCATTGTGGGAGTGATGAGCACCAACATATAATCTCCTACGTGGATCTGTGCTCCTCGCTTGTTGTCTGTAACACGTTTCTGTAGTTGCCACCCCCATTATGACAGCGCCCTGTGCTTGTGTGTACTGTCTGCTGTTGGCAAGTACCAAAATTGTCTTGTAAAAGTGGTAGAAATGGGTCTGGGGGTCAGTATAGTTGAGGTCTTGGAACATATCCCTATTTGTTGCATTGTAAAGTGGGTTCCCTTTATGCAAATTTGCATTATGTGCCGTTTTCCAGGAACACATGTACAGCAAAATGCAAGGGAAACCTGTAATCATTTTAGATGAATCTTTCAACTATTAACCTAGTAATGTCCACAACATAACTACCACTGATTAATTAGTCACAGGCTGATAAGTAGAGTGCTAGTCAGACAAAATCCTGCAGACTGGGTACTCTTTGCATTGAAAATCTAGCAAGGTAAAGCTTTCCTAAAAGTAATGAATGGGAGGTGATTTTACTTTCCATTCATTGAATAAGATGGGCTTCAGAATACACATTTAATGACATGCATCGTATTTGAACACCAAGAATTACCACTGGAGAGAGCATAAGCCTAGTGGAAGCTGTGAAAATTTTATCCTGAAGAGCTGGGACAGGAAACAAAATATGCTGTCTGGACAATACTGGGAAGTGGTTACAAAGTTATTTTTCTTCAGAGGTGTTGGTTCAGCAGATTTATCTCTGTCATTGATCACTGGCAATTGGCCAGGGTTTCTCCCACCTTACCATTTTCATTTTCTTTTGGGAAAAGGTATACTGGACTAGAGTTGGACCATTCCCTGCAAGCCTTGAGCCATTAGAGAAGGCACTTGTCCTGAATGGTATTACCATATATGCAGCACTAGGACCTTAATTTATGACTTACCTACCCTCTTAACTTGACTGTGTTCAAGAAAAAAATCTGTGTAATTTTCCCTGCACCTCTTCTTTTACCAGATAAACTGGACTAAGCAAAAATAATTCTCTATTCTTTCTGCTAAGCATTTGTTCTCCCTTGTGGAAAAGGCAAACACAAGGATATTTGTCATTCAGCATATTGATTCATACTGCTTTGTGGGAAGAATGCTTATTTATGATAGCACATTATTTAAAGTGTAGTTTTGCCCTTCCTTGCATTATCCTACTTAGTCACTTCTAAGGAAAAGGTTCTCCTGCTTCTGTTGAAGCAGCTTTGACACACAGGTAGAGAGAGGAAGCATCTATATTTAACAAGACCTTTCATCTGCCAGGCACAGTACAAAAAGTGTCAATATAGCTTATTATTTAGTCATGAAAACTGTTGTTTTTGATGCTTAACCCTTCACAAAATGAAGTCCTTGGCCTTATTTAAAGTTATATACTCCAAGAAGATTTTTCCACAGAAAAAAAAAAGATACATGAATCTAAACTACAAAATTCAGTTCTGTTTTAGATTCTCTCAGTACTATTTTGGATGCATGGTTGAATTGAATCCATCAGTTAAATAAAGACTAAGTTCAGTCGTGCTTCCTAGGCATGGGTAGTAATTAGGAATTTCCATACTTTGTTTATACTCTGATAGCCCAAAAGTCATAGGAATGATCCCTGTAATGGCAAGTAACAGTTTTATTCAGATTAGGAAAGTACTACCCTATTAGAAAGTTGCATCCCCAAGAGAAGGTCTTTTATAGCTCCTTTCCTTACATTTCCCCAAATAGTTTTTCTTCCTCTTTTAACATTTTTGGTGGCCCAGTATTGCAAATCCTTGTATGAGTAATTCTACTGTTGTGAGAAATACCCCTACATTCTACATGTTTCCCAAAGTAAATTTATTAACAAAGGTAAATGATTTGCATTATGGCAGCTGCTAATTAATGGAGCAGGAATAGCAATCACAGTGCACTACAAACAGTGAACACAAAAAATGATCTCTGCCCTAAAAGTTTGTCTTTTTTATTTTCTTTTATACTTATAGATAGGAGAGTCCAAGGAAACAATGAGACAGTATCAGTCAGCACAAGATATGGAAACTTCAACACAGCAGAGCCCAACTCTTGCCAACCTTTTGTACAAAAAACAGCAGAGAGCACTTTAAGTGTCTGTAGGACTGGGTTCATCCCCTGGTACTTGCAGAGGTAAACTAATAGAGAAAACTGACTTCTAGTGACCTGACCTATGCCATAACTCCTAAAATGTAGTACTCATGATAGATGCCATTTTCAGTTCTCAGGTTCTTTTCAAGATAACATAGCCAACAAGCACATTCTCAAATAGCTAGGATCCTTAAGATTGACTTGAAATAATTTCCTCAGGAAAAAAAAAAGATTGAAAAACATAGATTAGGAAACAGTTGACTATAGATTAATTTAAGATAAAAAAAAGTGTGCAAGACCAGTCTGGCACAGCTCAATTATGTTTACTGATTAGAATAGTAGGAAACATAACTCATCAAGGATATTAAACATCAGGATTTGTACTGTTAGTGATTTGTTTAATGCAGGATGGAGGATCAGCAGATGTTAAAGAGTCCTTAATTTGGAACAGAGTGGTAGGACCACTTGCAAAAAAAAAAAAATCACACAAAATAGTCAAACTATAAATTCAGTGATGACAGTGAACATATCCAGAGTGATAGATACTGTAACAGAATTGCCTCTTGAACTAATTTTCCTAATTCATGATAGTACAGTAATACTTAACTTACATTCTACAGTCTTACACTAACGAGAAAAGAGAACAAGTCTCTTTCTCTCTCCCAAAACAAATAGCCTTATCAGCTGTTCTGTACATTTTTCTTTAATTGTAGATGACATCCATGAAGGCGCCAACAATATTACATGAGCCTCAGTTTAAAGGAGTATTTATACTATATATATCCTCATTTCTAAAGGATGCATTTAAAGACATTTCCTTTTGTGTTAAAAAGGTTGGTGGTAGTGACCTGTAAACCTCAAGAGGATTTTTTAAATATAAAATATTAACATATAAACACAATCCCTATTAAATGCATGGTTTAAAATATTCCATTACAAAAGGAATCAGGTTTGTACTATGAAAAAGGAAAGACTACAGTCACAGTAGGCTTTCAATTATTCTGGATTATTTCCAGTACTTTTAGAAGACCAATTACAGATTACTTAGGAGTGTGTCAGTTACCGTAGAAAACCCATGCAACTGGACAGTGGCTTTTGTAATATGTCAATTAGGAAAACACAACAGTTAAGTGCAGCGTTGCTTTGTTCTCCTTTTGAAGTGAAATCACAAGCACAGACTTTGCTCGTGGTTATGGAGTGTCCACTCTACTATCACGTTCCATAATTCACAATTTCACTGAACCATAAGTCTTAGCCACATCCAGATGTTATGTGCCCCAGAGGCAGAATTTGCAATGTACTGCCCCAAACACAAAAGGAAAAGATCAAAAGATTTTGCTGCATTTCAGAAATGTCTTTGTTTTCTTCCTTTTCCAAGACAGCCATAATGACCGCACCATCCTATTACAGCCACCCATCTAACCAACAAGGAATGCGACTAGAATGGCATTTTCTGTGTATTTAAAGTTCCCTGACCTAAATCCACATTTATGCACATAATCCAGCATCTTAATTTTCAGCAGAGCAGAGAGTACCCAACTCCTCTGAAAAACAAAATAAAAATCAACCATGCAGCAACAGGCCAAGATTATTTGCCAAGATATAGAACTTGATACCAAGTTTGAAAGCCACAGAATGCCTGCTCCCTGCCCCCATACAATTCTTCCTAATTAATTATTCATACTTTGTGTTAGTCACACTTCAGTTAATACACGTAGCATTTTTTTTTAATATTCTTTAGGGCTTGTCTGTACACGGACCCTCAAAAAATTAATTTGAATTCAACATGCACACACACTGAAAGGATTGGTTACACTGCTTTAAACCCCATGTGTGGCAAAAATTCCATTTAATTTCATTCACTTTGAAAGTGAAGCAAGATATAGCCACTTTATTTCTGAATTAATTGGCCCATTTAATTAACAGGAGGTTTCAAGCAGTTTAAATAACCCACTTGAAAATTTAGCTCAGATTAACTTCTTCCTCCATGACAAACCCTTAGTCCATTTGTTTTTTGTTTACATCTTTATCTGTCCTAAGTATCTGCAGATATGAAAAAGTTACTTGATAATGGTTTGTAGTTCTCATTATTCTGAAACACTCGTCTATTCAGAAAAAAAAATGATTAACTTACCAAAGAAGATAGTCTGAGAACATCTGCTAAGAAACAGATGGATTCACTTTCTGCTGTGTTATCTTAAAATACTTCTCTTTTTCACCTAACAAAGCAGACTTCCTGTTCACATCCTGAATACTGAGACCCAGGTCAGGGCACACAGAATTTACATTCGGAAGTGCTAGCTGTCTCTCACTTCCGTTGTGGTGTACAAGAACAAGTTTGGAGCAAGAGCCTTGTACTAAAAGAACACAGCACTTTTCAAAGAAAATCACCGTGTTCTTAATCTTTGAACACACGTGCATATTAAAGCCTGGTCACTATCTTATGGAGTATTAACTACACCCTTTAAGGCTAAGTACAGACACTCAGGGGCATTAAGGGGAGGTAAATCAGGATGGGGGGCTTCCAGGAAGGTTGGGGGTCTGTCAGGGGATGGAGGCAGGGACAACCTGTGAGGGGTGGCAGGGCAGGCAGACATGACCCACGGGTGGGGTGGGTTTCTTCTCCCACAGCAAATCTACACACCCATTTTTCCTACCCCTCCCCACAGCAGAGCTTACTTGATCAGCTCCGGCAGCAGTGAACACTGAGAAAAGCAGCTACAACCTAAGTGGCTTATGAATGGGGCTTCAGAGGGCTGGCTGGTTGGGGTGTGGAGGGAGGGGGCAAAAATAGCCCAGTGTGAGAGAAGGGATGAAAAGACCAGCCCCAGGGTTGGGGCCAATGGCTGGATTTTCCCAGCTCCAGGGCTGCACAGGGAAAACGTATAAAAGTTCCAAGCAACCAGTTTGACCTAAAATCAAATAGGTTTGATACTACATAGATACAGGTTTATCTTAAACCAGGTTCTGCAATTTTTAGATCAGTTTATGTGCATTGAACTTCTGTACATTTACAGGTTTAGATTGATTGTCGGTCACTGAGACGAGATCTGTAAGTGTAAGGTCAGCACCAGGATGAGCTAAGTTTAAATCAGGTGGCCATATTGAACCCAATTTAGCCTCCCCAAATGCCTGTACTTAGCCTAAGTGTCTACCTCTGTGACCAGACTCAAAGAATAATCTCAGGCCCTCTCTACACAGTACAGATATTGTGCAATTACCTAGTTAACTGTGCTACATGCGAAACCAGCATCCCAACATGCCTGTGTGAAGCAGCTAGCATTTGCTTCGGATTTGGCCTATTCAGGGGGCAGAGATTCAATTTGGTGATTCAAATTATTGTCCGGAATCGATTCAGGTGAATCATTCAGGCCCATCCCCCACCCGCTCTCCCAGCCCTGGCAATGGCTGTCCCTCCGGCCCCAACTCCCAGAACTTTGAAAACAAAATCCCCAATTCACCAGAGGCTGCAGGACAAGGCAGCAATACCCACTGCCCCACGCTGCATGGGGGCTGTCATGAGCCCCTCTACCCCTGTCTGCTGTCCCAGTCCCCCCCATGGCTGCCCCGCCATCCTGAGCTCTGGCCCTTAAAAGGGAAAAAAAACAAAAAAAAAAAAACAAAAAACAACCCCAGAATCACTCATTCCTGCCCAGCAAGGGGCCATCCCCATTGCCCCCCACCACATGGGGGGCTCCTCCACAAGCCCCCTGAATCCCTGAGGCCACAGCAGGAGCTGATGAGTGGGGGGGCTGGGACAGTGGGGGGCGGGGGTCAGGGGGCTTGTGCAGAGCCTCCCATGCAGCGTGGGGCAGTGGG
>NW_017729022.1:80583473-80585666 GCF_001723915.1 Gavialis gangeticus
TGGGAGTGGGTGGGGGTTGGGGGGGCTAGGGGAGCAGGCAGGGATCCCTCCATGGTCCCATCCCCTCTCCTCCCCTGCCCCCTACTTACCAGCTCCAGCTCCCTGCTGCAGGGGCAGGGAGTGCCAGAATCATCAAAGCTCTCCAAATCTTTTCCAAAGATTCGGAGAGCTTCGAATCAATTCAGATGTTTTTATTGGTCCCCTGATTAAATATGGATTCAAAGATTCAGACACCGAATTGAGCTGAATCTCCTCCGAATCAAATCAGCACCTGAAGCTTTGCACAGCCCTACGTCTCAACCTGTGAGGGGTGGCAGGGCAGGCAGACCAGCTACACTGGAGACCAGCTATACGTGCAAAGTAGCTATCACACTATAAAAAACCCCAACCAACTATAAAGTTACACCTAAAAAATACATGCTACCTTTATAGCTGGTTACTATTGAGCCTTAATTTGCACGTGTAGCAGGGTCTCCTTTGCGGCAGGGGAAGACTGCAGCAACAATCCTCCAGCCCAGGGATTGAATGGCGTGCCTCTTCAACTGAGAGCCCCTTAACTGGGGTGTATGCGGCTCCCAGCTGTTGCAGCTTGCTTCTTGCCAATGCAGGGGGAGCCTAGGATAAGCCCTCCTCCACCTGCTCCCATCACCAACAATAAGGCATAGTGGGATCTAGCGTGCAATCCCAGAATCACACCTCCACATGTGGCATGGCAGGGGACATTACTAGGTGAACTGCAGATTAGAACACATCACACCTTTACCTGCACATGTAGAGGGGGCCTCAGAGAAAGAGACGCACACATTTAATAGACATTTTTTCTTCTTTGTTTTTCTTCACCTACAAGTGATTCATCACATTTTAAATTATGTTTTGCTCTTTCTATATCTTCTACTACAATGCACCTTGGAGTAAACACAAATGAAGGGTGTCTATTTGCTAACCTTCCAGATGCAAGAGAAACTTTATTAGATTAGAGTTAATCATACAAGCAACGTACAGATCATCTTCTCAATAGGTAAAAACGCATGTAAAAGGGACACAGCATAATGTCAGACATGCAACATGTACACTAACTCTTAATCTTGCCCTGATTTCAGAGGTTTCTATGTTTTCAGATACGACCTAAGAATGTTACTTCTCCCAATAGTCTGGATCAGTCAGGTATAGATTCAGAAATACCAAGGTATATTTTGGGGGTGGTGGTGGTGGGAAGAAAATTACTCCATACTAAATCAAGTCTAATTCACAACACGGCTATTGCATAACATTTGAGCTACCTCTAAAAAAGGATCCTGAAATATATTCTTTTATCTAGAATCCATTTTAGTATATTTACTGTGATGCAGCTGGAAAGTATTAGAGCGTTAGAGCAACTAGAAAGTATTCTTGTCAAATGTAGTTACTAAAGCAGAGGTGGGCAAGATATGGCCTGCATGCTGGATCCAGCCCACCACA
This sequence comes from Gavialis gangeticus, assembly GCF_001723915.1. Lineage (NCBI taxonomy): Eukaryota > Metazoa > Chordata > Crocodylia > Gavialidae > Gavialis > Gavialis gangeticus. Next base: position 80,584,932 of record NW_017729022.1, read on the forward strand.
TGATTCCGTCCAGCCTATGGTAGGTCCTCAGCGCCCATCACAGAAACATACAGGGAACAGATTGCAGCTCTGCCCCAGCCCCTGGCCCCACTGTATTACTGTCCCGTGATCTCAGCCCTGCCCCCAGCCTTAGCTACCCATCCCACTTCCAGACACTGCTCCCTGCCCACCCACACCCTGAGCCCATCTATCTGGCCAATCGTGTCCTGCCTGCTGGAGTCCCAGGCCGATCTGGCTACTGGGGATGACCTAATCAGCAACATAGTTATAGATGGGAAGCTGGGTGACAGCAAACACGAGCTGATCACCTTCGCCATCTGCCATAAAGCTGGCAAGTCAGTCAGCAACACGGAAGCCCTTGACTTCAGGAAAGCCGACTTCAACAAGCTGAGGAGGCTTGTCAGTCAGGCCCTAAGGGACCATGACCCCAGGGAGAGGGGAGTTCAGGAAGAATGGTTGCTCCTCAAGGGAGCGATGCTCAATGCACACGCTAATTCTATTCCATCTTGGAGGAAAGGCAACAAGAGGGCACAGCCCCCCTGGCTCTCCAGGGATCCAGCAGACCTCTTGAGGCTAAAAAGAAAGGCCTACAAAGGATGGAGGATGGGATTTACTTCCAAGGAGGAATATTCTGCACTGGTCCGGTCCTGCAGGGAGCAAACCAGGAAAGCCAAGGCTGCAACTGAACTCCAACTAGCTTCAAGCCTCAAGGACAATAAAAAGTCCTTTTTCGGA
>NW_017729022.1:80586798-80596319 GCF_001723915.1 Gavialis gangeticus
GAAATCTATGAAATCTCTATGGAGACCCCGCCCACCCACCCACTCTGTCCAGCACCCCTGACTGAGTGTGGGACGGACAGGCCTGGGGCTAGATAAGTTGGCACACAGCCCAGAAGGTCTTTAGTGTAGGCAACACATGGCTCCCTGGACTGACTCCCTGGACTGCCTGCAGTGTTATGTGCACTGTGAGCCTTGGGGCCATCACACATTGTGCATACCCAGCACTGTGGGTCCTGCACAAGGAATCAGTCCCAGTCCAGCCTGCAGATTAGCTCTAACCTTCATTCTGCCCACGGGGTTGAATGAGTTTGATATCCCTAGCCTAAGGAGAACTAAAGACCTCCCCTTTTTTTATTTTGTGTTCATGTTATAGTAACACAATAGTAAATTTTGGAGCAATATATCAGAGGTACAAACACTAGTTAAATTATGTATAAGCTACTTAAAAATGGGAAGTTTTGTTTTTTCACACATTCTACATAATATAACCTCATTTTATATGTATATGTAACTCATGTTTACATTTATTTCACTTACCTTTCATACAGTTATTTTCAGGGTATGTGAATTTGTCTAGCATACATTATCTCTGCCCAGAAAGCTCCACAACTTTGTAGGACACAGCTATGGAAGAAGCTGCCAATTCCAATATGTTCAGCTTTACATGCAAGATCCATGTTTGGAGCATTCTCCGTCTCCAGCTGTACCTGTGTTCTGAGGATGAATACAGAACTGCAGTCTTCAAGAGCTACTAATCAGCACCTCTGAAATTATTACACTGTTATCATGTCACTGCACAGTTTCAATGGGACTACAATACTGATAGTTTACTGCTGACCACTCCATAAAATAATTTTACTTAATTAAGATTGGTCCTCCCGCTCAGTTTATGATTTGAGGAACGTGGGCAAAAGGGTATGTCAGAGAAATGATTTAATTGTCTCCTACATGAGTATTAATAGTGGCACATTTTGGTGAAGATAGTAACTAACCAAAGCCATAGGTAATCAGAAAAAGTTTTACTAGTTATGGAAGCGATTTAGTAAAAGGCCAAGACACATCCCATCATCATTTAAGCAGATAAATAGAGACTCGAAATTCCAAGTGCTCTGTAATCCACGTTTTGATTAGTTTGTCATGTGCTTAGACTTAAAACTTTCTTTTTCCAAAGCCACTTAACTCAGTCCTGACTAACCCAATTGCTGTATCACCAATTGCTAAGGCTTGGAGAGAACCTTATGCTTCTCTTAATCGCATTAAAGGAAGGCCTTAAACACATTTTCTAACTACTACCCTACTGCAGAAAGTTATTAAGACCTTCCAAATGCTTACTGTCCCCCAAGTAACAGCCTGATAAATCAGATACTCAGGTTCTGAAACTTCTTCAATAGTGTGGCCCACTTTTGATATCCCAGGGTGCCCTTCCTTCTTATGTCTTAAGGAAAAGGAAACATCCCAGATAAAAGAGCATAGAAAAAAAATAATTATGTGTATGCAGTTGTTTTTTTAATGCAGCTGGGCAGTTATAAAGGAAAAAGAACCAATACCATGTAACCAATTTATTCTCTACCAACCAGGCATCCATAATCCAGTGTTCAGTATCCTTTGCTTTAGATACTGAAGATCAACTCAAAGAAATTGTGCGATTGTACAAAGCCATTATTTACTAAAAAAATTAGAATCACAGGTTCTCATACTGGTACTTACTGCTGTGGCTTGTGAACAGTGCTCCACTGTTCTCCCTTTCCCCTATGAAGAACCTTATTGGACTTCTTCAAAGTGCTGTCACCCTTAATCCTATGCGTTATTTTAGCTATATTATTCCAGCTCAGCCATTATCACAGAGAGACAGGGAAAGCAAACATTCTGACATGTATCAGCCTCCTTTGCAGGGATTTGAAATCAAGAGAGCAACCTACCCCACAATAAATGTAAATGTACCTATAGTGTGACAGAACCATCAGCCTCAACTGTTATAAAATTTACATCTCTTCCATACACATAAGAAATTTCTTATTGGAGATGGGGAAAGGGAGTTTATATGAACAGACACCCATTTTCTACCATGACAATACTCCATTCAGCTTGTACATAAGAAAGACCCAAGTCTAATGAGATATGTGTAAAGCTGGTTAGAGCAAACAAAAATCCTCTTACTTTCTAAGTCACATGACCTATGTACTTAATGAGATAATTTGTATTCAACCACCAGGGTCTAACATAGATTACATGTGAATAATTTATAGGCACTTGGGACTGAAATAGGCTACCATCAAATTCAGTCCCCTGCATTCCCAGGTATTTTGTTAAGCCTAAAAATTGCCACCAAACCACGACCCACAACTATAAAGGTACAATAAAAGGAAACACCAAAAACACCTTATACACCAGGCGCAGGCAATTATTTCAGGCGGAGGACCACTTAACAAGTTTTGGTGACCTGTTGGGAGCCACACAGGGAGCTCTGCTCCTTCACAGTTGCCCCACCCCCTGGTTGCCACATCGGGACCACAAGTCCTGCCCCCTAAACCATGACCTTTGCCAAAGTCCTTCCCTTTGCTGCCCTCTCTCCCTACAATACTGACTTTTAGGAGTGGGAGTTGCCATCTTAGAACCAAAAGAAAACCAAAACATACACTAGAAATCAAACACCTACTATAACACATTTTAATTTTATTACAAAAAATATTTGTCATGACATGTCTGTGTATTATATATAGAAGGGACTGCATAATAACTGAAAAATAAAGTGTCACACTTGATTTGTGTCAGTGTGTAGTGGGGTTGTGAGAGGGTGTGGCTGTGTAGGGAGGAATAGGGTTTGCTAGGGTGTATGCATGTTATTGGGGGTTGTGGGGGCAAGGTGTGGGTATAGAGACCACCCACACACTCCCCCCATGGCATGCAGCTTCCACTGCCTAGCAGCAGCAGCAGGCAGGGAGCTTGGGGTGCTTGTGCCTGGCTCAGTTGTGGCTCTGGCCAGTGTTGCACTGGGGGAGAGAGTGGAGCCTGCCCTATCCCCAGGGCTCCAAGCCACATGCCTGCAGCTCCAGCACTTGCAGCATGGAAAGCCCCACACTGGAGCCTGCTGCTTCACCTGCTCCCTACTGTACAGATCCCCGCATTTTGCTGCAAGTGGAGAGAGCACCACCCCCCACCCACTTCCCCACAGAGTGCAGTATGGTGCTTCCCCTGTGGGAGTGCAGGAACTGGAGGCATGCAGTGTGGAGCCCTTGAGATAGAGGCAGCCAGACAAGCTGCGTGGGGGTTGCTCCTTTCACCCAGCACAGCACTGGCCATTTCTATCACAGAGGCTCTGTGCCATGCACCTGTATTTCCTGCACTCTGTGGGGAAGCAGGGGGCGGGGCTCCCTCCACTCCCAGCAGAGTATGGGGACCTGCACAGCAGGGAGTGTGGGAAGTAGCAGGTTCAAGTGTGGGGCTTCCCCCACTGCATGCTGGAGCTCCAAGTGCAGGGCACGGAGCCTCAGCGATAGGGCAGGCTCTGCTCCCTCCCCCAGCACAGTGTTGGCCGGAGCTGCGCCCCACCGGGCACCTGCGCTGGGCAAGAGCACCCTGACCTCCCCTCCTGCTGCTGGCAGCTGGGGCTGCACCACATTGGGGGAGTGTGTGAGGGTTCCCTACATCCCACCCATCCATACCCACACCCTGCCCAGCTGAGCTCTGTGCTCCTGCTGCCCCTCTGGCCTCAGGCTCCGCACTGCACTCTCACTTCCACCCAGCTGCAACTCCACCCCCCCCCCCCAACCAGCCCTGCCACTTCCCTACCTGCTGCCCCAAGCTAGCAGGTTCTGGCTGCAGCAGAAGTTGCTGGCTGAGCAGAACCCTTCCACCCAAGAGGGTGGGAGCAAGGCCCAATAGGGTATGATGGGAGGAGGGGCTGTATATGCGAGTGCCTTGCTCCCCCATCATGGGAGGAAAGGCTGGGTGGGGTGCAATTCATTGGTGGATGCCATGAGCTGAATGAAAGTGCCTGGTGAGCCGGATTCAGCCCATGGGCCGTAGTTTGCCCATCCCTGCCTTACACTGTACCACAGGTAAAAGTGGGGCCGATGAGGGCACTGGCATTGCTCTACCACTGAAACAAAAGGGAAATATCTAGCTAAATATATACTCAAAAGACCATAGGAAAAACAGCCATACCCCACATTTACAGAGGGCTGGCTGGCAGCATAGCACAGTAAAAACTAACTCATTGAGGCATGAGTTTTTATAGGCTACATCCTATTTTGTCAAATGTAATTAAGTAGGCTGTAGACTACAAAAGATTTCTGACCATCTAAACAAGTTAATCCAGAGGTGTCAAACATAGCCTGAGTACCAAGAACAGCTGTTCGTCAGGGCAAGGCTGGGGAAGACCACAAGCAAGACCACGAGCAATGAATACAAACTCCTGGAAGACCACTTCAGGCTCCATTCCAGGAAAAACTCCTTCACAGTCAGGGTGTCCAAACTGTGGAATAAACTCTCCCCAGTGGTGGTGCAGTCACTTAGCCTGGAAATATTCAAAAGGAGACTGGGCAGTCACCATGCTGGGGTCACTTGACCCCAGTTTTCTTTTCCTGCTTAGTGCAGGGGACAGGACCCGATGATCTACAAGGTCCCTTCCAGCCCCTAACAATATATGAATCTATGACCTGCTCCACCTGGGCCAGACTACTGGGCTAGGGACATTCAGAAAGTCTGAGCCTGAATTGATTCAATCAAGGGAAGTAACCAGGGTGGCCTGTTCTGTGGCTCAGGGACCTGTGTGGAAAGCTAGTTACCTCAAAGGATGCAAGCTCAAGACTGGGTGTGACCTCCAAACTTCAGCTGGAAATTACAGCCCTTGTGGGCTCAAGAAATTCATCAACTATCTGGAAGATGGGATGGAGCACACCCTCAGCAAGACTGTGGATGACACCAAGCTGCGGGAAGTAGTAGACACGTTGGAAGGTAAAGATAGGATTCAGAGAGACCTAGACAAATCGAAGGATTGGTTCAAAAGAAATCTCATGAAGTTCAATAAGGCCAAGTCAAAGTCCTGTACATAGGACAAAACAATCCCATGTACCGGTACAGACTGGGGACCAACTGCCTAAGCAGCAGCTCTACAGAAACGGACCTGGGGGTTACAGTGGACAATAAGCTGAATATGAGCCAGCAGTGTGCTCTTGTGGCAAAGAAAGCTAAAAGCATACTGAGCTAATAACATACTGACTACTAATTGCATACTGAGCTGAATTAGTAGGAGTGTTACCAAAAGATCGAGGGAAGTGATTCTTCCCCTCTATTCAGCACTGGTGAGACTACATCAAGAATACTGTGTCCAGTTTTGGGCCCCCTACTACAGAAAGGATGTGGACAAATTGGAGAGAGTCCAGCAGAGAGCAATGATAATGGTTAGGGGGCTGGGGCACATGACTTCTAAGGAAAAGCTGAGGGAACTGGGCTTTATTTAGTCTGGAGAGGAGAGGAAACTGAGGTGGGATTTAATAGCAGCCTTCAACTGCCTGAATTGTGGTTACAGAGAGGAGGGTATCCAGGTTATTACAGAGGGGATGGAGCTAAACTGTTCTCAGTGGTGGAAGATGACAGAACAAGGAGCAAAGGTCTCAAGTTGCAGCAAGGGAAGCGTAGGTTGGACATTAGGAAAAACTCTCTCATGAGGAGGGTAGTAAAAGCACTGGAACAGGCTACCCAGAGAGGTTATGGACTCTCCATCCTTGGAGATTTTTAAGACCCAGCTAGACAAAGCCTTGGCTGGAAAGGTCTAGTCGGGGATGGTCCTCCTTTGAGCAGGGGTTGGACTAAATGAACTCCTGAGGTCCCTTCCAAGCCTCATTGTCTATGATTCTAGGGTCAGGCAAAGCTCCAGAGCACTGGCTTTGAAGCATTGGAAATGCTCTCCTTTCTTCTGTACTTCCCCATGCTCTTGAGGCAGCCCCCAGTGAGCATGTGCAAGATATGTGCACACTGTTTTTGCTGCCCTCTTCAATGTCCTGTCCTAAGTAACCTGTGCTACCTGATTGGTTACATCAGCCCTATGGCAATATAGCAGGGTCTGCTGCTACCCCTACCACATGCCCTGAGCTGGAGCTCCTACTACTGCTACCACACCCCCACAAGCTGGATTGGTCCTGCAAGGAGCCCAGTGGTCCAGATGCAACCTGGGGAATGAGGCGAATTTAATACCTCTGAGACAGTGTACAAGGTGCCACCCTACCTACCTCCTGCCTAACTTTAGGCTGGGGCAGGCAAAGTCCGGTCCGTGGGCTGGCAATGGACTCCATTTCCCAGAAGCCCCTGCCTGCATGGCTGGGGCCAGTCTCCATGGATACCCCAGTTGCACCTGCGCTGTGATAGCCCAAGGCTGGGGTTGTCATGGAGACTGGCCCCAGCCACGCTGGCAGGGCACATGGCAGGGCAGGGCAGGGCAGGGCAGCAGGCTGCTCTGGAGCCACTTGATCAGGTGTCAGCTTGGTCTGGGGCCAGGGCATTGCAGTGACTGCAGCCTGCATGCTCTGGGTAGGGGTGTGCAGACAGCAGATCGCAGCTCTATCCTGGCTCGGGACCAGGCTATCACTGCTTCAAGGAGACGGGGCAGAGTCTGACTGCTGGCCAGACATTTTCCTCACCTCCGGTTTAGGTTAACATGGCTGACTACCTCTCTCCACACTAGAGGAAAGCAAACACATACATTCTGATCAAGGGAAAAAAATCTTTCTTGAACCCAGATTTAGCAATTGGTGTACTCAATGAGTAAGAACCCTCTGGGTTTCTATTACTAGCAAGAGCATCAGTGTATTTCAGTCAAAGCCCTCCAACGTCAGCTGTGGCTAGCATCCAAATGCCTCAGAGGAAGAACCATTTCTACCCATACAGTCCCAAGGAGCCAGTAGCATACAAATGGGGGGAAAAATCCTTCCTGGCCCCAACAGGCAACTAGCAAAGTCTTGAGGCACGAGATTACCAGATGTTTTTCACGGCACAGGGCTACTTATTAGGGACCACTAACTTACAGACTTCAGAAACACGACTATCATACACACCAATTGGTGTGCCATTATCCTCTGTCTTATCATACCATCCCTTCCATAAACCTATTCAATTCAGTCTTAGAGATGGTTACTTGATCCTGACACTTTGCTTGGAAGCTCACTCCAAAACTACTCTGACAAGACAAAAATCTACAAAATTTCTAACCTAAATTTACTCATAGCCAGTTTGTAGACATTAGACCTTAGATCAGAGCTAGTTTTTTAAGCCTAAAATGCTTTTCTTCTTCCCTAATATTCACCCCACGTATTCATAGGAGTGAGCACTTCCTCTATCAAGCCCTGTTTTGCTAAACTAAGATAGCTCACCAGCACCAAGTTTCAATTTAACTACTACATATTACGAATGACTACAGAACAAAGTTCAAGAACATCTACAAATGGATTACCTTGTGAACATTAATCTCAGAGAGGCAGCTGGTGACTTATGTGGGGGAGGAGGTTATATATTATATATAAAAATCTACACTGAATAGGGAGGTGAGATAGATACAAAAGAGGAGATTCTTAAAGCAGCAGGCAAAACAATTATTTGAAAATGGAGGAAAGGGGAAAGTGCACTGCTCATGGAGGTATGGATCATGCAAGTACACAAATTATTGTAGTGCTTTTGTTGGAACACGCATGCACTGTTTCAAATGATCAACGTATACTGTCTGCTCGTACATGAAACTAACAGTCAGCTATGGAACATTTCTACCCTTTAAGTGTTATTCCCCCCAGCAATGACTAAATCAATGCATTCTGAAATGCCTTTTGTATATCAGGAACAAAGAAGGACACCAAGAAAAAGAGTGGCTTGAATATAAAAAGAAATTGCAACAAGCTGGAAACACAGTAGTACCCCCTAGTGGCAGTACTCAGTATTTCCTTCACAGACCCCCCTCCACTGATGACGACAGAACAGCACAAGTCAATCTCTGTAAATCACAACACTGAGGAACATAGTGTTACAGAGTGAAAGAATGTCTGATAAAAAGGAAAAGAGGAGTTTCACTAACTAAGTTTCTATGGTTCAGGGCACATTTCCTTCTTTCCTAGATATACAACCAATACAATAGAGGAACTGCTTTTGAGATGAGAATCAATTAAAGCATGGTCTTCTGCCTTCCAGTTCTAAAGGGCAAGTGATTATGTTGGAAGGGAAGAGGAGGAGAAGGAGGAATTTACCCAATGGGTGGATAATTCCTGCAGGTGATAATTTGAGCACTGCACTGACCAAATGTATGCACAAGACACTAAAAGAAGAAAAAAGCTATTTCATATTTACAATTTTTATAAGCTAAAACCATAACTAACGTAGCATTTGAACTGACAAATGCTTGTAATTGGTTACTTGATTTTCCTCCCAGGATCCAACTTTTCATTTGGCCTATTTAGCATTACTCTCATACTGTTTCTTCTCAAAATCCTTCCTGTGCTATTGCACCCAATCATATATGTTCCGTATTTTGCTTCCCTTGCAGCTGCATGTTTTTCCTACCCACATGCAACACCTTTGACTTGAGTTTCCTCATTTGTGCTATAGAAGAGCCAAGTACTGTCAACATACAAGAGCCAACCTCATAGCTTAGAGCACAGGTCTGCACCAAGAGCACTTCTTACAATTCAGGTTGCACATGGCAGAGAGTACAGGAAGGACCCTAACATGGAAAACAGAACTAGGAGAAATCATGCTGATAAGTCCCCAGACCCCATTTCCTGCCCCAACTCCAAAAGGAAAGGGCAAGAAACTTCATTAGTGACACTTCACAAATAACCTACAGAAAGGGAAAAATTTTCTCTAAATTTTGTCCATGGTCTGTCTTCTAATCTAAAGAAATAAAAACCATTCATGACGCTTCCAAACATGGTTTTATCCAGTCTAATAAAAATGAAGGCATCTTCCAGTAAAAAATAAGTGTCCAGCTTAAAAGAAAAGAAGTTTTACAAACCTCTCCTTGCAACGGGTACCTCAAGTAGCTTGTACACCAGGTCAAAATGTATTTGTAATTATTATTTTCAAATTGCCTTCTGATTTCACTGAAAGCTGCCTTGCTCTAAGAAACAGAAATGCACACTATTTAGATTCTCTATTCAACCCACTTTTTTGTATCTCTCTGCCCAATCTCCTTCTTAATTAGTATCTTCTTTACAAAAGTCCTACTTTTTTCAACTTCATACAAAAAAAGTCAGGCAGAAGGGCAAGGTAAAGATGCACTTTATAGACTAACTGAATCAGAGATGCATAAGTTTTCATGAGCCACGGTATTATCTGCTGAAGTGAGCTATGGTTCACAAAAGCTTATGCATCTCTGATTCAGTTAGCTGTGTTAGTGTGAAGTCAGGCAGAAAGCAAGGCAGCACCTTACAGTTTAACAGGGGTATAGGTTGTAGCCACTCTGGTCTAAAGACATAGGCAGACAAGGTTCTTTTGGTCAGTTTGAGTTGGTCTAATAAAAGATATCAGATTTACCAAAAGAA
>NW_017729022.1:80596330-80597620 GCF_001723915.1 Gavialis gangeticus
TTCCGACCCTTAATCTATGAATCTATGAATCTATAAACTACTTCTCTCTCCTTACACAGAAGTGCTTTGGTTACTCAAATAATGTTGCCAATGTCCATTCCTGGAAGCTCCAAGACAGACACAGCTGCTTTGCTCATATATAATAAGTCTAAAGTCTAAGAACGAATGCAGTACATTAAGTACTGCAAAACTGATGAATGAAAACTGAGTATTTTGTGGAAACTATGTTCTAAGGCTGGGAAATCCGAAAATCCTGTGCCATTCTTAGAATTCAGTTCAATTCCCTCTAGCAGCCAACTTACCTGTCCCTGACCATTTTTTTCTAACATTAGTCATACTAATATCTTCATGTATTCCCAAGTACTTCATGCCAACTAGAACACAAACGCTTGTGATATTCCAATTCGATTGTAAAAATATACTAATTAAATTATTTAGTTAGATGAAAATAACTATTCAAAGCAGACATGAACCACCATGAGCATCTGGCCTTCATCATGATGAAAATCTAAAAGCTGAGAGGAATCCACAATTGGCAACACAGAAGGAATAAATGCTGAGATGTTATACGTACAAGGAGAAAGGAAATCAGAGAAAGTGTGTGTGTGTGTGATAAAGAGCAAGCTTATAAACAAACACAATAGTTTTATAGCACTTATGGAAGTTGTTGCAGAATTCATGCCAGTCCTTGTGGGGAAGAAGAAAGATGCAGCACTTCTGTTCCATGAAGTTGGTTCTGCTGCTTACTTCCATGTGACTTTGTCTGCCCTGGTTTTAAGTCTAATAAAGTGGGACAGAGAGGTCTTTAACAGTATTAGTCTGAAATCAGTTCAGAAGATGGGGCAGATATGTACCTTTATAGACTAACCAAATAAGGTATATATAGATAGCACAAGCTTTGTGAACCAAAGTTCACTTCCTCGGATGCTGGGAGATACTCACCAGATTCAGCGAGCTATTTTTGAGTCAAGGGCAGGCAAGGTTCTTTGGGTAGATGTGATATCTTATTAGACCAGCTGAGTAGCTGGATAAAAGTTCTTAGCAAGCTTTTGGGTGCAGTCACCCTTGGTCAGGCATATCAAGTCTCTGCTCTTCTGAAACTTCAAGGAATGAGAGAAGCTAAAAATGTGGCAGAATATCAGTGAAAATGTAAACAGGTAGAGATAAGCAAGACAAAAGGTAAAGCAGGGGAGGGGAGGAGGAAGAGAGCAGGGGGAAAGAGAAAAAAAAACAGAAGGTCAGAGGAAGACAACAGTGATAAAATACAAGGTGGAAAAGAGGCTGTCTGTG
>NW_017729022.1:80597632-80601613 GCF_001723915.1 Gavialis gangeticus
GCTGGAGATCAGGAAAGCAGGAATGAGAGAAGCTAAAAATATGACGGTGTCACTGAAAATATAAGGGTAGAAATTAGAAAAACAAAAAGTAAAGCAGGGAAGGGAGGGCACAGAAAAACAGAAGACAAAAAAGGTGAAAGGGAAAACATTACAACCAAAAGTTCAGCATTTTTGAGTCAAAGCATTTATCCATCTATGTATATCTGCACACTTCTGGATGTCAGCAGTCCCTGCTGATCAGAAGGCATAGTATGTTGATATTCATGTTTTAAATCTACATATGTATGCTATTACTAACTTGGGCCATTCAAGTTAAAAAGTATATCTTTTAATTGTGAAACAGGTTTCTGTGCATGTTACTGAAAAGAACATCTAAATAGTTAAAATTATTGAAAAATCTCAGTTGAAGATTAAGAGTTGTCTTCAGATTTTGAAGAAAAGAGTTTTTATAATGAAATCCATTTGTAAGAAGTTAAAATATAAAAGATTTGCTATTTTCACTCCTTTCTTGTAGGAAAGCATATAACAATTATAAGGAAAAACAATCAGTCACAGAAAGAAAAGAACTTGTCTAAATCCCGTTTAGCTCCTTAGAGAATCTGCTAATTGAATCAAACTGGTCTGTATACAAGTAGTTCTACACAATCCAATTATTTGAAATTGCATGTAAACAAAATGTATGTACATTTTAGCTAATCCTCATGAAGTGCTGCTTTCATAGAGATATGCCTCAGCAAGAAACAATTATATCAAAACAATGTAAAAATCAATTCCTAAATTAGTAAATAATGATTATTCCAGATCTAAGAACAGGCCTCCCTGCTGAAACACTTTAAGGCAAGGGTGGGCAAAATATGGCCCGTGGGCCAGATCCAGTCCACAGAGGGTCTTTGTCTGGCCTGTGGTGGGTCCCTCAGGCCTGCCTGGCCCAGGCACAGTACAGCTGTTGTGTGTCCTGCTGCCTGCTGGGCATGCAGTGGGGCTGGGGGCAGCTCCGCAGCTGGACTGCCTTTCTAGGCAGCCCAGGTGGTGGAGGCTCCTTCTGGCTGCCACAATTGCTGGCAACAGCCGCACAGTATCAGCAGGGACCTGCACTGCACAGCCCCAACTCCACGCACCCCGGGCTGGCACCAGAATGCTTCTCGGGGCAAGGGGAGGGACTTCTGGTGACAAAGGTTAGTGGTTAAGGGGTGGGACTTCCAGTCGCAAGATGGTGACCAGGAGGCAGAGCACCTGTCAAGGGGTGGGACTACCCTTGTGGTCCTCGACAGTTCACCAAAACTTGTTAAGCAGCCCTCCACCCAAAATAATTGCCCACCCCTGCTTTACGGGCAGATCTTTTACTATGCCATAAGGAATGGTTGCTCCCTGTATATAGTTGGGCTAGCTCATATTTGGTTGCTCAAGGCACAATTTTCAATACCAAGAATTTACTTTTAATATTGTTTGACAAAGCAGCCAGAAACCTAATCAAGTGCAAGGACCTCATTATGCTAGGTAGCATATAAATACAGAAAAGACAGTCAGTCCCCCAAAGAGCTTATTGTACCTTTATTAATTATTTTATTTAGCGTGGGAAGTGTCTGTTTTCTTTCTACTCTATTATTCACTGGAGGAAAAAGCCTTCAGTCTTAGATGAAATATAAGGCTCAAGAGATTTCCCAACTTCTCACAAATTAAGAATAAATCTAAAATGTAAGTCAAACTTTTGGATACAATTCTACTTAATAAAGTTATACAGGAAGGGCTTTTTTTTTTTTTTTAATTTGCTTTCAAATCTGTACCGGTCAAGACAAATATTAGAGTATGGCCATAGATGGAAGCTTGCCTTTAACAAAAACAACAAATATTCTCATTATTTTCTGTATCAAAATTCCCACAGTTCAGATTTACCAGAGTACTGCCAGCCTTCTAAACTCAATTTGGGATACTGAAGAGGAACCTAATCTGCTCTTTTACATCACCAATGAAACAGATTCTGACATCAGTACATTACTAACCATTTAATTGATGCATAAGGTAGAACAGAATTCACTGCACTTTCACAGACATACTACTTCTGCAGCGTTACAACAACAGATTTTACTTTGTCAATCCATTAAGAAGAAAGTATTACTTAGATATATGTAGGAATCAGGCAAGCCTAGAAAGAGCTATTTTCACATGGTCCTTTCCCCCATTACATTGTCTGCATAAACCAAGCCAGACACTGGTTAATTTTTTAGAAGCCAAAAGAACAAATTATGCATACTGAAAACCCATTAATAAAATTACACTAAAAACCAGCTGCACATGGCAAAGAAACTTCTTCATGTTAGCAAATAAAGGTCAACAACCCATGATTAATGCTTACAAATCAGGTCTTATATTGCTAAAAGGTATTCATCATATGTAAATATTAAACACATTGGGTCAAATTCAGTCTACAGTTATACAAGGGATTAATCTGATCCACCGTTGTTTCAGTTAAAACAATTTTTTCAGATCCTCGCTAAAGCTGCTTAAAACATTGCCTGTGCTGCAGTGTCTGTGACAGAAGTAATTTCTGTGTGCTGCAATGATTCAGCACGACAACTCATTACAGCAGGCTTTGAAGGAGGAGGGACACGGCAAGAAGGGGGAGGCCAAATGGAAACTGCTGGACCCCAGAATATGAGAAATGTTCACCAAAGCAAATTTAAAGTCTGCGTAATCTCTTTCCACACTTTTTAGCAGGGGTGACAGGGCTTTTTATTTTTTAGGAACAAAGAGTAGGTAGGATCAGTGTACACAGATACTGTCACAGAAAGAAAATACATACAACACACCCTTGCCTTTGTGCCACTTTCAGAGAAAAACTAGCTTGGTGCTGTAAGTCCAAGATTTTCTATTGCAGTTTCAGTAATGAGTCTGTGAAAAACTTCCTATAATTTATTTCTGCAGCAGAATATAAATACTGCACCTTTGCATTTTGTAAAGGAATGGTATGAAACCCAACATGTGCGCTAACATCGCGTGACACTACAGTAATGCATTTTAATACCATTTGATACAAAATCTTTTGTATTTTGGGTTTCAATATTATGCGAGTGCCTTAATGCAAAAGTAATTACTTACACAGCAATTTTACTCCCTACCTTTTCAGACTGAATTCTCCTGTTTCTCGGGAACCAAAATCCAATATCCTAACTGTTGAATATATCCGCCATCTGCATTCCACCTCTGGTAGTCAATCAATATTAAAAAAGCATTCTTGTTTTACAAGCTGGTAACAAGACAATTGTGCCTATGTGGTTAAGTGTATTACTCCTGAGAGTTCCCTGTCGCTAAAATGCTCTTTAACAAGTGCTCTCATTTAGTACATATGCAGTCATTATTCAACACAGACAAAGGTCTGCATATGGAGCTGAGACTGTCCCAAGTCAGACAGCAAATCCTATACAAGTGTAATGTGCACTGCAACCACAACCATTTGGTTTGTAAGAATAACCACTGCCTTCTTAGCTCTGCTTCATACGGTTATTAGTAACTATCGGCAAACCATCTCTGAAGTATGCCATTTACAAGACTTTTGCTTACCTGCTTTGTACACCACCAATCTCCACTCCAAGGGAGATTTTTCAATATAAAACACTGGGTAAAAATCCTCAGGTTGTGGAGCTTTTCAGGAAACCTGAAGTTGAGGTGTAGTCCCTTCTTGTTCTTTCCAGCCACTAAACCGCTTCTGGTTTGTTTTTTTTTAAACCACTTGTATACCTTATTTGGAAAGAACACTTATCAGAAACCTGATCCTAATTCTACACTGGCAGACACTGATAACCACGGCAAACAACAGTATGCCTAAACCATCAACACTGCCACCACTGAACATGCAAAGGGGCAAAGTGTCAAAAAGGCCCCAGATGCTTGAGCTCTGCCACCAGAACCAAAAAATAGCTATTCAAGTAATTTTAACAGATTTGGTCAACAGGGCACAAGGGTGCTTCAATGTGGAGCTAGCCC
>NW_017729022.1:80606613-80609249 GCF_001723915.1 Gavialis gangeticus
AAGGGGCAAAGTGTCAAAAAGGCCCCAGATGCTTGAGCTCTGCCACCAGAACCAAAAAATAGCTATTCAAGTAATTTTAACAGATTTGGTCAACAGGGCACAAGGGTGCTTCAATGTGGAGCTAGCCCCATCAGCATCTACACATGCATTGCAGTGGAGTAAATAATTTTGCCGTAGGATAGTACTTGTGTCTAGCAGTACTACAGCACAGTTGATTAGTTCACTCCATCCTAATAGCACCAAACATTTAGACAGTGACTTTTTAGTGAGAAGCTAATTAGTCAACTCCACAGTAAACATCTGGTGTAGGTGTGCCCACTGAGTACTACTATACTTTATGTACAGCGCCACAGAGGTGAACGAAACGGTGTGCTCTACAGGTCAACATGAGCAAAAGTGGCAAAGTTGGGCTTTGAATACTTTTTAAATAGTCTGTCAGCTCAGAAGTATGGACACAAAGTTTTACAATTAGTTTTAGACTATGTGGGCACCTATACAAGTGCTGGATGTATGCTCTGACACATTAGCACGTCACAGCAGACTCGATTAATCAAGTCTCCTGGATTGTATTAATTAACACACTCCAGCAGCCTCCACATCATGTCTATTCAGCATCTGCATACTTCAAAATGGTGGCAGGGGTGCTTGAACTAATGCGTGTTGAATGAGCTATAGTTCAAGTGCCCCCACCTGCCATTTTGAAGTGCAGGACACTGAATACATGCAAGAGCACCACTCTAATTAAAGCGCCCACCCTCTATCTCTGAGCACATATATAGACACCCTTATGTCTAACAGCTGGGTCCTTAATGGATATATACTTAAATGTAATCTAGATACTGGTGTTCCCTCATGAACAACAAAAAATAATGAAGGGAAAGGACAAATACTGTTCAAGAGAGAGAATGTGTCTGGGAGCATATATGTGAGAAATAGCAGGGAGAAGGAAGAAGGAAATTATTGGTGCATTCACAGACATGCATAATGTGGCTTTCTTTCTTTCCCTGGGTGTTTAACAAATAAGCTGAGATGAACAAGTTGTAGAGTACTGAACTGATAATAACTAAATACATACAGTGGTAGCCTGCCCAGCCTCCCCCCAATAGCTTGTATTTCACATAGCACTAAATGAAAACAAACACAAAGGATGTAGGG
The DNA here is from genome assembly GCF_001723915.1 of Gavialis gangeticus. Classification (NCBI taxonomy): domain Eukaryota; kingdom Metazoa; phylum Chordata; order Crocodylia; family Gavialidae; genus Gavialis; species Gavialis gangeticus. Next base: position 80,607,769 of record NW_017729022.1, read on the forward strand.
AACTATTAGTTCAGCCCAATTCTTTTTGATTTCCCTGGTGGGCGAGTGAGAGGGAAGAATTTGGATGATGAACTGCCTTAGCAAACTTCAAGGCTGCATTGCAAAGACTCTCCAAATGAAAAGCATTTGTCCTTGATTTGAAAAATTGGTCCCCGATTTGTGTCAGACAGTAGAGAACTTCTACTGCAGGGGCAGAACATACTGCATGATGCTGCCCTGTCCCATGTGAATGTGCCTATACTGCTTCTAATTCTGGAGGAAGCCTGCATCCAGCACCCCACTAATGCAGCTTCACTAAGCAGACCTAGACAGCGTAGACCAATTCTACTTCTGGAAGCTGAGCATCTGGCATCCTGGAGTTTGCTCTGTGAAGTTTTTTTGCTTTAGGAATGGGACACATGGGGTAGTAGAGCCAGCATCAGTAAAATAAGGGCACTTCACGCATGACAGGGCAACAAATGGAAGCTGACAATTTCCTCTGCCATCAGTTTTCTCTAAAATAATCCTGCAGTAGAAAACCTCTACTATTTCTACTGACCTGTCATGCATCACCAATATTCAGATTGACCAGGGACAACCAGGAAAAAGTGGAATGAAAAAAGCTTAAATTATGCATGATGGCGCTGATATACTTTAGCATTTTAAAGGCACTAGAGTAGCCAGCGTAACTGGTCAGCATAATTTGAAACTACGGTGGAAATGTTGCATCTGTGTCTCTTTACAATGGATTTTCAAGCTGTTTCTTTATTGTACCTGTTCACATCTCTTATTGTGTCTAGAAAAGGATTTGAGGATCATAAATGGTGCATTTCAAAGATATTTTGCTGATTTTGCACATTACCAACATACAATTAAATGAGTTAATGTTCCTCACTGCCTAGTCAAAATAGCATTTGAAAGGAGGGATTAAAAAAAATGGAGGGGGGGGCCTAAAGCACCTAAATTATATTACAGGCTTGTGAATGTTGGCAGCATGGAATACTCCCAATGGCAGTTTTAAAGCTACTTTTGATCCTGCTTTAAATAGACCTATTTTAATATTCATCCACAGAGTAATGTCAGTGCAAGTTCTGAACTGCATGAAATGAGATCCTGGATTATTTTTGCAAAGAAATTTCAGAAGATTATACAATGCGTTAAAAAGTCATCTTTAAAGAGGCTCGTGTTCCTGCTTAGTTGTCATGTACTGTACACATTACCCTGTGGGAAGGCTGAAGACATATACCTCTGCCTAATCTAGTGAGAGAGAGAGACTCAAACAATGAGTAGATGGATTGACAACATGGTTGTTTAGCAAAGGACACGTCTATATTGTATTGGACCGTGCAAGAGAGCACTGCCATGAAGACACCCTGCTTACTCACTCCCACTGGGCACTCCACATACTGAAAAAAGTATGCTGTAGCTGCTGTTGAGGTGGTGCTGGATACACCCCATGCCGCTCTCTTGAAATCACTTGAGACAGAGTGGGGCTGGGTGCA
>NW_017729022.1:80614249-80619377 GCF_001723915.1 Gavialis gangeticus
TTCAGCAGGGGTCCAATGTTGCCCTTGCTTTTCCTCCGGCTCCCCACATATCTGAAAAAAGTATGCTGTAGCTGCTGTTGAGGTGGTGCTGGATACACCCCATGCCGCTCTCTTGAAATCACTTGAGACAGAGTGGGGCTGGGTGCACTCTACGCACAGGCAAAATGCTGCCCCATGATGTTTTTCAGCATGTGGTACATGTGAAATGAAAGGAAATGGGCAGATTAAATTTCCCCACAGCATTCCCGAACACTAGCCAATGCTGCATAGAGGCATGCACAGAGTTAGTTTAAGAAAGAGGAAGCAGAAGTGTCTTTGAAACTTCTGAGGCTCTGCATAATGAACAGCACACAGGAAATAACGAGGGTAAGCCATTCATGATAAGCACTGCAGGACTGAGATGAGGATCAGAGTTTAAGTGCTAAGCTGCAAATCAACATAAATTCACACGAGAAAAAAAAAATGCACTGAACAAATTAGTTAGCAGTGACAGTTTAGTTATTAGTGTCAAAACCAAGAACAAAAGCAGTTCTTGCTGGGGGAGTGGAACAGAAATCTGGATGTGTCAAATGAATGATGATTTGGACAGGTGGAGAATTCTCTGAAAAGGCAGTTAATTAAAGAACCTTCAAAATAACTCATTTGGTTCTGAAGGTAGTTTCATATTCTTGTGACACACACAATACCAATTGTAATATTAATTGTAGGGGGAGGAGATAATCAACTCAGAGCATGGAAAAAGCAGGGCAGTGATTTTGTGGACAAACTGGATATTTTAAGTCAGGAGGACTAAATGAGTACTCCAGGAATTGGCTGAGATAAACGTGGAGCCATTCGCTATTTTCTTTCAAGAACGGATAGAGACCAGGTCAGGCACCAGATTTTTGGAAAAAGGCAAACAGTGCCCATCTTCTAAAAAAGGAAAAAGGATTGAGGGTATTACAGAATTGCCAGACTAACCGAAAAGATTTTCAAACATACCAGGAACATCAATTTTGAATCACCTAGAGGATAACAGAATAATCAGGAACATCCAGCATGGATGCGGCAAAAGCAAGTTATGCTCAACCAACCTGATTTCCTTCTATGACAGAGATACGGACTTTATGGATGTGGAGAGAGTAGTGGATGTGACGTTCTTTAACTTTAGCAAGGCTTTGTACACAGCCTCCTATGATATTCTCATTACTAAGTCAAGAAAATATAGTCAAGGTGTAACTATTATAAGGTAGGCACATAACTGGTTGGATAATTATGCTGAAAGGGTAGTCAATGTTTCAATGTCTAACTGGGAGGAGGCAACAAGTGGAGTATCACAGGAATCTGTCCTGGGTCTAGTACTGTTCAGCATCTCCACTGACAATTTGGAGAATGGAATGAAGTCCACACTAAGAAAATTTGCAGATGATACCAAGCAGCGAGGTAACAAGTACCTTGCCAAACAGAATTTGGAGTCAAAATGGCCTTGATAAAATTGGAGAAACGGTCAGAAAATAATCAGATAAAATTCAGTAAGAATAAAGTGCAAAGCACCACACAAGTTGGAATAAATCACACACACACAAATTGGTGAGTGACTGGCTAGGCTCCGGTACTTCGGAAAATAACTTGAGGGTTATTTATGCTTGTGCATCAGAAGCTGAATGAGAAATCAACACTGTACTGCTGTAGTGCACATATACACAAGCTAAACCTGTATGCTATTGGCTTAATGGGATAGCCACATGCAAGTAACAGGAAGGATTGTTCCAAGGCTGTTTAGCACTGGTGAAACCTCAGCTGGAACAGCGTGTCCAGTTCTAGCTACTGCATTTTGAGGAAAGATGTGGACAAATTGGAAAAAGTCCAGTGGAGGATAACAAAAAATGATTAGATGTCTAGAAAACATGACTTACGGGAAGCAGGTTGGAAAAACTAAAATTATTTAGGCTGGAGAAGAGAAGACCAAGGGAGGATACATAAAGGGCTGCTATAAATATGACGGTGATCAATTACTGTGTGCCCACAGGGATAGGACAAGTAGTAAGGATCTCAAATTGCAGCAAATGAATTTTAGAGAGTTCTTCCTAATACCCAACATAACCACAAGTCTAGTTAAATGCTGAGAGATTACCCGGAGATTATACAATTTGTTACTGCAAGTTTTAAAAGCAGATTAGAGCAGTGGTTCTCAACACACTCCTCCTTAGGCACCCTGGCTAAGAATCACTGGATTAGACAAACACTGGTTTAGGATAGTTCAGACAGGGATAACCCTGCCTTAAGCAAGCGTTGGTCCCCCAAGGTCCCTTCCAGCACTATTTTTTCCAGGATTTTCGACTTCTTTTCAGCTACCTTTCGGCACTTCCATATGCCACGTTATAAGTATCCAGCAAAGGTCCATTCAAGCGTTTCAACTGCTTTTTCTTCTTAGTCAGTTCTACACATAACTGTCTCTAGTTTGACAGATACAAGTGAGAGTATAGGAAGTGTCTTGCTCATGCTAAATTGCAATCAAAATGGAATAAGCATTAAAAAAATCTACTTGCATTTCATTGTTTTTATTCCAAACTATGATCCACATTCAGACTGAGACAAAGGAAGCATCAGAATTATAACTGATGCATTAGAACCGGATTTTAGAATCAGAATTATTCTTGCAATGTACCATACTGTGGCGTTTAAGAGTAAGCACAGAATACTGTTCATTTTTATGGACACCTAGCAGAATCAAACAGACCCATGAGGACTGTCCTAAATATGACCTATGCTATGTGCTACCCACAGCTGCCAACATTCATAATTTTATTGCAAGTTGCAACTAGTTAGTGTCTGTACTAACGCCCGAGGTCCTGAGTGAGAAGATTTTTTTTTTTTTTTTTTTTTGAGAAAAGCAGCAACTTTCTAATCCAAATACTTGGCCATGAGAATTTGAAAAACAATCAAACTTTAAAAGCTCAAAACAGCAGGAGACAAAAAGAGTGAGAGAGAACCCCCACTTACTTTTGAAGCCATTTTGATGGTATTTTTGTATGCGGCTCATCATTCTTGAATGCTGCAACACCACTGGCTGTGCAACAGACTAGCTTGCTGGACCTAAAATACATCTATAGTAGGCTTTACTATGGCCAAAAGAGGAAGATGAATCATGTCCTCTTGAAAATAAAAATGACACGGGAACACCCAACTGAAGAAGTGCTACTGGAGCAAAACCTGTTTTATAATGGAAAACAACCCTAAAGAGAAGCTTTGTTTAATCTCAAACAATTTACCTTTCTGGATCACTGGTTTCTTTGGCCCACAAATACCAGTTACTGCAGATTACTGTTATTAAATCACAAAAAAGTTATTTCCCTCTTAAACCACATCAATAAGCCTTCAGTGTTCACTAACGACAATCGCTGCTTTAGCCCTGTTGAGATGTCACATCCTGTATATCATGGATTATGGCATTTTCAGCAGACTCATGTCATTCCTCCACAAAGGAGCTTACCTGAGCCCTTTTCATGGAACAGGAAAGAGACCTTTAGAAAAACTGAACTGGCTTTCCAATCATGTTTTCACTTTAACAAACTGTTAAATCAATATAAGTAAGCCTACAAATTCCATTTGATCTTATGGACTCTATTTCTCACCACCTGGTCCAATTAAAGCAACCGCCCATTTTATGGAAGAGCATATTTATGAAATAAACAGTGTTAATAACTAAACAGACCTTCCCTGGTGGAACAGCTACTAGCTTATCTATGAACTTTGAACCAAGCTTTTGCAGCACTCCTCCTCCCAGGGTGAAGAACGGACATCATGTTCTTTTTCAAGGCATGTATGTTCCTTTCTTTAACTACTTCAGAGACCTCAGGGAGTTAAACAGTACACCAAAGTGCTCACAAGAGCAAAAAACTTTGGGGAGAGCATGCATGCAGCTCTCCTTGGTAGGAGGTCCAGCATTAGACATGGTCTTGGGGGACCTTGCATAACCTGATCACAGAGTTCCATTTACCAAGGAAAGAGTCTGTGGCACAGGAATGTTCTAGGAATCCAGAATTAGAGACAGCATCTGGAAGCTTTTTGGACCACAGGACTGGGACTCAGCCAGGATATCAGCACAGACAAAACCTAATAGACTCTCTTCATCCAAGCTATAAAAATATTTTACAGTAAGCAACGTGCATTCTTCCCAGCATCCACTTGTAATTCCCATAGACACCAACAGAAAGTTAGGTGTGTGTAGGAAATTCATAGATGCTAGGGTTGGAAGGGACCTCAACAGATCATCGAGTCCAACCCCCTGCCTAGGCAGATAAGAGCGCTGGGGTCAGATGACCCCAACCAGATGCCTATCCAGCCTTCTCTTAAAGACCCCCAAGGTAGGAGAGAGCACCACCTCCCTTGGAAGCCCATTCCAAATTTTGCCCACCCTTACCGTGAAGAAGTTTTTCCTGATATCTAGCCTAAATCTGCTCTTTATCCATACTAAGAGGTGTGTAGGCCATTCTATACAGACTTGTGAATCTGCCATATTTCCCTGCATGCTGTGAGAGGATGTTTGCTAGAAAAATTTAAAATAAAATAAAATGAAAATAAACCTTAAGTTTTATTTCAACAGGGCCAGAAGTTTATCTTTCATCTTTAATCCATTACAACTCTGCAAATGAATTTTAATTTCTCTCTATTTTACCTTTCCTTCTCCTCAGGTTATTTGTAAGATTCCATAGTGACATCTGCAGTACATCTGGCACTCATTCTTAGCACATCAACACCATTTTCTGGCCTTTCCCTCACTCTGTAGCTCTTGATTCTGATATTAAATTCAGCTTATGTTCCAATTCACTCATTTCAATGTAATCAGGGGTATTCCATAAACAGCTAGTTTTTGTAATCTGTATCATGATAAAGGCCTCAATGTGAGAGCTGCTATGTCATTTTTTAGTTTCTCTCATTTCTTCTTTTGCTTATACTTAGTTCCACCTTCTATAAAATGAACTCCTTGGTTGTTGGATGTCCTGTCCCATCCCATTCCCCTGCCAAATACCATATTTACTGAAATCCAAACAAGGAAGACAAGGTTTCTTCCTTCAGTTAGTATGGGAAAGGGGGGAGTTCATCTTGGATTCAAGTACCAGGCTGGGGCAGGTGGTGGCTCAGCTCT
>NW_017729022.1:80624377-80624829 GCF_001723915.1 Gavialis gangeticus
GAAAGGGGGGAGTTCATCTTGGATTCAAGTACCAGGCTGGGGCAGGTGGGGGCTCAGCTCTGGCTTTGGCTCTGGATGCAGGGCCAAAGCTGGAGCTGCTCCACCACCTGCACAGGGCTCATGGTGGGAGGGGGGGCGTGCATGGCTGGGAGGGGGCACAGGAGAGACCACAGGAGGATGTGGAAACCTGCAGCTGGCCCCCCACCCCTTGCTTGCCCTCCCCATCTAGCTGTTTTCCCCCCTTTCCCACCCCTTACCATCTACTTGCCCAGGTCCCTCCAGTCCTGGCCCAGCTGGGAGTTGCCACCACTTTTTCCTAGCCCAGCTAGGCTGGACCCAAGTGAAGCTCTCACTGCTGCTGAGAGCCCTGGTCTCAAGCACAGTTGCAGCAAAAGATAAAGGAGGGAGTAAGCAGTGAAAGGAGCAGGGTGGGGGTGTGTGGGGGTGGGGGT
>NW_017729022.1:80625175-80647186 GCF_001723915.1 Gavialis gangeticus
GGGGTGGGGGTGGGGGAGAGGGAGGGCAGACAGAGGCAAGCATGGGGATGCACACACCAGGAGGCAGACAGCAAGGGAAAACAAGGGCAGAGAGGTCTGGCTCTTGACCTCCCACTGATGCTTTCCCCACCACAACAACTGGGGGAGGGATTTAAGATAACCTCCCAGTAATTAGATTTTGTACCCAGAAAATAACAAGAAATTTATAATTATCCATATATAGAATCTACTTATGGCGGGGGGGGAGGGGGGGTCTTAAGTTCAAGGTAACCTTTGATTCAGGTGAATAAAGTAAAATAAGCGGCTGTTATGCTAAACTCCCTGGTTATTATTACCCCAATCCAAACCCTTGTCAGTTAGTCACAAGTAGCTGCAGTTAAACTGCTTGCAGGTAAAACATGTTGCACAGTTATAAGTGGGATTTTGACTGAGAAGTCAGGTTGGGGCGTAAAGTTATGTGCTTACAGGATTTAATTCATAGAATCATAAAAAGAAGGCTCGAAAGGGACCTGTACGATCACCAAGTCCAATCCCCTACCATGGGCAGGAAGTAATGGGCTCAACAAGGAGCTTGTCCAGCCTCCTCTCGAACACCACCAGGGATGACGACTGTACCACTTTTGCTGAAAGTGTGTTCCAGATTTTGGTTACCCGTATGGAAAAGAAGTTTTTCCATATGTCTAGCCTAAACTTATCCCCGACTAGCTTGTGCCCATTGGTCCTCGTCCTCCCAGGAGGTGCTTTTCTGAAAAGTTGCCCTCCCAGATCCTGGCGTTCTCCCTTGACATATTTGTAGGCAGCTATCAAGTCACCCCTGAGTCTTCTTTTACTCAGACTGAACAAACCCAGATCCCAAAGTATTGTTTATGAACCTCTCCTCCCACCGCATTTAGTTTTAAAAAATGCTTTTGGTGATACACATAGGAAGGACAGCAACTATGGATAAAATTAGTGGTGCCTTTTACGAAAGCAAGTAGTTTATGCAAAAGGACCAGGGGAATTTGCCCTGTTTTTAATAATTTTTTTGGCATTGTGGTCACAGTGAATTACTTGGGAGGGGTAGTGGCTTACATGCAAGAGCCTTTTCAAGCTTCCAATTCATGCCAATTCTCCAGGAACAACAATTACCTCCACATTTTTGCCTTCTGTAGCATATTTTAAGTAGCTCAATAGACATATCTACATTATTTAGGTGTGCTTGGCTACAAATGCAAACTTTTTTTCTACACAACACTAACAAATCAATTTATGGCCTGGGATTAGACAGCTAATGAGAGCGCAATAGAATTTCACTGAGGACTAAAGCTTGACCTCCTTTATGTCAGTGCTATTGGGCTTGACACAGTAATCACTGGCCAATGGCTGTATCAGTGGGGTACAGTAGCTCAGATAATAGCCTTAATTGAGCCTTCTGTCAGGACTGTCTTGTGGCTTGACCTTAAATCTTTTGTGGGGAGGGGAGAGAGAACAAAATAAATAGGTAAAGAACTATACACACATTTAAGTAAAACTGTCTGGGCAAAATATATCTGTGGGAGATGTTAACTGGCCTTGTCACTTCCTCAGTGCTTATGAGAATGCTGTTAAAAGGCATCACTCACCCACTTGATCTTGCTCCATATACACCATACCCAAAAATGAGGAAGTGAGGCTACTATGAGGATACCTCCAGCTGTCACTATCTGTTCTTGGGACGGAAATGGGGTATGAACAATATGGGATGCTCCCAGGCAGCTTCACTGCCTCATTTCTGAGTTTCGCATATGCAGGGTGGGAACAGATGCACACAGCACACTTCTCAGCCCTCTGAAGAACAAGGTGGAAGCGGTATGAACACATGCAGAGTCAATTCATCTATCCACTACTTCTACAATTCTACTGGAGTCAACTTTTAAGAAGTACTGTAGTGCTAAGCAGACCATGCAAAATTTTACTTCTTCAGTGTGAATTATTAATTTTCTCGCAGGTGATTAGCTACCAGAGGAAGTATACACATTTAGATCCACACACAGAATTTAGTCCACCTTAACAACAAATCTGTCAAATGATCAAAGACGGGAAAATGGCATAGAGAGTAGGGGCTGTGCGAAATTTCGCTGGCCATTTTGTTTTGACACTGTTTCGACCAATTTCGAGGTCGAAACAGTAAAATCAGAACGAAACAAAGACAGTCAAAATAGCCTCAAAACAGAACTAGACTGGTCAAAATGTTTTGAAAGTCAAAACACTTCAACCATAGGCTGGGGGTGGGAAATCAGTCCAGCTGGGCTGACTCCCCATCCCCAGCAAAACAGCATCAAAACAGCCTTTCAGTTTCAATGGAATGGAACAGAACAGCTGTTTTGACTCAAAATGAAATTCGATACAAAACACTCTTCTGCTGAACCATCGAAACTCAAGGTGAAACGGAATGGTGATATTTTGCACAGCCTTCATGGCCACCACACGGTCCAGGTAAGCTTTTTATAAAACAACAGTTTGTACATTCCTCACATTTTTAAGACAAGAGAATATTCTGAAGATATTTTTTCCCTTGTGTTCCCCACCTTGTTTCTCAAAATCACCCTACCCAGTCAGGTAGGTCAGGTTAAGGACAAAAGTACCCTTTAACTGTTTAAAGGATACCCTTTAACCATTTTAGAAAGTGAAAAGCAGTTGGCATTTGGGAGGATGCATCATCCATCCTCAGGCTCCTTTAGTTATACAAGTTACCAGCATCACTGTAACTTTTACCCTGAATGATACAAGGTTTAAGATCCAATGGTTTTGCTACCCTTGTATTGCTACAGAAGTATGCAGACGTGAGCTACAGTACAACAGTTTATATCAGTATAATTTGATGTTGATACCATTATTACAACTGTGCCCTCAGTCCAATTCACATAGTACCACAAAAAAATGACATTAACATTTTAATCATAGCATAAATGGCAAGGGCACTACACATGTACCCAAATGAAGGCACCACAAAGTGGAAAACCAACCATAAACATGTTTTACATACAATGGGGAGCATTATAATCAGGGCCTGGTTTAAATCACAGGCCAGCTCACGGCATGGTGGCTTCCCTGAACTCTATGCATAGCAATCAGATATTTGATTATCATAATCTAATCAATAATCATGCAGCAGATGACTCTCACCCTGGAGCAAGGAGTGCCAATGACTAAAGATAATTAATTTGTTCATTTCCAAAGGGGAAAAAATGAAAACATGAAACATTTTTTCTTCAGAGCTTTGAGTCCATTTCAGATATTCTTTAAAATGGCCATGCCTCAAACAGCCAAGCAACATATTGTTAAAGTCTCCCTTGCTTCATCTCCACAGTGACAAGCAAACCAAAAAAGCCCAACGAAGCACTGTCTAAATAATCCCCATGGGACTGTATCCATTTGACAAGCAGAGATAGAGCAGCAACAGAGAAAGAGCACAAGCTTTTCTGTTGGACTTTGCAGATACCTTGCTGCAGCAAATGCTGTGCTGAATGTAAATTAACTTGGTTCCCTGAGAAATATCCAGACGCAGTTAACAAGAGACTGCAATGTCTGAAACTGCCAACACACAGGAATCTGGCAGGCAGCTGTATACAATGAGAAGACTCATTTGGGAAAAAGGTTAGCCAGTCATTTTTTATTCAGAGTAAGAGAAGCAAGAAATCATATGCTAGGTATAGGTGACCCTTCTCCCCACAAAACCTTTCTTTTTAAAAGAATTGGTCTATTCAACTTTTAGAAGAAAGTTCATTTTTATGACAGAAAAAAGTCATTTGGTACTATGAAAGTATGCAAATCACTGGGTCTTTGTGTTCTGCCCAATCTGCACTGCAAAAATCAATATGCATTTTCTGTACATTAGTCAATACTGCCTCAATTTGTCTGGTTAAGTGAAAAGAGTCATACTGCAAAATAGTAAGCTACACAAGGTGACTGGATTAGAAGCTGATAAACTGTGCTAACCCAAGCTTTAGCCTACAGACTGCCCAACAAGCTAACGTGAGCTAAAAAAAGGACTATTCCCCAAGTCAGGGTTTGTGCATATGGACAAGGCTCAAATGAAGGATAGCTTTGATTTAGTTCTGATGTGATTACAAGCCTTTAATTATGCTCTTCATAATGCCTACCATCAAACACCTATCCATACTAAACACCCTTCCTCTAGGCTATCTCCAATGATCAACTTTGCCACTTTCAGCAGCTGCTTTATATATCTCCATTTTGTTAGGCCTTTTAAGTTTATGTCACCTTCTTGTAGGCAAATCATTTTTGCTAGTCTTTAGGTAGTTGCTTGAGCCAGGTTTCAGCATTAACAGGTGTAGTTCAGTACTGTGGGTATTAGTGTGAGTTAGTGTGGCTAAGTTACAGACCATTTGTGAAGGAGCTGAAAAGTTTTGCACTAACATCCCATACGTAACTGGATTTCACCTCACATGAAAGGCAAACATAGTGAAATATCCCACTGAGGAATTGTACTATCAGAGGTACAGTTCTTCAAGCAACACATTAAACTACTTACAGCTCAGACAGATATTAAAGATCCTATGGTATGTCTCCCAAAGATTTTTTTTGTCTTAATCCCAAAGATTAAACACCAGTATCTCTCTCAGTATTACATACATAAAGAGATGCTAGGGCCCAAGCCTGTGCGAGAGCTCTTCAGTGCATTGTGATTATTCCAGCCCCAGTAAAGTCTCCTCACTTAGCATACCCCAGATCATAAGTTTGAAGACCCAAACCCAGGCTCTCTTCTAAACTATATATCTATATTATTGTCATAATAATATATACATGGAATACGTGTAGTTTTCCCCAGTTGTCTGTCATCTAGACAATGATTCTGATTGTTACAACTATTGCTTCTGTACAGGATTTTTCTTGCAATAATTTAAATAGCCAACATATTTTCAAACACCTTGTACGTGACAAATTTGTAGAACTGTACATTATGTTCCTGTTTCCCAGAGAGTGAAAAAGCAGCTACAGGGTGTGCTATCAGGTGGAAATACTTTCAGCATCCCACCATAAGTGGTGGGGGAAAATATTATTTGAGGGGGTTGAGACCTGCCTGACCTCCACCCCTTCCTCCCACAGGGCCATTGCATGGCTGGCGCATGATGGTGCTGTACACAGTGGCAGAGGAGTGGCTGCATGTCGAGCAGCACCGGGCACTTTGGGACTGTGGTGCCATGGTGCTGCTGCTGTCGCCAGCTGCCACAAAAAGTTTGGGGGGCTTTAGCCCTGGCCTTCCACTGCCTATGCATCCCACTAGTGTTTTATAACCTGACACAGGAAGTGCCCAAGATATAGCACCTTTCAAGATTAAAGTAGGTGTATGACTGGAATCACAACAGAACTCATTTTTAAAGTGTATGTTTACAGTTTGACTCATAGTCACTCTTAGGGGCAGGAAGAGGGAAGTTTCAGAACAAAGTCACCATAAAAATAGTTCAAATGGCTTAGTTACTTACTTGGTGCGGTGTTGTGGTAGACACAAACAGACAGGAATAGAATTTACACCGCGATCAACCCCCTTTTCCCAGCTCCCAAAGACCAGCAAGACCAAATTATCTCTGTTTCCTTAGGTACATCACATAACCTCCTGCCTCTGTTTTCCCTACCTGTAAGAGTACAGGTCTGTACAGGTCTATTGTGCTGCTTATATTTGCCAGATGACCTTAACAGAAAGTGCAAGATGCATTCAAGGCATTATAATGAATCACTCATCAAGCTGCTGCTATTATTGATTTTGTTCTTGCCCAAGGAAGAGTTGAATTCCACTCAGTACTCAGTGAACTTTGTCTTATGCGGGTATCACCACATAAATGAAGACATAAACTCAAACTAAATATCATAGCAGAAGGAAGAGGCAAGTTAAATTAAGAGTTGTATGATTTCCTATCCCTAGAAACTCTGTTCTGACATCACTGTCTTGCCTCCACTTTCCTTTGGTTTAACTACCCTCTATCCACCCCATATCCCATATCCCTCCCTTGTATTGTTTAAAAATACTTGCTAATATAACTGTCTCTTAGACCTTCTTTGCTCAAGAAATGCTGAAATGACTGCAAAATCCATGAACCTACAAGAAGAATACTGACCACTGCCCCTGAGTCACCAATATTTCCTCCACACCCAGCCCCCCATATCTTGACTACTGGTCATCTATTTGTAGCTCTTTAAAGCAACCTTATTTATCTATCAAGTGCCTAGTACACCTTTTGGGGTAATTTATAACATCTGGCTTTTCTTTAAACAAAACATCCTCATAATTAATAAAAATAGTACAAGAAAAATAGTGTTTAAATTTGTTTTTACTAAGTATGCTAACATACAGAATATGAATTGGACAGGAGGCCTTGAAATAGCCTTCTAGTGGCCCTCGCTGCCTTACATGTTTCAGAAACCACCAGCACCTGATACACAAGTTGTGTATATATAAACAGGCCTAGGATGCTATACATAGTTAGTAAATATAATTACTATGCTTAAGTAGTTCCCTTGTATCATGTATAACAAACAAAAAGACAACAACTAGTTATAAGGAGTAGAGTGAAAGAGAGAGTGCCCACAAAAGACAAGAGAAGCTGAGTTACCTTGTTGCTTACAGGGAATAAAAGGGTATCTGAACTCTACACACTGTAGATTTATTTGAATTTCCCTTTCCCAAGGAAAAGCACAACGTAAAATCTTTCAAGTGAATGAAAGGAAGAAAATGAAACTTTTTAAAACCAGAAGCTCCTCACCACCATATTAACAAGCACATTGCATATTCATGTATAAATCCAAAACCAAGAGATCTCCCTCCTTACCATGCATCACTCTAATATTCCTACATACCATGAGTAGAAGCTTACTCTCATCTGTACACCCTAATTCTAGACAACTATTCGCATCTTATTTGGAAATGAAGGAGAAGATGCTGCCTGAGCAAACATACCCTGCCTCCCCACCCCACTCTTGGCAGGTAATCAACGCCAAAAACAGAACAAAAACCACCGCAGACTCTTTACACTTGAATCCTAGCTACAAGAAATCCCCTCTCCTCTCTGCGACAGCAATGCCTGAGCACTCTGCAAGCCTTGCTGTCAAGGTTACTGAAGTTTTTACTGCTACATCACATCACACTCAGCTATTCTTTAACAACTTTTGACAGTTTTAGCAGGTAGGACTGGAGGGTGTGGGGAGGGGGTTATGGTAGACTGGTTTCACAGCTTAATTTATGCTAAGCTATCCTTTTTTATCCCAAAGTATTGTCTTTGTAAAATGCCATGCCCCATCTCAAGATGGGCCCTGGGTCAAAAAGCAAATCAACAAAGGAAGTTAGTTGCTAGCCCCAAAGATCCCCAGGGGGATCTTTGCTTCTTGTTAAGAGACCAGGACAGTAAGGTTTGGTTTAAAAAAAAGTCTTCCCAGGTTCCCATGGCTTCTGTGTCTACATTTTCCTTAATACCTATGTCAATCTGCAAGTCAAATAACTTTTTCCAGCCTACACACTCAGCACCCTGCTGCTTCTGGGCTTACAGAGAGAGAGGTCAATGGGACATTACGTAGTAATAAAAATGCCAGTAACCTTGACTGGCATAACTTGCAGAGTGCTCACCCTATTGCTGTCACAGAGGGAAGCTTTTCAACACCAGTAAGAAAAAGTCTCCAGAAGGCTTAAGGAAGCCTGGACTACTACTTGCATAATCCCCTTGCCCCCCGATGCAGTAGGTGCAAGAGGAGGGGGGGGAACTATGGTAAATAACCCTATGCCTCAGACTGGAAGAAAATCAAAGTCCCCAAAGCGTGGCCCGGTACTGCATCACCTCTGTCAGCCTCATAAAAAACTACGCAAGGGCCCCTGCTGCAGGCTACATACACAACACCATCGCCTGGCAAGCTGCGCAGTGAACTTAGACTCACCAGGTAATTCACAGGGAATAGCAAGGACCCTTCCACTCAAAAACAATTAAAACAGTAACCGGCTCCAAAGTGAATGCTTGACAGCTGGACTCCAAGGGCACATCTACACATGTGCTTTAATGTGCTTTCGCCTATTTTACCCAGCATGAAAGCACCGCTGAAAATACGCGCTCTTTAGTGAGTGTGCATTAAGACAGGAAAACGCGTATTTTCCTACTACCCCGCCATGGAGGTTACTAGATTGAATGTGCGTTAATTGAAATGCATTAGTATCCATGTAGATGCACCCAAAGGAGCAGGTAGAGCAGTTTTCGCAGGTAGGAATGGGGAGGGAAGGCCGCAGGGGGCACCTCGGCAGGCGAAGGGCAGACAGACCCCGGCCATGTCGCTGCCCCCCGGGTGGCTCCTCAGCCCAGCCGGGCGCTGCGGGGCCACGGGGGCCTTCCGGGCCCCCAAGGAGACTCCTCAAGGGCACAACCCAGCCCCCGCCGCGCTCAGACACAGGGGCAGGGACTTCCCTCCACCCCAAGCAAACTCCTCCCTTTCCCCCCGGGCACGGGTTACCTGCTGGCTACGTGTGGTGCCGGGCGCGGCACGGGCCGGGGTTGGAACGCCTGCGGATGGCCCCCCGCCGCCACGGCGCGCTCTCGGCAGCGCTCATGCTGCGCAACGCCCGGCCGGTCCCACCCGCACTGCAACTGCCGCCGCCGCCGCCGCGCTCGCCTCACCTGCCAGGTGCTGCCTCTGCCTCTGCCTCCGCTCCGCTCCGCCCCGCCCCGCCCTCCGCCGGCCTCTGGGCCCCGCCACACGGCTCCTCTCGGCCTGGCGCCCCCTCCAAAGAAAGTCGAGCAGAAACCGCAGCTGCGTTTCTCTTCCCCCTTCTGTTTGCCTTAAGGTTACTAACCTTTCAGGAGTCCCCAGGAATTAGAGCGCGATCTCCAGGAGCCTGCCGGGAGTCACCCGGGAGATAAACGCGACGGCATTCATTAAAATAAAATACCAAACATTGGATGTACTTGGCAGCCGCGTGGGCCTGAGAGGAGAAGACGTACAAACAGCTAGAACTCTTGGGTCCAGAATGAGACCTTTTGTTTGACCAACTGGGAAATCACAAGAAAATTGTCCTTTTCTGCAAGCTTTCGGGATCCAGGTCCCTTCCTCAGGCTCTGGGAAAAGTATACAGGCAGTCCTCGAGCTACCACTTTCAAGTTACAATGTTTTGCACTTACAATGTTTGTAAATTGACACCCTGTTTCAACTTTCTGACGTCAGTTTCGACTTACAACGCTTGATCCGACGGGACGCCATGCCAGCGAACAAGTTCTCTGCATCACTCATCTCCCTGGAGGACATCTGTCCAAACTTCCTTGGATGCTTTCTTTAAGGAAGCAGACATGACTCCTGAGAAGACTCTGGCCAAGAACCCTTCAAAAAGTCCAGCCGTCACCTCAAAGAAGTCCTTCCAAATCAATATGATTGCTATTTACAATAGAAATACATGAATGTAGCTATGTTACTCATCTATAATTGATGAAGTACAAAATTCTTGTTGTTCTGCAATGAAGTTTAACATCCAAAATCGGCTAAAATTCAGCATCTTCCATGTTTCGGGGTATACATGGTAGCCATGTTGGTCTGAGACAAGAAGACATACAAAAAACTAGAACTCTTGGTTCCACTCCCCCATCTTCTCCCATCCTGTGAGCCCTAGGTCAGGCAGGCCTGGGGAAGGATGGGACGCACTCCTGAAGCTACAGGTGCAGGAAGAACAGTAGAGAGCAGAAACTGGACTCACTGGAACAGGCCTCAGCAGCCCAGTCTGTGGCTTACAGTAGCATATCATTGGGAGAAGCTGTGCCCACAGACAGGCAGTGCAAGCGCCAGATGGGAGCGGGCATCAGAGTTTCCTGTTCTGCCAGCAGCCTAGAAACTGTCCCCACTTATGGAAGTGGGATGTTCAAAAAGCAAGAGCTTAAAGAAATCATGGCTGCCTATATACGTGCGCAGAGGGGGCAGGGAACATGGGAGGTCTTATTTAGAGTGGTTTCTGGGCAGCCATTCTAATTAAAATGCCTCAATATCATGTGTATTCAGCCCCCGCATGTTTAAAAATGGCTGTGGGACACTTTAACTAAACCTCATCCACTGAAGTTTAGATAAAGTGCCCTGCAGCCATTTTAAAATGTACAGGGGCTTAATACATGTGATGCTGTGACAATGCTGCAGCTTTCTAATTGGAACATGGAGTGGACGCGATTAATCGCATCTGCTGCAATGCATGGTAATTAGACCGCCAATGAACACATGTATAGGCAGCCCATATTAAAGACATCTTCATTATTTGGGGGCCAGTCTTAACTTGGGGGCTCTTCCCCAAAGCTTTGAATTTTGGGGGTCAGCAGCAGTGACCTTGGCAGTACCCCCTCCCCCAGCACCAAAGTGATTCCAGCCCTTGAGGGAAAAGCAGTACAAATTAGAGATGGGTCAGAGATGATTCAGGCCCTTATAGGAGTGAGTCTGAAGGCTCCCGTGGTGGTCCTGATCTCCCAAGGGGGGAGCAGGGGTCTGGGACACCAATATGCCCTTCACTTCTCCCTGCTGCCAGGACAAGACAGACTGGTCCTCAGTCCTGGGTGTTTGCTCCCCTCAGGCAGCTGTGCCATGCTGCTCTTCTGCTTAGAGAGCTTGGTTAAACCCCAGTCGCTGTAGCTAAAGACTCGCAAAATTGTTCCCTCTCCTGGTGCTGAGAATTACATGTCAGCACGTGATTCCAGGGGCCTTCTGATTCCCCTGTGATTCCAAGTGGAGATTGCTGCCATCTCTAAATGGCATTATCTGCTGGCTTTAACTCCCCACCCTTGCTAGGTGGCACCTCCAAGTTTTCTCAAAGAGTTCTCTGGCCCTTTGTGGCACTACCTGGTGGTTGGGTTGGATCCTGACCTCTCCAACACCCCTCCTGTGGCACAGCCAACTGCTTGGCAGGGCACCTTAACTCCCAAATAATGCATCCTAAAAGGAGCCTTCCTCCTCACTGTGGAGTAGGTCTCCTGTCTGCCTTTTCTGTCTGCCCTCTTTGTTGAGTTTAACTGTATGAGAATGATCATGAAGTACAATTAGCAGCCTCCACCAGACCACATTTTTTCTTAACTCTATTTATATGTTTCCTAAACCAATTTAACATGGAGGTATAATCTTGGGAGAAACTTTCCAAAATTTCCTGTGATGCATTAGGCAACTTGAGAGGAGAGAGTGCATTCTGGACACAGCATTCGGTATCTTGTTAAAAAAGGAAGACCATTTTTTTAGAACACTGCTGCTGTGGAGAAAAGAGAGCAGTCACTTCATATTGAAAAATAAAGGTCAATTAGTCCAAAGGTCATTTGGTCATTTGGTCTAATGTCCTTCCTCAAGAAACAAGTTTCTCCTGTGGACAGGATTTGATTTTGTACAGGCAAACACCTTCGGATTTCCAGTCCAGTCTTGTAAATTACTCAGCCATTGTACTTAGCCAAAATGGACTCTACAAGCAGAGTGAATAAGCTATGTGTGCTATGAAGGAGTGTGTTAAGGTGGGGCACTGATAACCAGCTTGAATGGATCCCCTGCTGTGGCCAACTTCTGGAGAATTTCTTGCTTGAAGGTCAGGAACTAACTATCTCTTTCCTGCAATGCTGCATGTGAGAAGGTAGGTAGGGCCATTTGTAGACGACACTTTAAAGAGGGTTTAAACTGGGTTAAATCCCTTTTGCACTGCTTTAATGTCATTGCTGTTTTCACATTCAGCGGTGTGTTACATGTTAATTCTAGCGGCTGTGGCACATTCAGCGGTATAATGTGCCTTAAATGACTTTGGGATGCAGCAATGATTACAGGGCACTGCAAAGTAAAACACCTCCGAAGAGTTTTAGTTTCCTACCCTACAGCCGTGGAGGGAAGCACCAGGCTCTGTGCAGCTCAAGGGCTGTGCAGGCAGCCTGGCAGCAGCCTGGGAAGGCAGGCTCCACAGAAGGGGGAAAAAAACCCAGCAAGCCTGGATCCTTTTTTTTTTTTCTCCCCTTGGGCCTGCCTGCCTGAGCTGCATGGGGGCCTGGTGCTTCCCTCCACGGCTGCAGTGCCCCCTGGGATTGCCCGAGCTGAGTGCCTGCGGGCGGGTGCTGCCTGGTGGGGGGCCACCGCTGCTGCACAGAGAAGCACCATTCTGCTCTCCAACAGCTCGCTGTGTCCTCCCCGCCGCTGGAGAGGCAGGTAAGGATCAGGCTCCAACATGGATGTACACAACATGGGGGTTTACTTTGCCCTAAATTGAAGTGGTGTTTTTAAAAAAACACCACTTCAATTTAGGGAGCATTAAACCCCTGTGCTGTCTACATACAGCCTAGGGCAGCAATGATGATCTCTGGGTAGATCAATGAATGTGAATTCAGGAGGCCTAGTCCTTTCCTGGCTTACTTACAGACTTCCCACATGATCTACAGGATATCACCTAACTTAGCCAGTGTCACTTCCCCATACATACCTGTATCAACCCCCATTTCCTCTGGTATGGGAAGATCTTTCTTTCCAGCATCTTCAGACAGTGTTTCCAACTGTTCCATGGAAAGAGGAAGGGGAAAAAAAAGTATCAGGCAAGGCTCTGTTTGATCTGTGCTCAGGATTACACAGGCACAGAATGAGGGGCAGGCAGTGGTGGTGGGGCTGACCTTTTGTGAGCCAACTTCCTGAGGTTCTGTTACCGAAGGTTTTACAAGATATCTACCTAAGATGTGTATGGAGAGTCTTCTGTATCCCAGGCCTGGCACGTGTCAGCAGAACTGCCTGTAAACAAGAACACATCCACAGTCAGCTCACCTGGGACTCATTTCCACTTTTATGACTGATGTTTTTAGCTGTTGTTTTAGCATAGCTGCAAAGTAGCGTCTTGCAAGCTTTTGTTCAAATGGGCCTGTCTCGGCTGCATTGTACCCCAGCAGGTAGTGCTGCAGGGAGCTGCACCATGCCTGCTTCTGTGCATGCAGCCTTCCCAAACTGATACGGTGTAACCACCCACTGTGTGGTGCTGGCTGGATCCAGTCAGCTCTAGCTCTTGGGTGAGCCTACTGATGCACACAGGCCACCTGACTTCCATTTCAGGAGAGGGACAGCTTATGCAGAGCACGTGCTGCTTTCCTCCTTGCAGTGATCCCTGGTGCAGTACTGAAGCATACAGACATACCCAATGCATAGGCAGAACTAGTGCATGCTCTCTTTCTTCTAAAGGAGGTTTGTCCATATTTTGATGTGTTTTGGTGCTACCTCTGGGCATGTTTGTATAGTGCCTCGTGCATGGAAGCCAGGACCGTACTGTGCTGTCCTAACAGGAATGCGCAAAGCAATCCATATGAAAGAGCTAGTTCTTCAAAACCCACAGATTAGGTACAGCTTTGGATCCATTTTGCAGGCTGTTAGTGGAGTGTCTCTTTATGAAAGCTTATACAAGGAATTGCCAGACAAAATTAAAACCATGTGGAAGGTGTGAAGAGCTCCCCTTTAAAACATGACTGCCTTTGCCAGAAAAAGTCTGTTCTAGAGAAATCCCCCACACTGGGAGCGTAACTATTCTCTAGAGCACTGTATTTTTGAGACAGTCTTTCACCCTCCAAATGATCACTGAGATTAAAGGAATGAAAGAATTAAAGAAACTGTAGAGAATTATAAAGACATTAAGGGAAATAAATAAAACCCTACACAAGTGCACATCTCATACATTCACTTGCTCTCTGTGCTCCCAGTGCTGCTGATGGTTCTTCAACATTCTCACTACAAACAAAAGGAAACAGTCATTTGGATTTAGAGACAAACAAGAGTAAAGGGTCATAACATTAGCATTTCAATAGTATTTTAAATCTTTGTTTCTTGTTCTTCATGCTGTTTTGTGCCCAACACAGTGCTTCAAAAACAATGAAAAATCACTCTTAGCGATTTACATATTCTTGACCACATCCAGCTGCTCTGAGGTAAGGAATTGTCCTTCTAAAATACTACATGGCTGGAAATCTAGAGTCTGGAAATCTGCCTACGACTCTGCCACTAATCTGTTGGACGGCCTTGGGTAATGCGCTGTTCTCACTGTTCTCTCTCTGGAATGGACTCTTAGTCCCAGTCCTATGTACTATTCACATGTGTAACTGCATTGCTTCATCCTTATGCCATTTGGGATTATAATTCTCAATAGTGGAATAGGACTGCCCTTTGAACTGGCCACTGCACCCTTAATTTAATATTTGGTGGCTACATAACACAGGGGTTGCTTCTTTGCATTTGGAAGCAGGATAAAACCTTGGACCACCTCATATCCCCACTCACCTCCCTGTTTTGGCTGCCAAGGGGGCAAGCTTGGAGAGGAGAGATGGAGAGAGCTCTAGGTAAAACCAAACTTATGACCTAGTGGTTAGAGCACCGCGTTGGGGAAAGTTTCTGGGTAAGCAGGACCTAGGACCTATGTCTGCTGTCTTCCTGAGCATGTGGGTGCACCAATTAATGCCTTTCTGGCAAGCAGGGGCAGGCAGTCCTCAGGCTTGCTCTCTGTCATAGCTGAATCACAATCAGAAGCTGAGAAATCAAAGGTGTGACCTGCTGTGGCCTGTGTGCTGGGCCCAGTACTGCTCCAATGACAACACTGCTAGTGATGCCCTTGTGTGTTGGGAAAGATGCACCCAGGGAGTCTCCCCTTCTGACGGAAACATTCACTCCTTCAAACTAAACAGTTGGAAGCCACTGAAAGTATTGGAGGGGGCATGACCAGGCCCCCAACGTCACAGGTCTTTATAACTCAGACTTTTGGGCAAAGCCTGCCCTCAGGTCCTCCAAAGCCTTATGTCGGGAGAAAACATTGAGATCCTCTGTCTGCAGCCCAGCAGCAAGGCAGGATTGCAAATGTGGGGCCTGGTTCTCCAGTTCAGGGCAGACTTTATGGACTGTTTCCCTAGTACAGTGGTTCTCAACCTTGTTAGGCTCAAGGCACCCCTTGGAAAATGCAAGCTCTTAGTCTTCACTTGTGAGTACAGAAACATATTATAGCAATTCTTCTATTGCAAAAAACTTTGAAGGACCGCAATAGGCCAGCATGGCTCTAAACACTCTGGATTTCTATAGGAAATCTCTGGACTTATCTTGTGAATCCTGTTTGCACTCCTAGAAGTGCTAACACTGCGTGGCACTCTGCGGCACCCCTGAAAGGATCTCAAGACACCCCACAGTGCGGTGGCACCCAGTTTGAGAATTTTATCCTAGTGGATTCTGGATGTACAGAAAGTATAACTGAGAAAGAAGACCTTGCTCTAATGCCCCTCTGCCATCAGCTGTGGTTGTGTAGCTTGATCTTGGGATGGGAAGAAAGCATGTGTCTTGGTAGCAGAGTAAATTAGCCTTGTATGGAAGCTCAGAGTCACTGGCACAGTCTAGTCACACTGTGCTGCAACAGTGAAAAGGTCTAGTTACAAGCAAGCAGAGAACTAGACAGAGCCCTGCACACCTTCATGCTGAACCTAGTCTAATGTAGGGACAAGCTTTGTCCAGCGACCCCAGATGATCCCACTCCACCACAGCTCCCATTCTTGCTGTACCACCAGAAAAGCTACCTTAGTTGTTCACTGTCCATGGATGAAGCCAACGGGCTCCTCAAATACAGAGAGGATTTAATTTGAATGATCTCCTCTATCTGCTGCAGCTCCTCTTCTTCCTCCCACTGTTGCTCTGCTTCAAGCTTGTCCTCCACCTTCTCCTCTCTCTCCTCCTTCTCAGTGTGGTGGGCTGCCAGTTGTGCAAGGAGGCCCACCTTGGGTTGAAGAGCTTTCAGAATATTCAACATAGGCTTCATCACCTTTCCCAAATGAGGTCCTGCTGAAGGCCTGAAATCAAAGAAAAAGCTTTTGAAGAGGGGGAACCTCCTCAGAATCCTTTCTAAACCAGTTTTTCCTACCAATCGCTAATGAGAGTGAACTAAACCAAGCCCCTTCTAGACTTGCATTCAGATCCATCCTATGAACTTTAGCTGAGCACCCAGAAAAATCCGGGCTGTGCAATGACAAGTTTTGTTAAAGGAAAACTACTTTGTCCATCTGTCATATTTCAACTTTCTGTTGAAAACAGATCAGAAACAAACACTAAGGAGCCACTATGCATGTCAACTATCAAGGCTAAATACTTCTTCTAGGCCCCAGTTCAGGAAGGCATTTAAATGTACTTTTCTCAGCAGGTGCCGTTAATTCCAATTAGTCACTAGCTCAGGCTTCAAGTTATGCAGATACTGAGATTCTTTGTCCTAGGCCCAAACATTACAAATCATTGAAGCCTGTGAGCACTTCTATTGACTCCAGTCAGATTTCTGTACTTAAATATTTTCCTGGATCAGGGCTCTAGCGAAGTCACAAATTAAGTGTTTGTTTTTTTTATCAATCCACACATGAACATATGTGTGTCACAAACTGGTCAGTTCCTGCTCTCTAAATAGAAACTCTGGTGTTGTGATGACAACCAACTACTGAATCCCATGGGTTGCTAAATAAACTGGGTCTGGGTTACCTGTCACTGTTTTCACATCTGTGTTACCTGCACTCATTGCCTGGTTTACACTTAGTGTCCGATATCCTTGTTTTGGGCAGCAGGACTCAGCAGTAGGATCTTGGAACCATTGTCCGAGCCACCCAAAGCTCAGAAATTGGGCTTAGCAAAATAGTTTCTTACACACCTTCTGTGCTTTACTTTGAAAGAGGATAAGAGTTGTAGCTCTATAGAGAACAAGCTCCTGAAACCGTCTTCATTACTCTGGACACCCATACCACAGCCCTCATATCTATCAATCTCTAGTTTTGACCCAAGCCTTTCAAGGGAGGCAAAGCCCCTCATTCTGCCATATGTGGTCTTCTCTTCCTAGTGACCAAATGGCCCTTTTGGCTTGAAGAGCAGCTGCCTTCAAACCAGTCTTTGCCACCAGTAAGCAAAGCAGAGAGCTGTAGCTGTTTTGTCCATATTCTTAACTCAAGGGATTCCAGCCCTCTTCTTATCCCCAGACAGATTTCTTGGAAAGAGAGTAGATTCACAATTAGTAAATTTACTGACCACTAACCCAAAATCCCAGCTAACGAGGGTCCTCCACACTGATGGCCCACTGCACACTGTCTAGGAGATGGTTCACCACCTTTATAAGAGCATTCATGGTAGATGGGCTTTCAATGCCACATGAACTTCATCTTAACAAAAGATGCAGTTAGAAGCAAAATGGCATTCACAAAACAGGATTGCCCCTGCCTTATTCTTTCCACTTACCTCCCCTGGTCTTACAACTGGTTGTCCTGTGCTACCCAGAGAGAAATTACTGTCTTCTTCTCTCTATACCTCAGATCTTGAACTTTCATCTTCAAGACACTTCTCAGCCAGCAATGCTCTTAGGTCTCTTAGGACATCCCCAGTTTGAGCAATGAATGCTTCTTGCAGTTCCTCAAGAGGTTCTGTTTTTATGGAAATAACTTGTCTCCCATAGACTGGCTGTCTTCAGTGTGTAAAAGATTCTCTTTCACTGATATCTTCATTCATGTTCATCTGATGTTTTGACAGGAGTACTTGCAAAGCACGTAATATTTTTCTAGTTGCATCATTCAGTAACAAAGTCTTTTCTACATCTAAAGCCACAATGGGAAAGAGGGAAGAAAATGTTGACAAAAGATTTGCTGTTAGTTTTTGTATGATAAGAGGAACTATTTTACTAAGTTCTGATGATAAACTGTTTGGGTTATCTGAGGGCTCAGTAATGTCTCTTAGTGTATTTTCAACAATATTGTCAGCTTCAGCACAGTGGTGAAGTGGTAATTCTCCAGAAAGCGAGCTCTGAAACGGATTCCCAGAAATCTCTTGGAAGACCAAGTCACAAAGAGCTTCAGAAATAATCATGCACCCACTTCTTAAACACTCCTGCATGTTGAATTTAGACTGACATTGTGTCAAAAGCTTGTTATAGACTGAATCAGCAATTGTTTGAATCATGTCATCCTCCCTGAAATGCGGATGTTCAATATGCTGGCAAGAAGAGTTCTCATCTTCAGAGATTTTTGCCATAACTTTACTGATTACCTTCATGAGAGTCAAGTCAAATTCTGCAAGTTCCATTTTCTTTTCTGTAGAGGAAGATGTGCTGGCAGTGGCAGGGAGAACGTTAGATAAAAGCCTGCTGATTACATCTTCCAAAAATCTGTGGCATACCCCCAGAGTAGATGGTATGGGGACTTTGACATTGGGCATTGCTTTTGGTAGCATCTTCTAAAAGTGTCTCATCAATTTCCCCAGGTTCTAGAGGTTTATACAGAGCTGAAAAGGGTGCTTTTGCTAAGGGTTCTTCCTATTGGTAATCAGTAATTTCTCTCCTTATCAAAACACCTAAGCTCTCCGCTGGCACACTCTTGTTTCTTTTCATGTCTGCATAAACTGAGACTTTGGAAGCACTTCCTTGCAGAAGGCCAGATAAACTGGAGTGAATAATTTTGGCCATCAATGTGTCCATGTCAGGGGAGAGAGACTGATCTTCAGAAGGCTGCAGGTCTATGGCCTGACATATGGAAAGCTTATTTAACACTGAATCAACTACATCTGTGCTGATACATGAAAAAATCACATCCAAGGATTGCACGGTCCTGAGCATGTAGGTTTTGTGAAGGGACCAATTTGCTCATTAGTTCATCACATACTCCTTTCAAAAAGCATCAGCATAAATACTGGCTGGTGACTGCAAAGGCTGAGGCTCAATTCTGTATGTTGGCAGGGGCTTTCTGCAAGCTCCCTGTATTGCCTTATGTGGTACTTCCTCTTCAGGAAATACCTTTCAATATGGTGAAAAGAAGGACTTTCTTGAAAGCTGCCTGCTAATGTGGGATAGAGTTACTCCAGAGTGGGCTGCTCTTGGCTTAGTGTATCCAGGGGGGATGTAGAAGGTCCCTCTCTTCATGCATCCTGGGGATCTTCTGGGTGTTCTCTTTCTGTCTGTGAAGACAAACTTTTTGGCATTGGCCTCCTCATCTCTCATGTCTCTCTCAGCTATTTTTCTCTCTGCATATTGTATTATTGCTGGGTATATAATGTCTGTTACCTTAGCTACAAACCAGGTCATTATATTTGTAATTTCATCAGTCATTTCTTTGGTCTTGTTTTTCTGTAGCAGGAACAAATGAGAAAGGACAATACATGTGTTAATGAATTCCTTCATTCTCGCTTCTGTACATGGCAGGAGCTGTCTACTGGGTGCGATTCAAACTTTTAGGACAAACAATAAGAGTCCCCCCGTGCAAAGTGACATGTGTCACCAGAGCCTTTTGGATAGGGTGGGATATAAATCTAACAGAATAAATATAGAAAATAAAGAAACAGCCAGTTCAGGAAAGGTCAGTGAAGGACAAACTAGGAGAAGTATTGCTTCTCCTTGAGTTTGTTTCTGAAGGCCTGACATGCAGTCTGATGACCATGGAGGAAAATTCTGACCACCTTGAAGCCCAGGGGAGGTTTGTCACTGATTTCAGCAGGGCCAGGATTCCTGCACATGAGCCTAGAGATGACTTAATTTTACCAGTTTACCCTCTTACAAGTGTCATGGGGGCTAGACGTTGGATACACCTTTGGACACACTGTGCAATAGACCCTGTGTCCAGAGACTCTGCCACATGCTGAGTGGGAAATGACAGGAAATCTCACTTCCATGTTCTATATTAACAGATGCTGAGGCCTGACATTGGGACTGTCTCTAACATGCCCTCCCCACCACCACCAAGAAAGTTTGACTTATCAACTAACTCACTTCTCCTTGAAAAGAATCAATTAATTTGCAGACATTTTCTCCATCTTGCACCCAAACGCAAAAGTTGTGTCCTCCCTGGGTAGTGTTGCTCCCTGCTCTTCCTCAGGATGAGGCATCTGAACATGGTCTGCTGTGGAGTTTTTATGCTTTTCATGGACTGCGCAGGCTTTTGCTAATTAACACCCTAGCCCCTAGTGCAGAATGTAAAGCATTTTCACCACATTTTACATATAGCAGAACCAGGTTAAAGCTACTATCTACTAATCTGTGGCCACCGAGCTGTATTGCCTTCTATAGTTTTGTCACCTTGTTGTTTTCCTTGGTGTTAAGAAAAGAGCATCTGTCATACAACCAGTCACAATACAGCACATCTTCTAGCATTATATCCTGCTCACTTGTTTCCAAAAATAATATGCAAGATTGTGTGGAACAATGCCATTTGAGGACTCCTGCACAACAATACATGTCATGGCAGGGTACACTTTATCTTTCAGCTTTGACATCATCAGCTTCCACTTTTGACATCTCCCTGTGCCCTGACTTCTTACCCAAGAGGATGATCTTTTCTTGTTTGGCATAAATCTAGGCTGCTGATTACCAGGCAAGAAAAACAATCAATTCTAGGACAGTCCTATATGTTGAGTGTAAACTGCTTGCAGGTCTAGGAGTCTGTCCCCCAGATTCTGCTATAAAAACCCAACTCTGAGGGTGAGTGAGGATAAAAGCTTGGCCCTACTGAATTAAATGGGAGTCTTGACATTGACTTTGGTGTAGCCAGAGTTTTGCCTGAGGTACTTAACCATTTTAATAGAAAGATGGTGAAAAGACAGATACAACAGTGGAGACCATACGTGGAGATCAGGATGGTCAAGCATTATAGAACTTTGCACATCAAATTTAAAAACTGACAGGGTCCAGTATCCTTCTGTGTTGTACCCTGATCCTGCAAACAGTAATGCAGCTTGCTAAGAAACAATCATGGGAGCAGTCCTATCAAGCTCCCTGGGATCACAGACATTCTTGAAATAAAGCATGTGCATGTTATTAGATTGGGGCTATAGTCCTCAACTTCTTTATGAAATTCTAAATAGAATTGCCAAAAAATCCATTGGCTACTATTGACCCTACCCACTTACCGATTACCTCGTTAAGGGATATATGATATATATAAATTGTACTGTGGCTTTGTTTCTAACCTCCATTGCTTTATGATGCATATGTTGTTTCTTTTTTGCTCTGTCACTTTCTCTGTCCATCCATCTGAAGTTTTTCTTCGAAGAAGCTTTTGAGTTTTTTCTGGTCCATGTAAACCCTGGCTAAATCTCCTGAGAAATATGTAAACACTTGGTTAATATTACTTGTGCTGCAATCAATTTCTGCTCCACCCCCTCCTTTACCTGCATGTCTTTTTGTTAAAGCGAATGTAGCATTTTTTAACAGATTCCAAGAAGCTGCTAATACCATTTGTGAGGTATAACTTGGAGGTTTGCGAACTGTTTCAGTGGAGTGTACTGCTGATGAATTAACACAGGCCATGTCCTGTCTTTTCAAAGGCACAATGAGAGCGGAAGGATGCACCTTTCCCTCAGGAACCAGTAAGGGGACCATGCTTCATATCTCTCTTCTCTATGAGATGTTCTAAGTCACATTTTCTAATAAGGCTTTGCAATGGGATATTAGATATCCAACTGAGTGGTTGGATGCTTGGCAAGGAGTCAAGAATGAGGAAAAATGGAACTGGAGCAAGGCCAAGTTGGAGGGGACCTAAAAGCGGAGGTCAGTCTTGTTGGGGAGGAAGAATGGGCACAGGGCCCTAAGGCCACTAGAGTGCATCCCTGTCCAAATCCTGGGATAGACCCCTGTCCAGATCCTGGGAATATCCATGAGTCTCCTCACTCTTCTGCTGTCAGCAAATGTCTGTGAGCTTTACTTGTATGTGTAAGTGTGCCCCCCCGCTCCTCTCTAGACTGGCAAACAGAGAAGCGGACATGGTTGTCAGTTCCTGAGTCAACTCAGATGTCAGAACCCACTCCTCCTAATCTCTACCAAGTGCTATTTATTACTCCTTTTTCTCCTTGCCACCTCCCTGCTGGCCCCCCTTTGGGCCCCGGGGGAGGCTCACCTGGGCCTAGAGTGAGTGAGGATTTAGTTAGGGAGCTTCTGGAGGGGCTGGATATTTTTAAGTCAGCCGGCCCGGATGATCTTCACCCTAGAGTCCTAAAGGAACTGGCTGGGGTCATTGCAAGTCCCCTGGCATGGCTTTATGAACACTCGTGGTGCTCTGGAGAGGTGCC
>NW_017729022.1:80647497-80651515 GCF_001723915.1 Gavialis gangeticus
AGGTCCCTTCCGACCCTAGAAACTATGAAACTATGAAACTGCTGCTTGGTCCCTATTTGCTGCCTTCCCTTACTTGCTGAATGCAGAGGGGCTTAGAAACAAAGGCTTCTCTTTCTTGAATGTAGAGTCATGGCTCTTTGGCCAAATGGCGAACTATTCTCCTAGGATTCTCCACTTCCATTTGTAATTTTTTTTGTAATGTTTTTCTCCTATCAGTTGTGTTCCTCATTATCTTTGATTTGGGGGGATTAGATGATTAGAAACACTGATCGTGTGATGTGATGTCATGGCCATACAATTACAAGTTTAATCTCTTCTCTTTGGCAGTATGGAATGTAATTGGATCACAATCACCTTGCGCTAAGCAACCTCCTGGCTATTGTCTCCTAGCATCAAAAGCTTTGCCCCATGATTGGCTATGTCTGTCTCATTTGAATAAAAGCCATATCTGTCCTCCCAGTAGGGTTGGAGTATTGTTGTAGCGATAATGGTCTGGGCAATATGGAAGGATCAAGGTGATTTTAGGGACATCTTTTCTTGGACCATATAGGTGGGAAAGAATTCCCCACTTCAATTTCTATTTTTTCTGTCACCTTTTTCTCACAGTCAGTCTTTTTGTTTAATTAGAGAAGTTTCTGGCCACCAGGTGCCCTTCTTTTGTGCCTTTGTCTAACATTGCTCCCACATATTACACCTGGTCCAATAAATAACACCCCCCAAAATTGCCCCCCCTCCCACTTCTCATTTGCACTGCTTTCGTCAGGCAGAGAGACACAGAGCCCCTAACCCCATGCATGACCTTCCTCAAACGTCTCTGCCACCCTCCTGAGCCCTCCCTGGAAGGAACTGGAGGAAAATCCTGTTCCTCTACTGCCTCCCCCCAGATCCCTTCAGGCACAGCTCAGCTGCTCTGCAGAAACAGTGTAGGAATAGGGAAATGGCAAGAGGAGAAGGGAAGGGAGAACTAGAGCAGACAGGAGAAGCCCCTGTGGAAGTCAGAGGAGTGATGGGGGGAGCTCTTGTTGGGTCTGCAGCTTTGTTCTTGACCCTCAGTGGCTGAGACTTGGAGCAGCTTCTTTACTTTCAGGTCAGCAGCGCCCAAGTCAGAGTGACAGGCAGCTGGAGAGACAGACAGAGCTGCAGGGGAATATGGGGATCAACGCTCCCCGCCCATCAAAAGGGTACAACTAGGCATTTTGTCCTGAGCCCAAACATTGCAGGGGGCTTGAACTGGCTGAGATTTGGCAAACTGGCTTTTATACCAAAGCTACTACCATGTGGTTGTGTGCTAGGGCCCTGTGACCTGGGCCTAAATTACAGACTGTGACTGAGGAAGGCCACAACCCTGAACTCATTAACCACGAGGAAGGGTTGGGGACCAGGCAGAGAGAGGGGCCCAACTGCACTACTTGGCCCAAACGTGAGAGTTTCTGGGGGTGGCACCTGTGGGGCAGAAGGGATGGGCAGATGAGAGGTGGCCCTGGGACCAGAAATAGAAATCAGATTCTCCCTCACCAGTATCAGCTTCAGCCAGAGAGACCTGCCACCATGAAGGTCTGTTCAGGTCTGAGCCTCTGGCCTGGGGTCCTGGAACTTGCCTTGCAGGTGATGTCAGCCCTCTATGAGGTCACTGTCTCTCTGGCCCAATGCCTGATATCCTACCAATGCCTATCTATGAGCTCACAGTCTGCCCCACTCTCCCCACCCAGCCGGCCTCATCCCCTACCCCTTCACTGTATAGTCAAGCATATCCTGTATCCCATCCCTGACAGTGCCCAGTGCCCAGTGCCCAGTGCTGGAGGCTGGTCAGAACAGTACAAGAGAAGCCCATCCTGGACAGCGTGGGGGACTAGTCTAGCCAGAGAGGGGACAGTTCTGCCAAGTCCATGTAGTGAGTGTGAGCTGCCCAGCAGTGCGAGTGACAAAACCAGGGGTGTTTATACACATGCTCCGGGAGTGTGGAGGGACAGTGCTTTAGTTAGCGTAGCCACCATTTTTCATTGCAGGGACGCTGGTACACATGGCGCTGGAGTCTGCTGGAGCACAGTAATTACCATGCTCCAGCAGATGCAAGTCTGCTCCCACACACTGTAATTACAGTACATCAAAGCAGCCTTGCTGCATATCTATAGGTGCCCCAAGTGACCCAGTGACAAAATCACGTGGCAGACACGGGAGTTTAGGGTACAGCCTCTGAATTACCACTACCTAGACCTTAAATGCACTGTAAGTAAGAGAAGAACAGTGGAAAAAAACCTGGTCATGCCCTGTTCACTCTCCCTTTCAGCAGCCACTCCCCAGGCACGTCTACATGAGATGCTATGTCACTGTAGCAACAAGCTACGGCAACATATCTTGTCACAATGGTAACAGCATGGGTGGGCACTAACTGTGACACTACTGTGGTGGTCCCTGGTGGCCCTGAGCTCCCAAGAGGGGAGCAGAAGTCTTGGACACCAATATGCCCTTCATTTCTCCCTGCTCCCAACCAAAGCTTTATCTAGCTGGGTCTTAAAAACCTCCAAGAATGGAGATTTCACATCCACTCTGGGTAACCTGTTCTAGTGCCTCACTACCCTCCTTGTGAAAAAGTTTTTCCCAATACCCAACCCAAAATTCCCTTGCACTGCAACTTAACACCATCTCTCCTTGTTCTGTCATCTGCCACCACTGAGAAAAGTGGAGCTCCATCCCCTCTGTAACCACACCAGGTAGTTGAAAGCTGCTATTAATTCCCCCCTAAATGTTCTTTTCTGCAGACTAAATAAGCCCTGTTCCCTCAGCCTCTGTTTGTAAGCCATGTGTCCCACCCCCTAAACATTTTCATTGCAAAAGAGCCTGGCCCCACAGAAACAGACACCCCAGGTTGTAACCGAAAACTTCAGACCTATGCAGGGAGACACTAGTGGATTTGGAGTCCATTACCTTAACCTCTCTGCCACAGCTACCATGGCAGGGGCCAGCCTAGGGGTGCATGCTGCATGTGGCACTCCACTGGACTGGCCCTGTGTGCTGGCTATCAGGAGGCCATCACAGAGAACAGTCTGGTTTCCTCTGTCCTCTATTGATATGAAACCCAATGCCTTTATGTCCTCTACTTTTCTCTTCAAGAGAAAAATAGAGGACATAAAGGCGTTGGGTTTCGTGTTAATAGAGGACAGAGGACAGTAGCGGAAAACCGGAATGTCCTCTATGATGGCCACCCTAAATCGCTACGGTGCGTCATTATGAACTGTCCCACAGACTGGCCCATTGACCCTCATCCAATACTCCTGGACTAGGGAACCAACTGTTAAGGCAGCTCTCTCGCTTTAACTGGGGTCATCATCGTGCATTCAGTTTGCTGTTTGGATTTCAAGTCTGAGAGTTGTGTTCAAACACAGAGAAGCAGCTTCCAAAAAATTTTATCCATCAGAGATTAAAAAAGATATCAAGACAGAGAGAGAGGTAGCTGCTGTGACCACAGCCTGTGTCCCCTCAAGACTAGGTTACCACACGCTGCTCTGAATCCACCTGATAGTTTAAGGTATGTAGCTAGTAGATGAAGTAGCCCCTACTGCTTATCACATTTCCAGTATTCTGAGTTTTCCACTAGTTGTGTATTGGTTTCCTGGCAGTTACAGGGAGCAGACAGAAGAGCAGCTTGTGGCAGAAAGCCACCTTGGTTTCTCCCCAAAAATGTCTGCCCTGTAACCATGTGTTTAAAATCTCTGCCCTGTGACACTTGATTTAAATCTCTGTGCTGTGACCATTCCATTAGGATGGGCCCAGCACATAGGGGACCACACCCTCAGCCTGTCTCTTTAGGGAACTTGAGCTGGCTGCATTCCTGAGGGAGGGGGAAACCTGCTCCCTCTGCCTACGTGACTGGTACCTGGGTGAGGGGCATCTACCTGGGGAGCTGGAATCTGCCCAGTAACAGGTGATGCATTTCAAATTGGTTGGCTGACAGCCAACTGGGGCTGACCTCCGCTGGCCCGGGTGAATGAGGTCACAGGGGCTATATAAGTTAGGACAG
>NW_017729022.1:80651525-80653534 GCF_001723915.1 Gavialis gangeticus
GGGGTGGTGACGGCACATTACCCCCAGACTAGCAAGTGTGCTCCGGGAGAGGGGTCGGCCGGATATAAGGCGCCCCTAGGGAGGCATTCGGAGCCTGGAAGGTGGGCAGGCGCAGGGAGGTGGGCGGCTCAATGCAGGAGTGCCTCCTACTGGCCCACCTCACATGGTGGAAATCGTGGTGGGATACAAATACCCAGCTGTTTTCCTGAGGTGGGATCTCTGCACCCGCCGCACAGCTCCCCTCTGTAACTCATAACACTTTGCAGGAAGCGTTCCAAGTTACAGTGGTGCCCTGGACCAAACAGAAGTTCACTGTTGGGTTGAGGGAGGAGGCAGGGAATCCAGCTGCTGGCTGTAAGTCTGCAGCCCATTTCACCTAGAGGCCCTAGGTAGGCCTCCCCTCCTTCCCAGCCTAGATGTTGTTTTCAGAATGGGAAGGGGAAAGAAAGAGGAGGGAGCTTGAGCTGGCTGAGGAATCCCTAGAACTGGGGCGTGGGGTGGGTGGACTGGAGTCCCTCCACCTCTGGAGCGGGCTCCAATACACCTGCCCTACCCTCCAGCACCAGCTGAAGAAACCCCAGACCAAACTCCTTCTGTTCCCTTTCTCCCCTCTCATTCTGAAAACAGATAGAGTTTGGCAAGCTGCACAGACAGGGCCGTCCCTAGGGGGCTGAGCTTTGGTGGGCCTTGCAGAGCCAGGCAGAGAGGCTGCAGTTTAAGCCACCCCCCTGCCCGGCGGGTTGTACGGCTCTTTGCCTGTTCTGGCTGCCACCTGTCCCATTGCATCTGGAGGGACGGGGCTTTCACTCCCCAGTGTAAGTGTGCCATAGGATGGGGAGAGGGGCCCTGTGCAGGCTGCTTTGCCCCAGGCCCCGCACTCAGCTGGGATTGTCTCTGAGCACAGACACAAGTTACTGTTTTGAAATGTCTACATCCGAACCCTCGTGCAACGAGGGTTCAGATTTTTCCAGGATTGGGCCCTTTTAAAGAGTTTTGTAGCCGTGCACTTCTGCTTGGTCATGGCTGTAGAGAGCTTTCATGGGTCAGATCAGGCAAACATTGTCACTTCTGTCTATGCCTACAGTGTGAGTTTTCACTGGTAATACTCAAAATGACTTGGGACCTGTCTACCCCTGCTCTCCTACTTTTGTACTGGAACAGATGCCTTCAGCAGAGAAACTTGAACTTTAACCCTCTCATTACACATCACTTAACAGACCATATCATAGGACAAAGGTTTTTAAGTTGGGACATGAAAATTAAGCCTCCCTTCACTATAATTAGTTGACATCAAACTAGAGAATTATTACTAAATGTCCAAACTTTAAAGAGACATATTTACTGTATTTTAAAGTCATTTTTGCAATTGACTTTTTTCAAATGAAATCAAATTTTGTTTTTCCTTTCAGGAATATAACAAGTAAATAAAGTAATGATTATGGTAAGGGAGGAGGGAGAAGAAAGAGGGGACACCAACAACAACAATTATATGGAATTTATTAATTGTTTGTTCTGATGCTACTACTAGGTGGTAATTATAAAAATATGTCTCTACAGCAAGCATAAAGGGCACCACAGAGAGGTGAATCATGCTGGCTAATTATACAGCAGGCCTGACACAGAAGTAATTTCCTTGAGGAAAGCCTTCTGAAGGGAATAAATATCTTTAAGCCTGCATAGTTATACTTTGGGATACAGAGTGGATTATAAATAAAATTAAAAAAAAATAAAATAAATGTTTTAAAAAAAAATCAGATTTCTTTCCTTTAAATCAGTTTTTTTACTTCAATAATAATTAAGTTTTCCTTCTTACAAATTAAGCAACCTAAATGAAATTTGAATTTACTACAGCATAGGCTAAGATATACAATGAAATTTGAATTTACTACAGCATAGGCTAAAATATATGTTTAGTATACTGCCAGATACTAAAGTATACATTTAGTATCTAGACAAACCGCCGCTGGACCGGACCCAGAGGGGACCGCCTGAACCCCCCCCCCGGTCTG
>NW_017729022.1:80658534-80661667 GCF_001723915.1 Gavialis gangeticus
ATACAATGAAATTTGAATTTACTACAGCATAGGCTAAAATATATGTTTAGTATACTGCCAGATACTAAAGTATACATTTAGTATCTAGACAAACCGCCGCTGGACCGGACCCAGAGGGGACCGCCTGAACCCCCCCCCGGTCTGCACCAGATGGACCTTCACTTTGAGAGGATTCCTCAGCAATGGACAATGCCGCTCCACCCAAAGAGGACCCCCGCAATGAGACTCTATATGGACTGATACACTTTCTTTGAACCACTTCCTCCACCATTGCAGACCATTCTAACGGGTTTGTGTGCATCTATCTTCTTACTCTCTCAGTGTCGCGAACCCCCTCCCTCCCCTTCCTCTCTCCCCTGGGCTTAGTTGGCTAACATTGTATCTCTTGTAACCTAGTTGCGTTCCCCTCCTCACCCCCATTCCTCTATTGTTAGTCCCTCGCTCGGATGATCTGTATTTCCCTACCGGCTTTGTCATCTTTTTTGGATTCACAGTCCTAAACATCTACTAATAATAATCTATTACAACAATATGCAGAATCCAGGAGTCTCTACTAAAAACTCTGCAGCTAAAGGCTGATTTTCTTTTATCTAAAATTGGAGTGGGGGAGAGAAACCAAACTTATAAAAGGTCAAGCTTTAAAAATATGGCACAGTATTTTGTTTTAGGAGCTTGATCCTGCAAGGGTCTACACTACTGCATGCAAAGGATCAGCCAAATCATCCAGGTGCTGAAACCTGTCCTCTGACTCTAGCAGACATCTTCATGTGTACACCTAGATAAAGATTATCCACTGAATGAAAGATTAGGCCTGCTCCCATGCTCTCTCAGGCTGGTGGCAAGAGCCGCCAGAGAAGCCACTGGAAAAGCAGCTCCCAGACTGGAGGCGTGAAGTGGCAGGAGCCCCCCTCCCCAAGTCACATGCCCCGTCACCCTGGCTGGGCAGCTTGTCCGAGCCCCAATCCCTCCCTTGCTGTGGGGGCTTTGATCTACCCCAAATGAAACAACATTATGAGAAAATACTTCTCAGAGGGCAATGAATTTGAAGATGGCAATGTGGATATGTCTAAGTCATTGGGATCAATTGGTCAGTAAACTTACTATTTTTAAACCATTCTTAAACCATTCTTATGGATTGCCTACTGTTGGCACTGGATTTATGACCCAGATACCTTGTTCCAGTTAGACCCAAACTTTCAGACTAACTACGACTTCTCCATTCAATAATAGACACATTTTATTGATACTTAGTGATAGCAGATAAGAATAATACTGGCAAGGCAAATAAAATAACCCATGCTTATTCTATATCTACCAGTCCTAGGGCCATCACAGAGGGAAGGTACAGCTGGTCAGTATGCGAGCTTCACCCTGAGGTTCTTTCTTGAATATCAGATAGCAGCAGCCTGGAGCTCAAGGGCTTAACCAACAGCCCCCCCCAGCCCATGCCCCCTGGCCAGTGAGGTGGGTAAAACAGGCTGGTGGTATGTCCTCTGTCCATGGAAGCTTTGGGTTCCCTTCTTGAGGACCCTTTGCTGCTCTGAAATCCTCCCTTTTGTATCCTTTCACCTATGATGATTCTTCATTCCCAGGCATCATTGATTGGTCTCCCTGTGGTCATCATACCATCCACATTCTGTTCTGTCAGCATATTCCTTCATTTCCCAGACCCATCACATGCACACATCTTAATTTGGTTATTTACCAGACCTCCTTATTTGATCTGTTCACCAGAACCAGAAATCCCAAGGCCTATGCAGCTGGGCACTGTGACCTTATCTCATGTTATGGAACTGTGTGGTACAGGTCTTCAAATTTCCCAGCCTGTGTGTCTGCTGGCTTCAGGCACAGTGGGCCTTGAAGGAAACTTTGTCATAAACAGGTTTTAGAAACCAATTAACCCTTGCTGTTCCCCTGGACAATTGTCCTAATGCAAAATCTACTTTACCTACAAGCCAATTCCCAAAAGCAAACCTGTAAATACCATTTTCCAGCCATCACCTACCATATATTGCAATGCCAGTAAATGATAACTTTCTGACAAAAATGCAAGTTATTTTGGGAGGATTACTTCTGAGTTTTAAAATGCCTGTGTTCAAAATCTAATGGATGTGATAGTCTGTGGGAGTATTTGTCAATTATACATTTTTTAACATTAGCTCTGCATTTCTAAACTGAGTTTTATTCCTCAGTGGGTGTGCCTACACTAGATGTTTATTACAATTCACTATATGGCAGGGGGTGGGTAAGATAACTAGTAGGGTGGAAGTGCTTGACTTTAGGAAGGCTAACTTCAGTGTGCTTAGGAGTCTAGTCAATGATGCACTGCAGGATAAGAGTATTGGTGAGATGGGAGTCCAGGAAGGATGGTCGTTTTTAAAGGAAGCGATCCTTTGGGCACAGAGGGAGACGATCCCAGTATGAGGGAAAAGGGGGAAAGGAGCCCCAAAATTTCCTTGGTTAAACAGGGAAATCCAGGGGAGCCTAAGGGCAACAAAGAAGGCATAGGGGCAGTGGAAGCAGGGGGAAGCTACCAAGGAGGAGTATACCTACTTGTCCCGCACTTGCAGGAAGGTAGTTAGAAAAGCCAAAGCAACTATAGAGCTGAGGCTGGCTACACAAATTAAAAGACAAGAAAAAGTCTTTTTTTAGGTATGTAGGGAGTAAAAGGAAGGTGCAGGGCAGCATAGGACCCCTACTGAACAAAAACAAGCAAGTAGTGACAGACGGGGGACAAGACTGAGCTATTTAATTTGTTTTTTGCCTCGGTGTTTCTGAATGGGGCTCAAAATAAGTCTCCTAATGGGTTCTTAGATGGGCATCAGAGGGACACCAGCCCACCAACTGTTGACGTTGACTTAGTGCAGAATCGCTTTGATGGACTGGATGTGTTCAAGTCAGCAGGCCTGGATGAACTGCATCCGAGAGTACTGAAGGAATTGGCTGGTGTCATAGCAGACCCACTGAGCACTTGTGGCACTTGGGTCAGGTCCTGGAGGGCTGGAAAAGGCCAATATGGTCCCTATTTCCAAGAAGGGGAGGAAGAAGGATCCGAGTAATTATAGGCCGGTCAGTCTCACCTCCATCCTTGGAAAGGTCTTTGAAAAGATTACGAAGAATCATATTTGTAGGA
>NW_017729022.1:80666667-80671202 GCF_001723915.1 Gavialis gangeticus
GTCCAACAGGAAAAATAATGCAGCAGGGAAATCTGCATGGATTTGTAGCAGGTACATCATGCCTGAGCAATCT
Organism: Gavialis gangeticus; assembly: GCF_001723915.1. Classification (NCBI taxonomy): domain Eukaryota; kingdom Metazoa; phylum Chordata; order Crocodylia; family Gavialidae; genus Gavialis; species Gavialis gangeticus. The sequence continues at coordinate 80,666,741 of NW_017729022.1, forward strand.
GGTTTTGTTTTATGACAGGGTCACAAAATGCTTAGACACAGGAGTAGAGGTGGATGTTGTTTTCTTGGATTTTAGCAAGGCCTTTGATATGGTATCTCATCCCATTTGCATAAATAAATTAAGAGGCTGTATCATAGATGTTTCCACAGTCTGATGGATGGCAAATTGGCTTAGCAGTCGCACCCAGAGTGTGGTAGTAGATGGGTTGGTATCGACCTGGAAGGATGTGAGTAGTGGGGTCCCGCAGGGTTCGGTCCTTGGACCTGTACTCTTCAATATCTTCATCAGTGACTTGGATGTGGGTGTGAAGTGTACTCTGTCCAAGTTTGCGGATGATACTAAATTGTGGGGTGAAGTGCACACTCTGGAGGGTAGGGCACGATTGTAAGCATACCTGGACAGTTTAGAAAAGTGGGCAGTACACAACAGGATGCAGTACAACAAGGACAAGTGAAGAGGGCTGCACTTAAGACGCAAAAATATCCAGCACATCTACTGGCTAGGAAGTGACCCTCTCAGCAGCACAGAAGCGGAAAGGGATCTCAGGAGTCATAGTGGACTCCAAGATGAACAAGAGTCATCAGTGTGATGAAATCAGCAAAGCTTACTGTCTACATGTGTGCCCCTATTAGGACTTGTGAGTCCTATCCTGCTGCAGACTGTTTTTTGTGTGCAGCAGTGCAAGTGTAGATACTGAGCCAGCTGGCTGGGGCATGAGAGTACTTCAGTGGGGTGGCTGCCAGCAACACATGGAGCCCGATAAGAGCAGCCCCAGGCTGACAGGTTGACTCCTGGGCTCAATGCCAGCTGGGGCTGCTACAACCTGGCTTAATGTGCTGCGGTCTGAGTGCACATGTAAACAATGTGCCCGGGAGATTCCCAGGAGCAATAAACTGCAGATAGATAAGCTCCCCAATTTATTACTGCCCCCAAATGGCACATGTAGACATGCCCACTGTAAGCAAATATGAACCCTAGGTAAAAGAGATCCTGTATCCAAAAAAGATAGTTTTACTTGATAATGAAAAAAGTATGGATGAGTTTACAATCAGGACCAAAGTTCATCAAGACAATGGCAATTAAATGATGGCTCAATTCATTTATGCAACAAATTCTCCCTTTTGTCTTGTTCAGGACAAACATTCCACTGCGATGGTTCAGTCATTAGGACTGGGTTACACTCCACCCAGCAGAATAGATATTGTTGGAAGGCTTCTAGATACAGTGTATGAGAAGGAAATTGAACAATGTGCAGAATATATTGGAGGGAAAAGTGTTAATTTAAGTCTTGATGGATGGAGCAACAGGCAACAATCCAGTAACAAGCTTGTGTGCCAACAGAAGATGGGCTTGTTATCTCATAAAAAGCTGATACATCAGGAAATGCCCATGCTGCAGAATATTTTAAAGTAGCAGGAGTAAAAGCTGTAACAAACTCTGAGCAAAAATTCAAGTGCCATGTACATATAGCCTTGTCAAAGATGCTGCTGCAAATGTAGCAAAGATGAGAAGACACAAAGAAGAAGATAATGAAGCAAACCTGAAACTTTCAATGTATGGGTGCAGTGGTCATTTGATGCATCTTTTAGCCAAAGGTTTAAGTACACAAGAAATAAAGGAAAATATTTCTAAAAATTGCAAAATATTTCCATGAAAACCAGTTAGCTTCAGGTTCACTGAAGAGAGGTGGGAGATCCAAGTCCATTCTCCCTTAAGATGCACAATGGAATTCAGTGGTTGACTACTTTGAGCTATCTATTAAGAACTGCCCTACTCTGATGACCATCTCTGAAAACAATTTTGACAAAATTGAGGGAAGTATCATAACTAAAGTAGTCACCATTGTACTAGAGAGAAATATAAATGATATGCTAAATATACCAAATCCTATTTCCATAGTCTTGGAGAAACTACAGAAACAATGCTGCTGAAATCTAGAAAGAACTTCAAGAAACATTAAAGCAAGAAATACGCAACAGCAAAAGTTAAGCTTGAAGTTGGTAAAGAAGCTGATGGATCAAGCACTTACTCTACCTCATTTTTTTTGTCAATATACTTAACACAAAGTACCAGGGTAGATGCCTAACTGTCGAAGAAGAAAATGCTGCTATAACATAGGCATCTCGTAAATCACCCAGTCATGCCAACCAAAATCAGTTTCAGGGCTAGAGGTAAACCATTCAAGCAGTACATGTTTGCGGAGGATGTTTTAAAGAAAGTCACACCACTGAACTGGTGGAAGTCACTAGTACAACACCTGGAACCAGTTTGTTGAAGTGCTAAACCAGTATACAGAAGGAATATTTCCCAGCTTTGAATGAACCAGTCCAAATGAAGGAGAAAGGAGGAAGCTTGTTTTTCTCTTCCAGTCTATTAATAAAAAAGGGGGAGGAAAATGAGATTCACAAGTTCTAAAAACTTGAAAGAAGGAGGGTAACATTTTTCAAAACAGCCTAGGAAAAAAACAAACAAACCACTGTCTCATTTTAAAGAGAATTAGCAAGTAGGAACTTGCATTCAAGTTACTTTCACCTAGGCATTTTAGAAAAAAATCCCCAGGATTGCCTGAAATAATTGATTTAATTCACTAACCACAGTTCAAACCTCTAATACTATAACAGCTAATACTAATGTTTAAATAAGTGGGTGCCACATTTTGATTTTAAAAAAAAGTTTCCATAACCACAACAATAAAGATTTAATGCATTTGAAGTGCTGGTTTTGTGTTTAATCAAATTAAATTTGCGAACTTAATGCAGCTTGACACAAATACGAGAAAAAATTTAACCATTTAGTGAACAAGAAATACATATTTCTACATTGTATAGCATACTAAAATGTAGGACTTCTAAAAATCCAAATATATTAAGCCAGTAGTGCTCACCCTTCTTCCCTTGCAGCCTGGTTAGGCAGTGCCCAGTCTGACTGTGGGCTGGATCCAGGCAGTGGTCCTGATCCAGGGCCCTGGACAGGTGCCACAGGCATCATCCAGCCATGTAGAGTGGGGTGAGAGACAAGTCAGCCCCAATATGGCCCTGCAGCAGCAAGGAGCTTGACCTGGCCTTGTGGGGGAATGGGGCATGGCCTGGCCCCTACCCAGCCCTGTGGGGGTAAGGGGAAAGGGCTTTGGCTAATCTTTGATCCAGAAGCAGGGGGAAGGAAAGGGCACAGCCCAGCCCCACAGAGAGAAGGGCTCTCAGGCTCCAACTGGCTACATGGGGCTTAGGGTGTCTGTATTAATGGCCACCATGCTCCTGCAACCACATTTCTGGACCCATAGGAAACTCTGCAGGCCAAATGAGATGGCTCTGTGGGATGCATATGGCTCACAGGCCAAAGGTTGAGTACCCCTGTATTAAGCTATATATTTTTAAATGCATATAGCTCTAGTTTGTGTACCTAGGAAACGTATGTACCAGAGCTACTGGAGAAACAGTATTTAGTTATAAATCAGTATCTTTTAACTGCTATGTCAACCAATAAAAACATACCTTTCTTTAAAAACCATAAATATATAATGGGAAAGTTGATAAAGATCAATTATTTAAATTTGGCTTGCTGATTTAAATCAATCCGCCCTATTGTGATGGAAGCATTTCATAAAGTCCATCGGTTTATGGACATTTTGTAGCATATTCAGCATGTCATAATGCAAACTTCTCAGGGTAACTAACTGTCCATCCTATTTTGGACCTCCTTATAACAGTCCTGGAACAGCTGCTGTAAAGTGGTTCTCAACTGCTGTCTGCAAGTCACTTTTAGCTTACCAGCTTTCAGATGCTGCCACATTCCACTGCTATAATGTTCTTTCTTTCTTTTGTATGTCTGTCTTTAGTCTCTCAGGCTGAAACATTAGAAGTCTGAAGCAAGTTTTCAATCCAAACCGCTAAAATATAGCAAATATTTTAAGCAATTGAAAGCAAGATCTCATAGGAGCCATTAGGTGGCCCTAAATACAGACCCTGCAAACCAAGACTTTCTACAGTATTGTTATACTGACCTTTGGACAATCACACCACTTTAGTGAAGCTATTGGAGAACAGCCATCACTTGGGGATATTGTTCTGGGATACTAGAGACAGTGGAGAACCACTGTTCATGAACTTGTTCAAAATGTGAGCCTGAGACCACATAGTTTCATAGTTGTTAGGGTCAGAAGGGACCTGAGCAGATCATCAAGTCCAACCCCCTGCCATGGGCAGAAAAGAGTGCTGGGGTCAAATGACTCTGGCTAGGTGATTGTTTAGCCTCCTTTTGAAGACCCCCAGGGTAGGGGTGAGCACCACTTCCCTTGGAAGTGGGTTCCTGCTCCTAGCCGCCCTGACTGTGAAGTAGCGTCTCCTAATATCTAGCCTGCATCTACTCTCAGACAACTTATGGCCGTTATTCCTTGTTACTCATGGTAGTGCTTGGGGAAACAGGGACTCTCCCATAGCTTGCTGCTCCCCCTTGGCCAGGTTGT
>NW_017729022.1:80676202-80685685 GCF_001723915.1 Gavialis gangeticus
TGCTGCCACATTCCACTGCTATAATGTTCTTTCTTTCTTTTGTATGTCTGTCTTTAGTCTCTCAGGCTGAAACATTAGAAGTCTGAAGCAAGTTTTCAATCCAAACCGCTAAAATATAGCAAATATTTTAAGCAATTGAAAGCAAGATCTCATAGGAGCCATTAGGTGGCCCTAAATACAGACCCTGCAAACCAAGACTTTCTACAGTATTGTTATACTGACCTTTGGACAATCACACCACTTTAGTGAAGCTATTGGAGAACAGCCATCACTTGGGGATATTGTTCTGGGATACTAGAGACAGTGGAGAACCACTGTTCATGAACTTGTTCAAAATGTGAGCCTGAGACCACATAGTTTCATAGTTGTTAGGGTCAGAAGGGACCTGAGCAGATCATCAAGTCCAACCCCCTGCCATGGGCAGAAAAGAGTGCTGGGGTCAAATGACTCTGGCTAGGTGATTGTTTAGCCTCCTTTTGAAGACCCCCAGGGTAGGGGTGAGCACCACTTCCCTTGGAAGTGGGTTCCTGCTCCTAGCCGCCCTGACTGTGAAGTAGCGTCTCCTAATATCTAGCCTGCATCTACTCTCAGACAACTTATGGCCGTTATTCCTTGTTACTCATGGTAGTGCTTGGGGAAACAGGGACTCTCCCATAGCTTGCTGCTCCCCCTTGGCCAGTTTATAGATGGCCACCAGACCCCTCTCAGCCTTCTCTTGTGGAGGCTGAACAGGTTCAGGTCCTGTAGCCTCTCCTCATAAGGCCTGCCCTGCTGCCCCCTTGATCATGCGAGTGGCCCTCCTCTGGACCCTCTCCATGTTGTCCACATCCCTCCTGAAGTGTGGCGCCCAGAACTGGATGCGGCCTGATCAATGCCGCATAGAGGGGGAGCAGCACCTCCTTGGACCTGCTCATGATGCATCTATGGATGCATGACAAGGTACGGTTGGCCTTCCTGACTGCATCCCCACACTGCCGGGCCATGTTCATTTTGGCATCAATGATGACTCCAAGATCCTTTTCTGCCTCTGCAATGACGAGAAGGGAGTACCCCAGCCTGTAGGTATGCTGCTGGTTCTTCCTCCCCAGGTGCATCATTTTGCACTTGTCAGTATTGAAACCCATCCTGTTCTCATCTGCCCACCCCTGTAACCTGTCTAGATCTAGTGGAAGCCTGTCCTTCTCCTCCAGCGTGCCCACTTCTCCCCACATCTTAGTGTCATCCGCGAATTTGAACAGGGTGCTTTTCACCCCCTCATCCAAGTCGCTGCTGAAGATGTTGAACTATGCGGGCCCGAGGACCAAGCCCTGGGGGACCCCACTGCCCACATTCCTCCAGGTTGAAAAAGACCTGTCCACCACCATGAGCCAGTCATTGCTAAGACTTTGTGGAGGAACTGGTAAGAAATGTATCAGTGGGGAATATATTTGATTGCACCTGTGTGGCTGTGGAAGAAGTAACAAAAACTCCATGGAAATACACAGAGAAAGATCAAAAAACCAAGGACAGCCAAGAGAGCGTTTGTGTTACAACCTTGACAACAAATGGGAGGACAAGGTCTTGCAGGTAGAGTGTTGGCTACAAAGGGGCTTGGAACTCCATTTCTTTGACACCCATTTTATTTCAGCATGATTTTAGGAAAACCCTTTGTAAACAAACAAGATTGCTTTGGGTAGAGCTTTTCTCAACTCGATTTTCTGTTTAACAGCAAGAACTCTCTGTGTGTCCTGTTTTTGGTCATTTTGATTGAAATTAAAGGACTTTGCAGGTTGCTCCTGTTTAGAAAGAGAAATTGATGATGCAGTCTTCTTTTTTAAAAAAAAAAACAACTTTGTATTTTAAAAAGTTCCCTGACAACGCACTTAATTCTTAGGAATTCAAAACACCTATTGTTGAGCAAAGTCTTTCAGTACTCCATGTTAAGGCCCAGGACATTGGCAGTCAAAGACAGTCACCAGACAGGCAAAGTCCAGGATTGAGGATCCCAGGGAGTAAGGACATGTCAGAGGTCAGAACTGGAATCAGGAACCAAAGCTAGAGTCAGGCTATGTCAGGACTCAAACCAGAATCAGGAGCCAAGAGTCAAAACCAGAAAGCCCATGAAAGAGAGCAAGAAAACATGTCAGGAACAAGTATCTCAAGCTTGCCTAGACAGCATACTGCGGGATGGGCCCAAGCTTTAAAGGGTGGAGCAGGTAGGGCCTGTTGCCTCTGACCTCAGGGGACTGGCTGCTCTGATTGCCTCACTAGGACTAGCTGGGCCCAGGGCACTGATCCAGCCTCATTGCAGGTGGCACCTATTCTTCTGCAGCCTCAGGGGATGAATTGCCCTGGATGGGCCCAGATCTCTGATCTGGCCTCATGACACCCTGAGCCTTTTTTGGGGAGGGCAGCAGAGAAACCTAACAAGTACCCATTCCTTGGGCTCTGCTTGGGAGTAACCACTGGAGTGATATGAGTTTTCATACAGATGGTTGACCACTATGAACTGATTGATATTTGGACCCTTCTTTTTGGCTGCAACTTATTTGGTCCATGTTTGAATTGCTGGCATAGAATCAGGGCACCTTGGACTGAATTCAAAGTCCACTTAAGTAATTAAAAGGCTGTTGCTGACTTCAGTGGTCTTTAGGTCAGGCCCTGTATCAGATTACAATAATTCAAATTACAAGGCTGGTATTTTTAACTGTTGTCTACAGTCTATACTTAATGTACGATGGTGACATGCTAAGCATGCATATATATAATTTTTTTTTCTCCTGCTTAAATCCTTCCTCCCCTCAACCTAGTGAAATATTTAATGGAACTGCTATGCATGAAAGTGAAGGGCTGATACCAAGAGGCAAATCTTTCACTAAAAATTAGTCAACCATCAGAAACATCCAGTATCAGTGTAACTACTACTTTGAAGCCCGTAGCTACTAATGGTAACTTTAAATTGAAGTTTTCTTCAGCCTGAGCATGAAATGCCTTATTTCATGCAGGCAGGTGCCCCGGCAGGTGTGCAGATTGAAGGATCATCCCTTCCTGTGTTCGATTAAGATTTTAATAAGGGGTTGTCATATAATAAATATACACATTTTTTCTTCTCACATATAACACACCTCAGAATATAAATGTGCACCTTGTTTTTAAAAAAGGTAGAAAAGTGTGGAGGGGGGAAATCTTCCCTTGTAATAAGTAACTAAGTATTAACAGTGAGGAAGCAGAGGCTGTTCATTGCTCTGCCTTCTATGAGTCATGTGAAGATTTTATTTTTACTTTTGCTCATAACTGGCAGAACCTGTTCTTAATGTATTTCTCATGTATAATGAGCACTACAATTTCCAGCTGCCGTTTTGTTTCCTTGGGAGGGCTGGGGGGGAGGGGAGTGTTGTATGCAAGTAAATATGGCATTCTTCCAATCTTTTGGAAAACAGCTTACGGCATGTTTCTGCTCTACTATAGAGAAATAGACTTCCTTATAAATAAAGGTATAGTGGCACCATTTATCAGCCAAATCTATATGAAGTATCCCTGGCCGGCTACGTCTGTATTCATATAGATCTTTAAGGCCTGCAAGGAACCATTGAATGATAGGTTTTTGACTTCCTGCAGCACAAGATGTATTTCTCTATAGAGAACTCTCAATATACCTTCCAGAAAGGAAAGTCTGGATTTGAAGACATTGAAAGAGGAAAAAACCATCACTGCCCAGTTAGTACCAAGTGTTACCACCCTCCTTGCATGCATTATTCCATCTTGGAATTTGTCAGGTGTCAGTTTCCAGCTCCTGCTTTTGGTTATGCCCATCTCTGTAAGATTCAAGAGCCTTTTTGAAATGGATCAGAGACAGACCCACTTACCATCTGTACTGGTGTCAAGCAGGGCTGCGTCATCACCCCAACCCTTTTTTCCATCAATCTTGCTGTGATTTTGATTCTCATCTGTGACTGCCTTCCCCCTGAAATTGGGGTTGAGTATTGAATGGGCGGTCAGCTTTTCAACCTACATTACCTTCACAGCAAAATGAAAGTTACTAAGTCTGGCATCGCTGACCTTCAGTATGCTGACAATGATATTATCCTCATCCACCATATCACAGCCTGGGACTCTCCCTTAACATTGGGAAAACCAAAGTGATCCATCAGCCTGCCCTAACACAAGCTGCCCCCCCCTTCCCAAATTACCATTGGTGAAAACCCCCCAGAAAATGTTAAAACATTTCCCATATGTTGGCAGCATAGGTGGAGGGAGAAAATGTTTAGGGGAGTGGGGGGCTGAGTGTGCGCACCCCTGCCAGGTGAGAAAGCATGCAGGGGAAGGGGCGGAGGGGAGGGAGTGGGGCTGGGACCAGGCAGGGATCGGAACTGAGCCAGGCTTGGGATTGGAGCTGGGGCCCACTACACTTGTGCAACTGCCCCTTCCCCTGCACCTGGGGTTGTTGGCTGGTGCCAGCACCTCCCGCACCAACAAATGGGCTGCCCCAAGCCCTGCACCAGCCCTGGCTGCCTCCCCCCACCAACCCTGACTCTGCACTACCCAGGGGTCCCAGAACCATGGGCCAGAGGTGGGCCAGCCTCAGCTGCACTGCTGGGTCGGGGGGGGATGGAGACCCTGGGATCTCTTGCTCCCACCCTGAGTCATCGTTGTTAACAGAAACACCACCACCAGTGCTGCTGCTGCTGGGGCAGGCACTGCTGAGATGGAGTGGAGTGCAGTATGAAGCTATGGCTTGTCCAGGGGGTGCAGGGTGGGGCAGCTCCTGCTGCTGCATGTGTCCTGGAAGTGCGTGGGGGCATGTGCCCCTGGATCTGCATGGGACAGGGCAGGCTGCCAGTGAGGGCTGGGGCCAGGGCTGTGTCAGGCCCTTCCCAGCAGGGGAGACTAGGTTGCACTCAGGGTGGATGGTGGCGGTGATGGGGGGGGGTTGGGTGGGCTACAGCAAATTTTGGGGTGGCTGCACCCACTCCTCCATAACCCCCTCCCAGCACTGCCACTGCCCACCCCGAGTGCAGCCCAGCCCAGCCTGCCCTACCGCACACGGATCGGGGGTGCACACCCCCATGCCTCCTGGGGTGCATGTAGCTGCAGGAGCTGTGCTCCCCTGGACAAGCTGCTCATGGCTCAGTCCCATGACCCACCAACTGCACAGTGCCTGCCCCTCCCCTAGCCCCAGCCCCAGCCCCAGCCCCAGCCTGCCCTTGCTGTAGCTGCCAGAAGCCCTTGGCTGGGCTGCCTTGTGGGCCTGACCACTGGCCTGCATTTGGGGGGGCTAAGCCCCATTAGCCCACACCTTCCAGTGCCTATGGTTGGCAGACACCTCTTCCAGTCAGTCAGTCTTAATATAGAAATCAAACATAGGATATGCTGGCACAACAAATCCTTTGGAAAGCAGTTTTGTCATCTCTTTGCTGAGATCTGCAGATGGAAACTAAGGTCCTGGTCTACAATGAAGTGGTTACCCCCACATTCCTCTTAAGCACCTGGAATGGTTCTATCAGCATTGCCTCAGGCAAATCCATCACATTAGATGTGAAGACCATTCCATCAATGCCAGCATCCTCTTTACAGTCAACATAACCAGCACAGAGACAAAGATCATGAAACATCAAGTCTGCTGGGCTAACCACTGTGTATGGATGGCTGACATCTCCCGAAACAAGTCCTCTTCTCTCAACTTAGTCATGGTAAGAGGACCTGCGGAGGATAGAGAAAGCTCTATAAGGACACCCTGAAAGCATACCTTAAGGGTGGCATCAACCCTACAAATTGGAAAGTGGTGGTTGGTAGCAGGTCTAAATCATGCTGCACCATACATCAAGTTACAGCCCACTTCAAAATGAACTATCTTACTCAGGAAACCAAGAAATAGTGGAGGAGGAAGGAAAGTGAACAACATTCTGGCCAACAGTTGTACGCCTCTTCCCCTGCCCCCCCCAGCCAATTGTCATATCTGTGAGAAAACTTGCAGAGCATGGATTCGACTCCTCAGCCACTTTAAAACTCACCAGTAATCCCCCCACTCCTCCCCCTAGGCAGACATACTCCTTGTATTGAGGGATAGCCAATATAAAGAGCCTTTGACCACCCAGTATTTTCTCCCTGTGAAGGCATGAATACTATGTAGTCAGGGCTCTTCTTAAATCTTCTTTTTGAAATGCTAAACAGAATGAGCTCTTAAAATCTGTTAGTGCAAGATACTATCCCTAGAATCATTTGTGTGGTTCTTCTTTGCACTCTCTCCAATTTGTATATGTTTTTACAACTGTGGACATTAGAGTAGGATGCAGAATTCTGGTTTCTCTCACCAATCCTGCATTGGAAGTTAAAAAAATAAAAAATAAATCACCTTCCTATTCCTCCTCACTATTTCCCTTTTTATGCACTCTCTCTTTCTTCTTTGTAAAGAGAGAGGAGACACGCTATACACATTGGCCTAAAACAACAAACTCTGTACCATTCAGATCTGGTTATGTGTTGGCAATCTAGGCCAGAGTGTCACGGCGCAGGGTCCTAGGAGCAGCCGTGATCTCCCCTAATGCCCCCTACTGTGCCAAGTTCACATTAAAGCACCCTCGTTCTCGCCTGCCACATCTTTGATGTTAAGTATTTATAAGGAAGGCTGCCTTTTGTCCCCTTGGATATGGTGCTCTGATGTATCCTGGCCCCTGTTCTGTATTGTTAGACTTGGTGCACCCCAGCCTTATGGGCTATGCGTGGCTCCAACCACCCCTGTACCACACCCCAAGCCTCGCAGATGTACCGGATGTTGTTTGGTCGGTTTCCCTTTCCGTGCCCCACTGGCCCGCTCTGGGGCTTCTCACATTAGGGCTCAGGCAGCCTCGGCCTTACCTGGCCCCCCTCCAATCTTCTGCTCCCCTTCTCAGGGCTGGGGTCAGTGCACCCCTGAATGTTGTGCTCTCTCTGGCACTGGGGTCCCCACGCTACCATGGAGCCCCTATGAGGCCTCCTCCAACCCCTAATAGCCTCACCCAGTCCTCCGGTTTTAACCAGTAAACAGAATCTCTAACCTCTTGGCTACAACATAAATTCAAGACATCCAGCTATAACCATATTCAAGTCCATGACAGGGTTTCTTCCCTCTCTCACCCATAGCAACTGCTGGAGTATCCGGGCCTCTTCCTTCTCATTGCTTCAGCAGAGTTCCCACCCCTATGTCTGCTGACAGGGAACTACCTACCTGGCCTCAGCCTGGGTTTATATATAGGTCAGGCCCTGCCCCCTTCCGGTCAGCTGACCAACTGCGGTTGCCCCGGCAACCAGCACCTGTACCTCTTTATAGGGGCAGAGCACTGAGGTGCTCTGTGACACAGAGTTGGAGCCAGTGCTCTTTGAGTGGGATGAGGTTTTGGAACAACATGAGGCAGTCACTGGCATTGTCTTTGAACAGAGTAGACATTGGAGAGTGGTACTACCAGTTCTGCAATATTAAGTGTTCCAATTCTTGAAGGCACAAACAGCCTTTTCTTCTACACTTTGGAGGCTGCAGATTTGTAAGTTACAAACCATAAATCCTTACGCCTGAAGTTGCCTGATCATATAGGATAATAGCACAGTAGGGCTAGAAGGTGCTTCAGGAGGTCATCTATTCCAACCCTCTGATCCAGGCAAGATCACCCCCATCTAAACCATTCCAGACAAGTATTTCTCTAACCCTACTCCTAAAGTTTTCCAAGGATAGAGATTCCACGCATACTCCAATAACTTGTTCAAGTGCTTAATCACCTGCACGATGAGAAAGTTCTTCCTAATACTCAGCCTTAATTTTTCTTGTTGCAATTTAAGATTGTTTCTTCTTGTCCTGTTTCCTGTGGCCACAGAGAATCTTTTATAAGAACCACCCTGCATTTATTTTAGGAATGATGGCAACCACAGGAATGAAAATCAAAGCCTATACATCCCTGTGGGTTCTCTCTCAAAAAAAGCCAAACTTTTTACTTCATATTTATCTGGGGGGGTGGTAATCTGCTCAGCTTTGCATTGCTTGGGTACCAGCAGCTGCATAGCCACATTAGCAGGGTGCCGGCGTGGGGTAGTTTATCCTGCTCAACATTGTGCCCTTTAGACATATCTTTGGTGACTTGACAGGGAAATCTCCTTGTCTGCTGGGTTTGAAATCCTAAACTCCACATCTTGAAAAAGCAGAACTGGCATCCTCTTTATGCAAAATTCATATCCCAACACACAGCCAACCCAAGCCTAGCCTATCTGAGGATATAGCATGTAAAGTTTTGACTGTTCTTTGAACAGGATGTTGTCCAAATGACAAACCTGTTCTGCCAAGTAGAAAATACAATGCATAAATAAATCTCAAAAGGTGGATGAGAATACTAATTAGAGCAAAAGCCTCTGGTCTCGGCTCCCTGTAGCTTATTTCAAAAAGGCAAAGCATCTATTTAGAGCAGAAAGAGTTTCACATGCAGAGCAACAGCAGTGAGAGAAACAGATCTTCTCTCCCTCTTCCTGTGTGTGGACCTATATGCCAGTTACAAAACCATCAGAGATCAACACAAACTCTAGCAATGGAGGGTATTGTATAGATTTAAAACCCATTCTGGGGTCTTCCATGTTCTTAAACTAGCCAACATTTCCAACCAATATTGCTCTCCCAGGTGAGTGGAGCGGAGGTTGCCCATTCCTGATCCTGGAACTGGACACCAGCTGGACTGGCCACTGCCTTGCTGAGCGTAGTCAAGCAGGCATTGGAGTTAATGGAACTACTTCAGCTTTTATCAATTATGGATTTGGCTCAGGTTCCCTCCCCCACTCCTTCCACACACACTTCTTGTTTTATGCCACCATGCACAAGTAAGAACAACAGAACAGAAAAGATCTCACATAAGCATGAGGAAGAGTCACAGCATCTGGGCTGGAATTCAGAGTCTCTCGTCATTGACATGCATACTGCTCAGGATTGTACCCCTGCCGGCATAAAGCTATCAGATATAAGCACCATGTCAAACTCCACGCATCAGTGCTAGATAGCTGCCAGAAGAAAATATAGGTCAGCTTCTCATCCTCCAATGGTACACAATAGTGTATTGTTCCTAATTCCATTGTTCTCGAGATAAATGGCCATAGAAATACTACAGCTATGTGAAAAATGTGACAAATATTTGGATAAGCCATTGTTAGCTTTTGGAATCCTGATAGTAAAATAAGGTTTGAATGTTGCCCAATCTGGAAGACTGTACACTTTCAGGTAAAGCATGAGACCAATTACAGCCATAGATAATTATCATTTTATATGATAGCAAATATGTTCTTGGATATAGCCCCAGGCATGTGGGTTGGTTGTGCAATACCAGCAGTGCTCAACCTATTTGTCCCCATGGGCTGGATGAGTGGTGCAGGAACAAGCCACGAGCCAGATTCCATCAAATGGGGTTGGTCCACAAGCATAGGTGGAGGAAGAAAACTTTTCTGGGGGGGTTGCACACTTGTGTGCCCCCCAGGTGGGAAAGTCTGTGGGGTGGGGTG
>NW_017729022.1:80686180-80694502 GCF_001723915.1 Gavialis gangeticus
GGGGCTGGGGCTGGAACCAGGCAGGGATCAGGGGCAACCCAAGCCAGGCTGCCCCTTCCCCCACACCCAGGGTCACTGCCTGGCACCAGCACCACCCATGCCAACTAATCTATCGCCCCCAGCCTTGGGGGTATGTGACTCCATATCCGCACAGGACAGGGCATGCTGCCACCGCAGGCTGGGACTGGTGCTGCGCCGGGCTCTTCTTGGTGGTGGGGGCTGGGCTGTGCTTGGGGGAGGTGGTAGCTGGGGGGGTAGGCTACAGTGAATTTTGGGGTGGCTGCAGCCCCCTCCCCCATAACCTCCTTCCAGCACTGCCACTGCCTGCCCCACGCAGATCCAGGGGCACACACCCCCATGTCTCCCAGGGTGCATGTAGCAGCAGGAGCTGTGCCTCCCTGAACCATGCTCAGTCCTGTGCCCTGCTGGCTGTGCTGTGCCTGCTCTTCTCTTAGCTGCAGCCCCAGCCCCACTCCCCATCGTTGCTGCAGCTGCTGGAAGCCCTCGGCCAGGCTGCCTTGCAGCCCTGACTGGCCTGCATTTGAGGGAACTAAGCCCCGTTAGCCCCCACTTCTGTCACCTATGTCCACAAGCCTGATCCAGCAGAAGGTTGGCATATAGGGTCATACCATGGGCATGATCCAGTGCACCAGCCCATCTCCAAGTGCCAGATCAAACCATGGAGTGACCCCACATGCCAGCCCCACCAACATGCTTACATGATCTAGCGTACACAGTCATGTCATCTGGCCCTTGAGGCTCCTCACAGGTATGGAAAAATTTAGCAGTAGAGGAACAATTAACACTGCCACCATTCCCCCACCACCAAACTTCCAGACCTGTGGAGAACCCTCTGGTCTGGATGGCTCTGCTCCGTTGGTCAGATCTGACCCGCAGGCCAGAGGTTGAGCACCACTGTGCTGCAGTCAGCAGTTCCCTTCAGGGTTGAGTATTCAATAGCAGGAAATAGACCCACAAAGCAGCACAGATTTAGTCAGGGTGCTAGAGAACTAAGGTCTCATCCATGTCCAGCAACTATAACAAAATAATTTATGTTCACTGCAGCCATCTCTTTTCTTCTCTACCACCAGGAATCCAACAGGTTAAATGCTGATTGTTTTTCTTCAAAAACAACATCATGTCAAAGGACATAATCTGGTTTAAACATACCTGGCTTATAGTGCACATCTCTACTGCTTTTTTTCTATTAAATACATCCCCCCCACCCCCCTCCACAGACTAGTATCTGGCTCACTGAGTGCACACACTCAGAACTTACTGAAACTGTGTTGGGAATAACACACTTTATTGCTGCTGAAAGACTGGTACTCAGAGGAAGTAATTACTGCTTAATCAGTAGTACTAGATTGATAAGACTTGCTGAATGGCACTCATCTAAGTCCCACATTTGTTTTAGAGTATTTTTTATTATCATTTCTCCTCCATCAGTTTAATAAGATTCCCCTCCACCTCCCACATATAAATGTCAGATAATTGGTTACCATAAGTGACGCTACATTTATTATTCAGGTGAATACAAAATTGAATACAGTTGCTTTAATAGAAAGAAAGAGCTGAATCAGAGAAAGTATCTCTGTCCATTTTGCAGCTTCTCCTGCAGTGAAAGCAGCAACTACCAATGTAAAGATTTACATTTTTAAAAAAGTGTGGGGGGGGGAGGATTAAAGAGTTTAGGTGTCTAGTTGAGAAGTTTGACTCTGAGAAGGTGAATAATCAGCACTTTATAAGAGATCTCAGCCTGTACACACTAAAATCACTTAAAAAGCAGAAGAGATTTAAAAGAGAGAAAAAGGGGAATAGCAGGAATTTGGACCATTCTCTAATGTTTTGCTACATTTAGCCTCAAACTAACCAGGATTCACTGTTAGGAAATTCTGGGGTTAGTTTCCCATCACAAAAATGGGTGGAAATTACCATCACAAACAATAGCAGGCAGGTTCATACATTGTAAACTATTATATAATCCCATGGAGTAAACAAGTAGGGATCAATTTTCCAGTGTCATGGTTGAACCTGTGGCCCTGATCCACTTGGATTCAACTGAAATCTTCATAATGAATTCAATGGGATTTTAGCGAGATCTTAGTTAAAGGGAAAAGAAAACTCATATTGTTTTCCAGCAACTCAAAGGGTACCAAAACAAAGAAAAAAATGAATGAAAACTTATGGAAACATATAGATATATATATATAATATATCTAAATGCTCTCCTGGGCACTGTTTCTCCTCTCTCCTTGTCTCCTTGATCCCAACCTCCACCATCATTTGGCTTGAATGATCTATATGTAGTCAACTGTGTGCTACTGGAGGCAGGAATTGTGTGTAAAAAAATTGTGCACGTTTTTAGTGTTATTTATGCACAATAAAACATAAGCAAACAATAAAGTCAACGCTTTTAAATCTGTACTTTACCAAGAGGAAGTTTCAGCTCCTTTCTGCTATGCCATTAAAACAGCACCAGCGTTCAAATTATTTGCAAAAGAAAAACCATTACTAGCCCTATTTCTGGAAGAAAAAAAGGCACAGTCACATTGCTCTAACCTTATTCCTGTGTTCTTTTGGCAGTTCTCATTCTGACACTGCAGTCCTCCCCATGCCTATTTTTTTCTGTAAGAGATGTCAGCTACCTAGTATTTCTCTTAATGAAGCATATGGTCTGTGCACATGAATTATGACATAAATATTAATAATTTACAGTGATTTCAACTAGAAAGACTTCAAAGCAGCTGCGCTGTTTGCATAATCTTGTAATGTCATCTCATCCACCCTTAGTTGTGTTCCACTCATTCCAAGCCCCACTCCATGACCTGACTCATATCTTTATGAAGTGAAATCTGATTAGCTGGAGCAGAAGTTGTGAAGATATTCCAAGTGCTGCTCCTATCCCTGTTTTTCAAATGGTGCTTGCAAGTGATATTTTAAAATAGCACGAACATTTATTTGTGTCTTTTAGAAAAGCCTTGTTTTACAGATAGCTACTTTCTTCCTCCTCCCCCCTGCCTCCTTATCTCTGGTTCATTGGAAACTGAAATAACAGTTAAGTATCCTCCTCCTCCCCCCTGCCTCCTTATCTCTGGTTCATTGGAAACTGAAATAATGGTTAAGTATCCTTTTTTCGAAAATATCAAATCTTTATGATATGACCATAAGCATAACAGTTGAGCATGGGATTATTCAAGCACAGGACTACTCACTGGGAACTAATTCCACCTGTGACAGATTCACCTCTAGGATTGTGGGCAAATCCCACAAGTGAAACTTTTAAAAGTTTGAATTTAAAATTAAACGTAGACACCATGGGCGTGCCCACACATGCAAGCATGTGCGCTTGCAGCAGCTCAAATAGAAGTGGTGCAAATTTGAGCCGGGGCTTTTTGCCTCAGCACACATGCTCAGACATGCACTTTGTTGTGGAGCAAATTGTGCCACTTGGGGCAAAATAACCCCACCCAGCTCCTCCCAGATCTGCAGCCAGGGGGAGCTGAGCCTGGGGCCACAACCTGTGCTATCCCCAGCAGTATAAAAAGCTGCCCTGTCCTGGCCCCAGCAGTACAAAAACCTGCCCTGGCAAGCAGCTCAGGTCTACTGCTCTCAGGAGCTTCTGGGGCTCAGCCACTTGGTACCTGGGGACACTTGGTATCCTTGTGCCAGCTGGACTGCTGAAGCAGCATCCCAAATCCATTTTTAAACATATCCCAAAATCCATGTTTTTTCACAATTAACACAAAAGACTATTCTACACACACACACATATATATATCTAGATAGAGAGAGACAGCAATCAGTTGGGCAATGCTTTATTGGTATGTTTAAATGTTAAAGCAGTGTGGAAGCCTACCAGTATCTCTATCATCATGATAAAATAAATTCTAAATACCTATGTGTTGACGTGTACTTTTGGTTTTCTTTGCACATGATGGGTGTGTGATGGGGAGATGTGGTGTTTGCAGGAAAGGGGTGGGAAGGGGTGTGGGGGAAGGCGGGTGGTTGTGTGGGTGTGTGTGGAGGGATGTGAGTTGGTGTGTGGGTAGGTGTGGGGCGATTGCTGGGGGGACTGTGGGTGTGGGGGTCTTGTGGGAGGGCTGCTCAGGAGGGGTGGGTCCCCAGGCCCCCACAGGGTTCAGCCCCCCCACAGCACATGGAATGCTCCCCCCCACAGGACCCCAGCTCCCTCCCGGAGGGCCACAGCCCCTATCCCCCACAGGGCCCCAGCCCCGCTGCCCAGGGTCCCAGGCACCCTAGAGGACCACAGCTCACTTGCCCAGAGTCCCAGCCACCCTGGAGGGCCCCAGCCCACCTGCCCAAGGCCCACAACTTACCTTTAGCAGTAGCAGCTGGAGTGGGGTGCTCTGAGCCATGGCAACAAGACCCAGCACAGCACATGGGGACTGCTGGGCTGGGCCCTTGGTGGCAAGACCTGCTGCCCTTGGGATCCCTGTGCCACCCAGCTGGGCTGTGACCTTGGTAGCAGGACCCGGTGCAGTGTGCGGTCCCCATCTGCCAGGCCCAGCTGTCCTCAGGGCCCTTACACCGCCCAGCTGGGCCGGGCCGGGCCGGGCCAAGGGTGGTAGGACCCAGCACAGTGTGCGGGGACCATGTGCCGGGCCCAGCCACCCTTGGGGCCCCTGTGCTGTCTGGTCAGGCTGGGCCTAGAGCAACAGGACTGGGTGCAGTGTGTGGGGACCGCACGCTGTGACCAGATGGTTCCTGTCAGCCCTGGGGCTGCTCCTGCCCCTCAGGGGCCCCGAGGGCAGCAGGGCCTGGCTGGGCAGGGATTGGGGGCTCTGGGGGTCTAGCGGGGGGAGGAGCCAGGCAGGGAAAGGATCGGGGGGCTGGGGGAGCGGGCGGGGATGGCAGGGGTCCCCCCCATGGTCCCGTCCCCCTTCCTCTAGCCCCCCTGACCCCTTACTCACTGGCACTGGAGCCCTGGTGCTGAACACCCAGCCTTGCCAGTTGCGTGTTTCAGCACCAGGGCAAGGGGCCAACCACGGAGACACTCTGGCAGCCAGAGCATCTCCCTGGAGGACCCAGCCTCTGGTTGCCTCAGGGTACAGTCCGGGACCGTGCCCTGCCCCACATTTTTTTGTTTATTTTTTTTTAGACCCATGGATATCCAGGGGTCTAATTTTCTCCCTGCACTGCAAGTTTTCAGCGCAGGGAACATTTTTTCATTCTCACACGTATTCTTGCCCTGCCTCAAAGGGGTTTGAGGCGGAGCAAGAGGCATGTGCGTGCTCGTCTAGACATGCCTTGTCTACTAGTTTTACTGTGATCAGAATAAATTTCTGTTTTTCCAGTCCATTAACTTTGGGCATCTTCAGCTCAGTTTTTCCTGTAGCCTTATGTCTTGCATACACCCACAGGGCAGAAAAACAAAACCCCAACATAGGAAATGTTTTGTAGAAGCTTGTATTTGACAGTGCCAAATATGTCTACACGGTATAATGGGATAAAAATATCAAACCTTAGGCTGACCACATGGAAATCCTGGGAATTTGGGACATCACCCAAAAAATCTAGAACACAGACCCCTCTACGCTCTCACAACTTGGCAGGGCAGGCCCATTATAATTCCCAACAGCCGGCCGAGACCAGCCCCTGAAATCCAGGGCTTTCCTGGCTAAAATGGGACATACGGTTACCCTACCAAAGCTAGATCTAAACCAGAAGCAGTCTAGCCATGGTAGTCTGAAGTTCGGCCTGTGCTAATTTACTTTTCTGAGAGCACATACAGGATCTCCTCTTCAAACCCTCTGCATTCAGGATCTGCATTTTGGGAGAGTTCTGTGCAGAAAGGGCTTGCTGCACTGTGCCCATGAATGAACTCTGGGTCCTTGTTTTAATGCACTAGCCAGTGTGACAATACTGAGTGAGCAATGGGCATCAGCTTTCCCGGTGGAGGTAATTGACACTTAACAGGTTGCTCCTCTGGGATAGAATCACGCAGATGCACTGAAATAGGCTCAACTTGTCTGTTTATTCTTTTCTAAAGCCTCCTTTTAACATGATCTAGTAAGCCCAGGGGCTGAAGGGTTTTCATTTTGTTTTATAAACTGCAAGATCAAAGGTTTTCTTTTTAACAATAGAGGCTTTTACAAAACAAATAATATTCTGCAAAGAAAGGATTATAACCAGTTTGAAACTCTGCATTCAAGTTGTAAATATATTTTGGGATTTTTGCACTATTTTTACCTAGCTTCTGTTCCTATGGTTAGAGTTAAGTATTTTGGATGGGTCGTAAAGGAATATATTAACAGGTGAAATACAGGTTCTTAAATGGAGCAATAGAGATCATGATCCCATTGTTAAAGTGGTCAAGATATTTTGCCTAGTTACTAGAAGTTGTTCATTGTGTTGTATAATTCATGCATGTTCTGTAAAACTACATTGTTGGATAGAGCCAAAGGTTTTATTCTCTCTTTAGGGCCCTCACACCTATTAAGAGAGTATTTTGTGATGACTTCCTTTGCATGCTTCCCCTCAATGCATACAGATATGTTTTTAGGCTCTTTTCCCTCTCCCAGTATGTTATCATCTGGATTCATCGCTAACAAGGCATTCTGCTATAATTGACAGCAAGTCCTTTGAAGTTGCCTCTCCTATAGTGAGTCTACTCTTATTAATGATTCCTGAAACCTAGGCTACTTAAGTGGGACTTGATAAAATGCTTTAATTGCAACTAAAGAAAAATAGGTATATTAACACTTTCCATGATTTTGTGACAAAATCCTGGAAATTAATTTTATCCTAAAAAGAAAAAAAAAGATAACCAAGATCTGTATATGCTTCTTCCTCACTTTCCGATGGGATTAAGTGGGGAAGACCCATCCGAGGACAGGCAGGAAAGCCTCTACATTTGTAATCTTTGCACACCCATTTGTTTTGCTGATACAGCTCCAACTTTCGGGTATTGTGGAACAGAGGTTGGCAACATATGGCCCATGGGCTGGATTTGACTCGCAAAGTGAATGGAAACAGTCCATGGATATGGGGATGGACACTTTCTTCACCCTGTACCATGCATTTCTCCACTATGTGCAGCCAATACCCTCTGTAGTGTACAGCAGGCAGGTGTTCTAGCTCTCCCTGCTTTGTGCTGAGGGCTGTTCTCTCAACAAGCTATTGCAGCCTACATTTACCCTTATCACCAAATTTGGGGATACCCACTGCAACTGGTGCCAAACATGAGTGGCAATTGGAATCAGAGGCTTCAGTGCAAGTGCAGCCCTTGGCACAGAGCAAGGAAGTCTGGGGCACTGCAGAGGGAAACTGGTGGTCCATGGTGGCAGCCAGGTTGCAAGTGGAGGCCCATGGTTCTTACAGATTGCTGACCCCTGTTCTGGAGTATATAGTCATTTTCACTGAAATCATTTTTCTCCAAAAAGTGTGTGTTAAGTCATTGTCTGTTTTTCCATAGTCTGTGGCATGAATTTGTGGTGTACTATCCAGTTGGTGCACGTTGGTCATAAAATGGACCAACTCATTACATTACAAGTGGCATGACTGTTCCTGAGCTATTCTTGCAGGAGTCCAACTAGGAAGAGCCCTGACAACCAACGCAAGGTTGCAAAGGGAAGCCCTCCTGCTGCTGCTTGTGCTGCAATGGTAGATTGATAAAGAGGGCTTTGGATGCCAGCCTTCTAACCAAGGGTGGGGGAAAAAGTAGCTGGTAAACTTTTAGGCAATTCAGAGGGTTTCCTTCAGATAACTCGAGGTAGAAAGGGCAGGGAACCATTTGCATGATGCAGAGAGATTAGGGTCCACACTATTGACAGTATGCACTAGTTTTGTGCTCTCAACTTTATTGCCCTTTATATATAATTTTCAAAGTGCAACTTCTCTTGCCTTCAGTCACAGCTGGGAATACTCAGCACCTCTGCAGGTCTATCAAGTGAGACACCCAGAGAATGAGGCGCATATAATTACTGTCCACTAGCAAAGAGTTTGGTTTAAGGGACTTGCCCAGTATCACCCAGGAACTTAGCATTTTTTAATGGGGAAAACAGGGATAAAGCTCATACAACAAGGCTGTGTCCATACTGCTCAGGGCAGTGCTGTGTAGATATTCAAGTTACACCTAAATGAGCCTAGTGCTCCTCCTGAGCTAATATGCTTCTCAGGAGGCCCACTTAGCTTGGCTACAGTGCCAGTCTAGTGCAGGTATACTTCTCCCAGTACCCCTACCTAATGTATATCTGCAAGGCTCAGCATTGACTCCCTTAGGCATATCCATATAAGCACTGCTTCTGCTCAAAAGCATTGAAGTAATGGGGTTTATAAGTAAAGCAGTGATAAGGTTTT
>NW_017729022.1:80699502-80703579 GCF_001723915.1 Gavialis gangeticus
CTAATATGCTTCTCAGGAGGCCCACTTAGCTTGGCTACAGTGCCAGTCTAGTGCAGGTATACTTCTCCCAGTACCCCTACCTAATGTATATCTGCAAGGCTCAGCATTGACTCCCTTAGGCATATCCATATAAGCACTGCTTCTGCTCAAAAGCATTGAAGTAATGGGGTTTATAAGTAAAGCAGTGATAAGGTTTTTCTTGTTTAAGACATAGTTCAAAGAAATAGCATTTTTCTCTAATTTGCTTTTCAGAAACATCTACACTGCTTTAACTGAAAGCAAATCACACCAAGCATTTCAAGGCAGGCACCCATCCTGGAAAATTTCAGCTGAAACGGTTACAGTTTGGTAAAGGTACATTGCAGGTATAAGCCTTAACATCAAGCACCAGGCTGCAATAAAGGCAGGTAAACTGGCATGCAGAGACCCTTCTCCCCACTGTACATCAGAAAAGGAGAAGAGTAAGAAGAACATAAGACAAGCATTTACAATACTATGCCACTCTAAACAAACCTTACTTCCTCTTACTTACCACTCTTACTTCCTCCTATAGCTTCCAAAGTAGGTTGGGGGTTGGGGAAAGAAAGGAAGAGACTCTTACATCAGCTATCATGAAGGGCAAGCAATTCAGGAGAGTCAGTTTCTTCTGCAGTTTTCCCCCCCACTATATATATCCTGCTGTATAGGAAACCTGCTGCCACTAAGATTCATCAACATTAATGTGGGGAATACCTGCTTATCAAGCAATTGCCTTTTAGAAGGTTGCAGGGCAACTGGCTGGATGAGAATAGCTTTAATGGCTATGGCAGCACTTCCACAAAAGGAAATGTTTCAGATGTGTCTTGCTTTGATGCACAGGTATGGTATATTGCTGCACTATGCACAACATCTGCAACCCAATTTTCTGCTGACTTCAGTGCTCCCTTTGCCTGAATATCCCTTGAGGCGAGAGATTTGCATTGTACAGAGCATTATTCTATAGAGATGCTGGTGTATTTCAGAGCTTATATGAATCTTTTGAAACCATGCACACAAATAAAGTCCCTATTTAAATATCTCAACCTCAGGGAAAAAAAAGGAAGCACCAAACCATTTATCTTAATTCTGATACTTTTTTTTAACTTACAGAAATATATCTTTAATATAAAAAGGAGGTGTGGGGGCTCATAGGGGGATACAGACCAAAGCCAACACACTACCAACTGGCCAAAACAGGTAGAAAAGAGAGAGCATAGAATTAAATGACCAAAAACAGCCAGTTTATTTACTGGAACAGTTATGCATTACACTGTAATTTTAATTGGAACATAAAGATGTAAGAATCAGTATATCATCTTCTTTTAATTGACTTCTTCAGCACTAGAGTTTTTCCCAACCATTTGACTGCATGATCATACTACACATGTACAAGCACAAACTGTATGAATCCCTCACAAGGCATTCACCTAGGATTGTCTACAGGTATAAGACATGGAAGAGTTTACATGGGAATTATTTCATCTTGAAAAACATAATGTTGCATATTTGGAAACAAGAATTCTTCCGCAAGCTTTTGCTTTTTTAAACAAAATGTAGCAAAGAAGAGTTTCCAATGTTCAGTCCATGAGCACATACACTTCTGTATTCATCACCATCTAGAAACATTCCATTATTTAAACCCCAAGAAGGTAGTAACAACATAACTGAAATTCAACATAGGAGTAGCTGCATTATTACAGTAGTAAACATACAGTATACAAATTTGCGTTTGTCACAAATCTCACCAATGTTAAAACTGTTTTGAAAGGAACACAGCAATCGGTATGGACTGTTAGATATGGATCATCATGCAGATGGAAACATTCAGTAGATTACAAAAGTCACAAAACATCAGATTTTTTGTTTTTTAAATTTTTTTACAAAGGATCAAGTTAATTATCCCCTTAACAGTCAAACCATAGGGCTTGAAATCAGTAGGGTGGTAAGTAATAAGATGTACTAAATTTAACCACTGGCATGGTGCACAAAGCCATACCTGGGGATAGAAAAAAGCTAGATTATTCTTATTTCTCCTTGATAGCTGATTCAATGATGTCAGCTAGCAAACCAGTTCACCTGAAACTTGCATCAACCACTTTTGTTCATTAATCTCCAAGCAACCTTTAAAATCATACAGGGTTTAATAAAAACCTAATTACTTAACCAAGTTTACTAATGCTGAGAAAAACCATATAATAATCTCCACAGTTCCTATTACAACAAAATAAGTATGAGCAGAACAGCAAACACCTTCAAAGAAAGATGCTTTTTGAAACACAAGACCCTGTCTCCCCAGAGTTTGACAGCAAATTAACTTCAGTCATAGTATATGTGAATTTTCCTTTATCTCTCATCAGTTTATCACTCAGTTGCCATTGTTAGGTTTAATGGAGGAGATTTTCAAGAACTCCACGGGAAAGAGATTAAAATGAAATGAGGTTTGAGTCATGCATTTCTGGATGAAAGTTACAGACTCCCTTTAACAGCTGTCTTGCATTTCTAGCATGAGTAAGAGCATCATACAAGAAATAAGAATTTTCTAGCTTCATTGTCATGGATATGGAAAAGCTATATCATGAAAAGAATCCCATGCAAACATTTTATATTGCATATTTAGATGCATTAGTGCCCTAAGGCTAAAGGCCATTAGTTGCTTTTTTTGTTTCTTTTTCACAGGACACTTAAAGAAAAAAACCCCCAACATTCATCAGTGGCAAAAAAATAAATAAATAAAATTGAATACTGTATATCCCCTTCAGATACACTGCTTGTAGAACAGAAGCAAAACTGAAGTGTAATGATGGCTATCATTTTTAAAGAGGTAACTATAGCAATGATCATGCTTCAAATGTAAAACATCAGTGCTTGCCATTGTCAAAGACTGCTTCGGTACAGAAAGCAACCACAACAAATGTACACTTCTTTCACCTGGTAAAGGGAACAGACCTCTGAAGGACTGGTATAATCTATAACCTTATTATGGGCCCCAGACCAGCTCCACTGAGTCAGTGGCAAAACCTGTACTGACTACAGAGATGCAGGGTCAAGTTTTAAAGGAGTTACCAATGCTGGTCTTAATGTTGCTTGTATCGTAACCAGTGTAAGCAGGATTTGATTTTATGTTGCTAGTAGCTGTATGCAAACCCTAGTAACATTAGGATTTTAGGTCAGCAGCTTGTACTGGCAATGTTTTTGTCATCTTTTAAGATGTAATCATTCTTTTATTTAGAGATAAATATGGCAAATGGTTAAAACCACGTCATAATTTTCAAAGAGGAAAAAAAAATGAAAGTCATCTTGGTATTAAAACTCTCAGCTTTATCTTAATTATAATTTTGTTCTATAAACCCTACTATATAGCTATATTAATTTACTGGGGGGAAAAAACTTGGGTGGTACTAGCACAGATGCACACCTGTCAGAGATCAATCAGAAAGGCTCTTCCTGCCGCCTTTATCTAAAAGGCATAGCCTTTTATATGATCTGACCCGGGAAATTTCAATACCTTTGTATTCTGCAAAAAACTCAAGTTATCTACCGACTGGCAGAAAATATATTCTTCCCCACTAGTCATTGTTTCCAATTTTTGTCATTCATTTATTTATCTTTTTCTCCCTTTATATTTTTATTTGATTTATACTATTCATTTGCTTATCTTCTATGCATTGCCAATCACAAGGGATCATTTGTTTCCACCAGGAAAAAAACTTTTCCTGAGGTTGGAAAAAAAGGGCCAAACTGGCATGCACAAGGTTTTATACAGGCTATCTGAAAACCAAAGACTTTTGAGGCCCTCTTAGTGAACAGCAGCTATGTTTCAGACATGAATGTCAGGGCAAGATTGGCAAGGTGCTTTGTTGTTGTGTGGGATACACATGGACATTTTTAAGTATACCCAAACTTTGCAAAAAAAAAGTATTCATTGTTCTTTGTGTATGTTGGAGTAAGGACAAATGTAAACATATCTGAAGGAATATGTCTATAAATGGCAACAGACAATATTTTGCCAACATCCACAGACACCTGTGTTTTTGCTTGTGTACAGAAATGCCTCCTATT
>NW_017729022.1:80708579-80749303 GCF_001723915.1 Gavialis gangeticus
GAAGGAATATGTCTATAAATGGCAACAGACAATATTTTGCCAACATCCACAGACACCTGTGTTTTTGCTTGTGTACAGAAATGCCTCCTATAAGACATCTTACAAAACTGCATGTTGCTGATTACCGTCTCACCCAGAAGGCTTTCTGTTATCTGAATTTTCTTTTTTAACTGGTTAACTGACAAAAGCTGCAAGACTTCTCTGAGGCCCACAAAGCTTTATTACTTACAATGCAATGGTAACTACAGTCATTTTTACATTTAAGTTGGTTTTTTCCTAGTTCTCTTAAATTTTCATGTACTTCTGCTTTATTGTATATAAAAATTAGAAATCAAGAAATTAGAAATTAAAAATTAATGTCAAGCTTAACAATAGAATCAAAATTTAAAAAACTCACTTATTTCTATAAAAGATGACCATAACCTCTAATTCATTGAAAGCTGTTCTATTACTCATGGTCCAAACAAGCATACCAGTGCTGTATTTCAGAGTTCCCAAAGTTACTTTGCAATTCACAATTAAAAAATGAACACACTCTTGGATGAATACTTCAAAATAGGCATTTCCCCCCACAGATTCATATCTACATTGAAATAAATAATGTGCTTCCTGGGAGGT
The DNA here is from genome assembly GCF_001723915.1 of Gavialis gangeticus. Classification (NCBI taxonomy): domain Eukaryota; kingdom Metazoa; phylum Chordata; order Crocodylia; family Gavialidae; genus Gavialis; species Gavialis gangeticus. The sequence continues at coordinate 80,709,198 of NW_017729022.1, forward strand.
TTTTTAAATTCATTTTTAAATTAGGGAAGAAGAAATACTCTTGGTAAGTTTCAACAGATGTTTAATTTGGATATTTAGTTTGGACACGAAAAAAGGAGATAATATTCAAAGTAAAGCTTGCAGCAACTGTATTCAGTGTAGCAATGCTAATCCTTTTCTCGCTGAACTGATATACAGCAGCTGTCTTTGCTGAACATAGACAGTATCATTGTGGAATAGCAATGTACCACTTAACAAGGTCAGTTATTCTGAGGTGCTTAAAGGCAACACTTGCCCTAAGCAAAACAGTTCTTTAATAAAAATCTACATAGCATGTAATCTCCAGTGCCAAAACAGTAAAATGTTAAATAAGTCTTATCTGGTTTTCTTGAAACAAGACAACATGTAGGTTAAGTAGGGGACTAAATAGTTATGTGAGTGATACATAAGGAAGATCATATGAACAGCATAGAAACTTATATAAAAACACTGCAAAGAGTTGTCAGGTTGGTATGATCAGAATTTTACACCAATTTATTTCTATTTTTCTCCACCTCTGACTCTGAACATTTTGATACAACAGCTCAAATGTTCTGCCAAGGTTACATAATGTACATTGTTGATTACATAGAATACTTCTATTTACAGCACCTTCATTACTGGTACTATGGTAATGATGATTGTTAGGCACACTGATTGGTCATTGATTCTTTCCTCTGCTATGTACTGTATATTATAACATTTGGTAAGCGTCATTAATACGAGAAGACTGCTCGTTTGTCTCACACTCAGGCAGAATATGCTGAATTTTTCCAACTCTATCAGCAGCAATTTTTTTCTCAACAGCTGCATAACATAAGCTATATCACGTTTTTGTCCTGTAGACTATATTTATACTGCAGAGAAGGAACAGACAAGGAGACATGGAAATGTCAGAGCCTTTCTCCTTTAAATAAATTAAGGCCACCTGACCAAGAGCAAGTAGTATGCTAATTAGCAATGAGTGGGCTGGACTTATATTTTTTTTCATTTGGAAACCAAATGGGAAGCCCAAAGATGCTAAAAGGCAACATTTTACTTAGCTACTTGTCTTGCTGTCAGGTTCTGTGCAAAATAAATTCAGCTATCTTTCACTTAGCTACGCAAATCCACTACTCGGAAAACCAGCTTGATTCATCTTCTACAGGAAAGAATCCTTAACTAGGAACACTGTGCACTGTTGCAATAGAATCTGTGTGTACTGTAGATCACCTGAGTATTTGTCAGAACTGACAATGAGCTAAGGTTCTGTGTCTGTTGATTTTTGGCAAGGAAAAAAATACACTACAGCAAAATCCTACCACCTTTGATCCAAGCCATCAACCCTACCTGCAGGAGATATTTCGCCACAGAATAGTCCACGCTAAATCTTTATAACCCCACCATTCGCGCTATTCCTTTACAAGTAAGGCCTCAAGCTAGCATCCTGAATTTGGGAGCTGGAAGGAAGAAAACAACTTGGGCATTTTAATTAGCACACAACATTTTACTTCAAGTTCTTTCACCTTATCTTTCTCAAGTACCGAATAGAACCCCCCCACCCAAAAAGAAAAACAGCACCAATTCATCTACTTGCTTGAAATGCAAAAATATACTTACGATGCAAGCGTGCAGGTGAATAAAAATAAATGCCTCCTTAGGTTTAATAATTAGCTTCCAGGGAAGAACGAGAACAAAACCAGCAGCAATTGTGATAGAAATTAGAAGACAAGTACATAAACTATATCAGTGCAGCAGCAAAATACAAAGTTCTTGTTAACATTCCAATTCACCCCATCATCAACATTTTTGTGCAATAAAAAAGGCCAGACTCTCTGGTCAAGATCAGAAACCTCAATTGTTCATAATATTAACTCAGCCATTCTTAAGTTAAGCTATTACTGCTCATTTAAAAAAAAAATAAAAGGAATTAAATACAACTCTCACAAAAAGGACTGCATTTTATAAACACAGAATTATGGTGCAAATAAAGTGAAAAATAAATAACATACTCTTAAGAACAGAAAAGAAAATCTAAACTGGTTCCTATGGCTGAACTTGGGGGATGTATAGATAGGATTTTGTAACATTAATTTTTTTTTTAATATTGGCTTATGTCTCTCAGGATTCCAGAGGGTAAAGCCAAGCAGCTGGGAGGAACATTTTCTCAAGATGTTACATTTTGCTAAACTTCAGTCAAATAGCAAAGTTTGAATACAATCAGAGGAACCATAAAAAGTCTTCTTGACAGGCTGGGCTCTGTGCTTTGTGTTCTTCTTCTCAACCTTCCCTCAGTTGCCAAAACTGCGGATATGAATCCAGACTTGTCAATGCAGCAACAAGGCAGGATTGTCTGCCAGACCCGTTTGGGAGCAACCTGTATCATTGTTGCATGAATTCCATTCTGTTTGGTTTTTTTATTCTTACGTTGCATATGAAGATTAGGGATAAGGAGGAGGCTTAGAGAGACAGTTGAGAGGGGCACACTGAGAGCTGGAATGTGGCTGCTCTTCCGGAAGAGCATTAGGACTGAAAATTAAAAGAAGAGAAAAAGTGCTTAAAATAAGCAGCCAGCTTTTCATGCAAATGTAAATAAAACAGGTACGGGAGCACATCTCCAAAGGTGATGAAACCTGTCCAAATACACACCCTCTGTTTAAATACAAGCAAAGATCTGCATATATGCACTATGTACAAATGGCACCAGCACATATAAATCAGGTGCTGGAGATGTCTTCCTCTCCAGTTTGCACATACAAATGCTATTTGCATGTTCAGATGATAGATGCTATGCAGGCAAATGAATGTGTGTGTAAACTGGTGGGAGCAGTTTCGAGGGGAATATACAAGTGCCATTTTTATGTGCATGCTACAGATTTTATACATGCCAATGACTGACTGTACCAAACTGTGCCATTTTAGAAGATGGCTTTTTACCCTCTTTGGAAATGTGATCCCTTTGAAAATACAATGTCTCAACCAAAGCATTCCTACAAAAAACCTACATTACCACTTTAAATAAAGCTCCCAAGGTTTTCAGTAACATCTTATTTAATTTCTAAATAATTTTAAGACAGGTTTGATTGATTTTTTAAAATTCTAGTTCTAGAAACATCTTCACCCCATAAACTCTTACTCTAAATATTTAGATCTAGGTTTCTTTACAAGGGTGACTTTCACCCTTAGAAATATTTCATATCTGACAGCCCTTAATTTTTCAAGAGAAGGTGCAGCTAGCTGGGCTTCAGGTACAGTGTACAAGTGAATTAATCTCAGGAACACCTGCAGAGTCTAAATCTACCTGGAAACCTTTTATTTTTTATAGCTTACTATGGATGTTGGAACTGCTCCAAGTTCAGCCATGTTGTACATGAGAAAGCCCAATGGTTCATGTCCCTGTACTTCCAGGGATGGTGGGTCTTTTCCATTTTTTTCCTTAAGAAACTATTCCCTATTATCTTTCCAATACAGACTACTGGTGAATTGCATGTGTTGGCTCAGGGAATGCAATTAGTCTGTTGCTGAATATAAACCAATTTGAAATGTTAAATATATTTGGAAATGCATAACTGGAAATGCCAGAGGCATTGAAAATATAGATATAGATATATAGAATGTAATTAGGGAAACAAAGAAATGATGTCTGATTTGCTCAAAGAGAAGGGTGTGCACCATCACCACCGGGATTTTACCTTGCAAGATTAATGGTTTGAAATCAGAGGAGTCTAACAGAATTAAAAAAAGAGTAGAAAAAGTGTGGGCTTGCATATTTTAATTCAGGGGTGTGCAACTTATTTGACTTTCTGGGCCAGACAACTGACCTCTGGTGGTGAGGTAGTGGCTCGTCAGCACAGCTGCCTTGGATGCTCCAGAATCCAGAAGGTGAATGCCATTGCCATTCACCCCCTTTCTGCATCTGCTGACAATTTTAGTTGCCAATGGTGACTAAAGATCTTGAATTTGACAGCCAACAGGGGGGTAAGCAGCTTCTATTTCAGGGCTAAACCCTCTTGGCACTGACCAAACCAAATACTTATGCATGTGAGGGATCCTGCTGCTGGATTAGTGCCTGAAGTGTTCAGCATTTTGTTGGATTATGTTCTGGGGATTTACATATGGATTCAAAAGCTTAGTTCTAGGCAGTTAGGTTTGAATATTTTAGCCCAGATGTTTTTTCTCCAAGTTATAGCTGAGTTTAAAAAAAAAATCAATGTAATGTTTTCTAAGACTGCACTTTTTTTGGACTGCAGTGCGTTTTATGGAGAAGGGGTTTGAATTAGCTCTTCACCTATCTCAGTTGTCTATTCATAAAGCAGGAAGCTGGGGAACGAAGACATCTACATTTAAGGAGAAATGTCTTCCTTTACCAAGAGCCAGCACAAGATCTCTGAACCGCTTAAACCTTCAAGATAGGAACAACAGGCACTTTTTTCTAGTATTTCTGTAATTGGTCAAAAATGTTAGAACGGGTTATTTATTTATTAATTTTCTTTATGAAGGGACCCATGAGGGGCTTCCTACCTGTACAAACAAGCAAACAATGTACAGTGATATACCTGGAGACATATGGGGCTGGTGAGGAGATGCCTGTAGACAGTTAGTCTCATACAAATATATCCCACTTGCTCAAAATATGCAACATGTTGATGTAGTATTAAGCTCATCTTTCTATTTGTGGTCCTGTAGCTGCCTGTCTTTTTTGTTTTCAAAGTTGTCTATCATTTTGGTATATAAAAACATTTTTGTGGATACAGAAATGAAATATTTGTCTCACCGTTCCCTTATCAAACAGTAACAGATATTAGGGACATGAGGAAAAGACAAGAAAATTACAAGGTAATTAGCATAGACATTTTAAATATTTTTTGTACCAAAACACACACAGTATTAATCATTTGCCATCGTAGTCAGTTTGAGTCTCATACAGTCTTTATCCTAAGGCTGTATTGTCTTTCAGAGAAAAGATATAGTTCGGTCATTCAAATTAAAATAGTAGTACAGAGACAAAAGTTACATCATTCACAAGTTAAAATCAGCAAGGGAAACGGGCATGCCATGTGCTTGTTGGGTAGTATGTATTCATGCAAACAATACGGCAGCGGATCCTGGAGCTTAAGCATCAGGTTTCTTCAGCATTTTAGATAGTGTGAAATGATAGCAATTGCAAGCTGTAAAACCAAACAATACAAAGACAGGGAAGAGTATAGGTTTGTGGATTTATAACTGTGATTAAACTTGCATGTTATTACAGCTAGACCTGTATCCCTACATGTATGCTAAATGCTGCTTTTAATGTCTAGCCTTCGTTCATGTTTTTAGGGAACTCTGTGTAATGGGCAGAATTATTTATGGATCTGTTAATTCACCTAATCTATGACAGTGTCCGTGTCACTTCTCAGAGGTAGGATTCTTATGTGTTTTTAAGAGGATTGCAGTATTAGTTGAAGTCTTCACTCGCAATACTTGAAATACTAATCATTCTAAAACCAGCTGGAAAGCATTATGTAAAGCCTTTCAGTGTTACTAATAACTGGTATTTCCTCTTTCCTAAAACCATCTCATTTCATAAAACATTACCAAATGTAAGTACTATATTTTATGGCGTATAGGTCAACACAGTGTAAAAGTTGACCCCATATTTCTGTACATAAAAGTTAGGATTTTTGGATATCTATTGTATAAGTTGACCCCACTTCAGTGTGTGATGTGTTAGAAGCCCCGGCGGGCTCATGGGAGAGGTGGCAGGCTGGTGGGGTCCCAGGAAGTGGGATCAGGCCCCTGGGAGCTTGGGCGGTACATGGCCTGCTGGCAGCCCACCTGGCTGGCTATGAGGCGCTGCTGCAGCGGAGGGAAAAACTGGGCGCCTCCCTCCCCACAGATCAGGGGCTGCCCAGCCTGTCAGCAACTTGTCCCCCTAGCTGCAGGGCAGGTAGGGAGGCTCTGCCAAAAGCAGGATCAGCACCCCCCAACCCCGCCCCACTTCTGCTGGCTCCTGTGACCAACAGGACACCTGGCACTGCCTGGGAAGGGGCTGGCTTGCCCCACAGACAGCACAGGATGTCAGGAAGGGCAAGGGGGGAGGCCATCCCTGCCTGACACCCCTAGCCTCCCTCCCCAGCCCCTGCCTGACACTTCACACTGCGCATGGGGCAAGCCAGCCCCTTCCTGGGCAGCACAGATGTCCTGGTGGTTGCAGGAGCTTGCTGAAGGCAGCAGTGAGGGGCCTGATCATTCCTGTTGCAGAACTTCCCTGCCTGCCCCTGGGGCAGGGGGTGAGCTGCTGGTGGGCCAGGTAGCTCCTGAGATGTGGGGGGGGGACAATCCTTCCCTCCCTAGTGGTTGCACCCCCTGGGGCTGGCTGGGTGGGCTGCCAATGGGCCATGTGCTGCTCAAGTTCCCAGGGAGCTCCTGGGGGGGGAGGTGTCCAGGCACCGTTGCTCATAGGGGACAGTGTATAAGCCAAGGCTGAATTTTAAGAGTTAAAAATCTGGCTTCAAAATTCAACTTATACACCGTGAAATATGGTAGGTCATATCTATAATGCATCAGCAGTGGGCTATATTGACATATGCCACATGCTTTCTGTACAGAATTATAGTGTTCATATAATAACATATTACATTTTAGAAATACTTTATTGCATAGCTTAGATGTTTGCAAGTTTCTGAAGAATAATATGGGACTGTGTATATATTATATGAGCTTAGCAAAAGCCGTATATGGCCCAATGGGCACTTCTACACGTGTCGCTATGGTATTATTGTTACTGTGCTGTGATTTAGTCTTTTCTTCAGTACTTCGTTAGTACTTCCAAAAGTAGGAACTTCCCTTCCGTCACCATGGAGGGAAGGAGCTACTTTTGCAAGTACTAAATCACAGCAAGGTAACAGCCCATACTGCATCGTGTTATTTTTAGCAGCTACTTCGCTGTAGAGGTACGGTGTACTGGGGGAATGTGTTGCTACGGTGAAGTAGCTGCTAGTCACATGTAGACACTTGCAGATGCTATGTTGCCATAGCATGTGGCTACGGTGATGTAGCATCATGTGTAGATGCACCCAATGTACAGTAGAATCCAGATCATTCATATCTGGTTCATTCTCAACTATATTAATTTGCAGCTAACTGCAGAATTCAGGATGAGCTGCTAGGCCATTTGCAGTGGTTTTTTACTTTCAATAGCACCACTTCTCGCCTCACCTGGAACTCATCAGTAGTCCCACGTCACTGACTGGAGAAGCAGAAACCTTTAGAAGAACAGAAGCACTCCAGCAGTCCTATGCAGCTATTGGCTGCAGCGCTGTAAATCCCTGGTTATTTTACAAAACCTCACCTTCTCGTCAGGTGTGAAATATTTGGGGGTTCTACTGTACTGTATCATATACTCATAGGATAATTATATAGCAATAGTTTATCACATGCCCAATGCAGTAAATCATAGACATGTGGGTACAGGTGATAATGGCAGAACATCAGCATTTAGCTAGGACTCCAAAAATCTTGCTATTTATTCCAAACTCTGGGGGGCTAGAAATTGGGGTTATGTCATGGCAAATTAGTCAAGATTTCCACCATTCATTAACCATTGTTTGGTTTATTGGGAAATTCAGAAATGCTTCTCTCAGAACATTTCCAAATCTATCTACAATATTTCGAAACAAACCTTAACATAAACACGAGCCAATAAGGAACTTGACCAGATATTTCTGAATCTGAAAGGTTAGTGTTAGATTCAGTTTGGATTTGTTCTTACTTTACCCAGTGCTGTTCACCAACGCCTATTTACAGTCAATAAGAATTACGCTGGATTCAACATACTTTATAACTATCAAATAATCTGCAAAGGTATGTGATCACCGCTTAGTATCAAGATTAAGTATATTTTATATGGATGCCATTTAAGTAACCATCCTCTTTCCCCACCAAAAAAATACAACCCCCTTATGATCAGGAATATTAACTATTTTGAATACAAATAGATTTGATGTATCCTTGGACGTGGAAAACATTTGTGTGACTTTCACTCAAAATAAGCTATTGTGTGGTCCCAGCAGAGGTGCTGTAGAGTGGTCATGTTGCTGTAAACATGTTGCGGTAGCAGGACACGGCAGGAACATGCATAGCTTTCTGTTAAAATAACTAAATGGGTGACTCTTGCTCTTCTCTCAGACGCCTTCAGATTTTACTCTAAATACCAATTACTGAACTTGAAGCAGTCACATATTCATGCTATCATGCTGTTGTCCTGATAACCAATCTGTTGCTGTGTTTTACCACTCTCTCAGATAAAATTTAGGGTATGCAGCTATTTGGCAACAGCATGCCAGGCACTATTGTATAGCCATCACACCCAATAATGCATATTTTTCTCTTAGCCAGAACAGCACCAAACTGATGATTATTTTTTAAAGGCCAAAACATATATGCATGTTATGGGATGACTAACATGCATTTCTGAAAATGATTAACCACAAATTGCTTCTTTCCTGTGTCCCTTGGTTTTGCTTTAGTGGTTAAACACTGTATGAAAAGCATTTTCAACGACATTTTCAAATCTGCTTCTAACTCCTGATTTGCCTTCCTACCCGGGAAAAGCCCTAGACCATTACTGTGGGTCTAGAACCTGTACTGATTTAGTTTACCATTATATTCTGCTCTCCCACTGCACATGGAGAGGGTCCAAATCAAGTCCTTGCGTGCAAAAGGGAAGGGAAGAGAACAGAGGTTCTGCAGCACGCTCTCCACTTCCCCAAGGCCTATGAAAATCCCTTTGCTTCTCTACTATAGGTCAGAGCTTTGCAGACTATGAGGAAAAGGAGAAGCAAGTGAATAATTACATAAAGTGACACTCTAAACTCGTGGGAATGTAATCGTGTAAAATTATATTAAGCGTTTGCATTGTCTTATATAACATTCCTCCTCTACAAGGTGATCTCCGCTTGAGGACTAATTCAGGAACATGCTTGCAACCTGATGAGATTAGATGAAACCATGGCTCCTGAAGGAGGACAAGGAAGAAATATGGTAGAGGAAAGTGGAAAGAGGAGTATATATGAATGTCCAGTGCATGAAAACTCTGGACCTCACTGTGGATTTCTTGAAATTTGAACAATGATAGTTTTGAGCAGTCTAGTCCCTGTTCTCCTCACTAGAAAATACAAAGGCAAAATGGCTATCACCAGTAATACAATTCAGAAAAACCTGAGACTTTCCATTGGATTTTGCCTTTTCCCACAGGTTTACTTGAAGAACAGAAAATATATTCAAGTGAATTTGTAATGGCAGTGGTTCTTCTTTTCTGTGACTTTCCCAGGGCCACTGGGAGAGCTACCAGAACAATTAATGGATTAGAATTTAGCAGTGCCTCAATTCTAGTCTAGTAATTGTACAATCCTTGTGTTCTGATCTGCTTATGCAGAATTCACAGAGGTGTTGTAGGAAAGTTCATCTCTGGAGGGGGAATAACTTTGCTTTGAATAGGGTTTTCTTGAATGCCAGATGCAGAATGAAAAACAAATTAGGATATTCCAAGTAAGAGCATCAAATGTGGTTGCATGTATGCAAAGGACATATATTACTTGGCAAATGATGCAAATGGCAACATTTTCTGTTCAAGAAACAGCTGATGATGATAACAACAGTTCACTTCTGCTTTCTCTGTTTTGCTCTCCAAATTACTCAACTCCCACAGAAGCATGATTTGATCTTTGCATGGTCTACAGCAGGGGTCAGCAACCTAAGGCATATATGCCCTATGTGGCATGCGGCATGGTTTTTAGTGGCATGCGGGCTGCTTCCCACCCCAAGGGGCGGGAAGAGGCGTGCCCAGATGGAGCAGCACATGGCTGCCTGGAAACAGCCTTGTGCTGCCGCTGACCCTTGCCATCACTGGACCCCAGCCCCGGGACACTGCCAACTCCAACCAGGTAAGCCACTGGCACCAACCCCAACCCCACCCTCCCATGGCCCCAACCCCATGCTGCTGGCCATGTGCCGGTGGCAGGCCCCAGTCAGCACCACCGCTGCTGCAGGCCCCGGGCCCGGCCACATGCTGCTGGTGGTCCCGGCCCCAGCCTGAACCATTGCTGCTGCGGGCCCCGGCCCAGTGCCAGCACTGGCCTGCAGTCGTCAGCAGCATTGGGATGGGGCCAGGGCCGAGGCCGCAGACCTGCATGGGCCCTGGCCCCATCGCAGCGCTACAGATGGCCCCGGCCATGTGGTGCCAGAGGGCCTGGCTGGCACCACCACCGCCACTGGGCCAGAGCCATCGGCAGTGCTGGGATGAGGCCGGGGCCCAGGCCTGTGGACCTGCGCAGGCCCTGGCCCCATCCTGGTGCTGCCGACGGGCTGGCCACATGTTGCTGGTGGGCCTGGCCCCAGCTGGCACCTCCACCACCACTGCCCACCCCAGCCCAGCGCCACTGCTGGGCTGGGGCCATTGGCAGTGCCAGGATGAGGTTGGGGCTTGGGCCCATCTTGGTGCTGCTGACGGCTATACTGACTGCCCTGGCCATGCGCTGCTGGCAGGCTGGGCCCCGGCCCCATCCCAGTGCTGCCGGCGGGCCCAGCCCTGTCCCCATCCTCGTGCTGCTGGTGGGCCCAGCCCTGTCCCCATCCCGGTGCTGCCAGTGGGCTCAGCCCCGGCCGGCACCTCCACTGCCACTGCTGGGCCAGGGCGATCAGCAGTACCGGGATAAGGTTGGGGCCCAGGCCCATCTTGGTGCTGCTGAGGGCCCCAGCACCAGCCCTGGCCATGCACTACTGGTGGGTCTGGCCCTGGCCAGCACCTCCACTGCCACTGCTGGGCTGGGGCGATCGGCACCACTGAGATTAGGCCAGGGCCCCAGCCTGGTGCTGTTGGTGGGCCCGGCCCCAGCCACGTGCTACCGCTGGGCCAGGCCCTGCCTGGAACCTCCATCTCCCACCCCAGCCCAGCGCTGTGGCTGTCTGCAGCATCGGGGTGAGCCCGGGGCCGGGGCTGGGGCCCATGCAGGGCCAAGGCCAGGGCCCACGCAGGGCCAGGGCCATGGACCTGCACGGGACCCAGCCCCATCCCGGTGCTGCTGAAGGCCCCGGCCATGTGCTGCCAGTGGGCCCTGTCTGTCGCTCCAAGCTCCCCACTCCCCTGGCCACACTTACCCTGAAGGTGGGGGCAGCAGTGAGGGGCTCAACCCTTTGTATTGTCCACAGTGCTCCCATGCACACAGGGGAAGTGTGACCTGGATGGTACGGAGCTTGCAGCAGCAGGCAGCTTCCCTGTGCAGTCCCTCTGTGTGCTGCCACTCTTGGTTGCACATGCTGCGTTTGGGAGGGCCCAGGGGAGGGCAGCACAGCAGGGAGCATCGCCAGTACCTGCTGCCTCCTTGGAGCCCGAGGTATCTGCTGCTTCCCCGGAGGCCGGGTCTTGGAGGCAGCTCGGGCCGCGGCTGGGGCGGGGACGCAGCAGCTGTTTGAAGCCTCCTGCAGCTGGTCCAGGTTCTGGGTAGCTGCTGATAGCCACGGAGCCTGGGCTGGGGGGCAAGGGGCAGCAGGCCCGGGGGGCAGGGGCAGCAGGGGTATGAGCAGAGCTGAGGGGCAGGGGCTTTGGGTGGCGGGCAAGGGGCACAAGCAGGGCATCCTGCCATGTACCCCCTGCCTTCATTTTGTTTTTCTGGCGTGCTGGCACTCCGGCACCTTCCAAGGTAGGTATTGTGAGTTTTTTGGCACTCCAGCCAAAAAACGTTGCCTACCCCTGGTCTATGGGCAAGGAAGCTGAGTCAACTTTTACCAAGTTAAAAGACTGTATTGGTGGGGACAGAGTCACACAACTCAGACAGACAATGACAGGGCTTGCTCAACTCTCCTAAGCTCCTTTGAAAACTATTTTCTATACAAATAGCAACTTTTCCACATTTCTAAAACAGTAAGTACCTTATTTATGGCAAAAAAAATTAAATTCTTGACTACTTTGAGGGAAATTTTTTTATCAGACTTTTCAGTGGTAGGTGAGTAGGTCAAGGATGGAAAAAGATTTGGGTACTTCAAATACTCTTTTATGAGGGGAGAGGGAGTTTCCTCTTTCAAACCCAATATTTTGATTTATTTTCTTACAATAATAGTTAGACCTTCAATAGCACTTGTTTACCCAAAATATTTCAAAGGGCTTTAAAAAGGTGAAGCTTCACGCTGCCCGCTATAAGATGTGAAAACTAAACATCACCAAGGTTTAAATGACTTGCTCAACCCCCTCCTGGTGAGTCAGTGTTAGAAAACATGCTGGAATTTATGTCTCCTGACCCGCAGTTTCCTCTCTCTAGTGCATCACCCCAAAATCAAATACTGTTTTTTCTTTAGCTGTAAAACCCACTGACAGCTGTAATGACATGTTTAATCCTGCTACCCTAGTTGAGGCAAAAATCCCATTGATTTTACCCACAATAAATGTATTTTGACTATACTGAAAAAAATGTCTGGATATAAGCACGGAAAAATTATCCCAAATTATTTTTTTACTTTTGATTTGTGCACAAAAGCACAGCTTCCTTAATACATGCAGGGAAGAAAAATGGTATTATGCAATGACTACAAAATATATCACAGTAGCTCAAGTTGTTATAAGTTTACTATTAGTTGTGAATCTTGTAAACAGGAAAGACTATTTGTATAGGAAAGGCAAGGGCAGATGCATATTGGATACAGCATGCAGCTATATGGAAAAAGAAAGAGTTAGCTATAGTTTACCTGACAGTCTGGCAATGTGGCCCCCCGGCTAGTTGTGCGCCGTGTGGCGGTATGGAGGCAGCAGGCTGCTGACAATCTATAAGAAACTGATAAATTAGACATATATACACAGATTACAGAGCAAGGGGTTAGTAACGGTAGTAAACAGGGTCTGTAGCTGATGGAGAGATTTAGTGAGGATTGTGAGTTTGGTTCCTGATTTTACAAAAACACTTGGTTTCTGATAGTAAACTTAGTTTCTTTCATAAATATCAAGTGAAACATTTACACTCAACATTGAAATGTGCTGGCAAAGTTTTGTTCAGCTGGAATTTTACATTGACAACATTTATTGACTGCATATGAAGCCCATATTCAATACAGGTCTCACGGGAGCCTTTCCACTGATTTAAACTGAAACAGATCATGCCCTATTAAGCATTATTTTACTATAGTACATGGGTGCAACTGCTTTACTTATTTATATGAAGTGACAGTATAAGGGACTTTAACATTCTCAAGATACCTTATATCAAGTTCTGTTTCTCTGGGAACTTAGGAAGTAAATAATATCCTGTGGCATGTCAGCTACTATCAAAATATGGTCTTTGCAAAATATTCCCCAAAACACTGTAGCCTGTCAGTAGTAGCAGTGAGATGATGTGGGGTTCAGGGAAAGAAGAGGAATTTATCACCGTTTAGCTTTCACTGCTTTGTCCAAATTGTTTAATTCTGTCAGAGATGTTTCTACCCAAACCATTTTCAAAACATTTTGTTAATGGATATTTTGTCAAATAAATGTAACAACATAATTGTCCTCATCTCTGTGTTTACATGTGACAGGGTTTTTAATTCAAATAACAATATTTTCTACATTTCCTGGATTTGAATAACAATTGAAAGAGCAACACCAGCCTTTTTGGTCATTTCTAACTTAAAATTAAAGATCTGAACCCCAACACTGTACTTCTCCATTAAAAAACACACTGTTTAGCCCTTCCATAAGGGGACTGATCCAGTCTATGCCTATGTTTCCAGGCTTATCATCAAGGCATGCTGATCATCAAGATTTCTGCTGGTGACATCCTGGCCTCACTGAAATCAAAAGTAGTTTTGTCCTTTACAGTAATAGGGTATATGAATTGGTGCCTGATCTGAATGTTATAACTTGATTCCTTGGCTAGGTTCAGTTCTCTAATGCAACTATTCAGAGAGAACAGAAACAGAAACTATTTTTTAGTATATTTTAAATACAAAATTCAGGAGGCAGCCCAGCCAGTCTCCTCGATATCATAATATATATATTTTTCTTTCTTATTGGCTGCTGTTCAGTATACAAAATCCTCTTGCAGAGGAGGTGCATAAACTGGTACACTTGCAGCTCTGTTTCCAGCACTTTCAAATCAGTTCAGTTCTCTGGTTCACTCTAGTGGAAGAAATTGTTAGTAATCTATGTCATGGTTCTCCAGATAGCTTCAATTATATTACTGCTCCTCTCTCTCATAGGACAGGATACCTTTTTTGCATACGCACAGTGTGTGTGCGTGCGCGCACGTGCGCATTTTGTGTGTGTGTGTGTGTGTGCACGCGCGCACATTTCCTATGGTAACCTGTGCTACCCTCTGGTGGTGCAAGTAGGCATAGACAAATCATGTTCAGTACTTAGCTTCCTCTCACTTCAGCTAATAGAAATGCATGTTGGACACTGAAGACTGTCAAGTAGGAAGTGTGTCAAGAATTATTTGGTAACACAACAAAATTTGTCATATGCCTGGTACAGAGATGATCTCTTAGCACAATTTATGAAACACTTTGTTTGAAAGGCTGGTTCCATGGCTCTTCTCTCTGAGCAAATTTGTGTCTTGCTTGCTAGATGGATGCCTATACAGACCTACCTAACTGTAGAAGGGGGATAGAAGGTTTACAAAGAAGGTTTATATTTATTTCCCCAAACAAATTAGTTTTCACAAGTCCAATGCAAAGTAATTTCTTAGAACAGATAGATGCAAGCCAACAAGAAAAGAGAAGACAGAGTAGAATGCTTGGTGATGAAAAGGTGTAGATAGACTTTGTAAATATAGAAGAAAATGTTTCTTTAAGCTTTGCCAGGAACAACAGACTAATTTATGGTTCCTTCATAACACCCAAGTCATCTTGTGAACATTTTATGATACCATTTTGCCAGTTCTGGCAGAATGCAAAAATGGAAAGCCATGTTCTACAAGCCGTATGCAAGCTAGTTGATATTTATTTAACATGAATCCCATTGCCTTCACTTGGGCACTAACTACTTAGGGGCAGTCTGGCAATGCATCTTCTGGTGGCAAAGCTCGCACTGGGTGCACTGGGATAAAGAGTTAGACTATGGAGATGACTTTGATACACATGGAAAATTTATTTTTGAGGGAAAGAGGCTCTATTCTTCTGACATCCTTGCAGCTCTGCCAGAAATGAATTTGGCCTTCAATTTGGCAAAAGAGCAGAAGTTAAAAAGCTCTGTGCCCATCTTTGCTTATGCCATGCTAATCTTAACATATTCTGTGGTACCTTGTGTTTAAAGATGTTAATTGGAAAACCAAATACGGTCCCTTTAATCCTCTAGGTCTAAGGGCCTTCATTTTGTTTTGTTATTTAAATAAAAAGTAATTATTTTACTTGAAAGTAAAACATGAGGAAAAACTAAGAGATCATGACTGTTCAGCCTGTGGAAGAGAAGACTGAGGAGGGGGATTTGGTGGCCATCTATAAGTATGTAATGGGTGAATATTGGGAGCTGGGAGAAAAAACTGTTCACTAGGGTGCCCCATGGGAGGAGAAGGAGCAATGGCCATAAACTGTTAGAGGATGGTTTCAGGTTGAATGCAAGAAAGAACTTCTTTATGGCAAGGTTAACCAGGATCTGGAATAGATGTCCCAAGGAGGTGCTGCAGTCCCCAACCTTGGAAGTCTTCAAGAGGAGACTGGAAATACACCCTGCTGGGATCATTTGATCTCAGCACTATTCCTGCCCAGAGCAGGGGGGTTGGACTGCATCTTTTAAGGTCCTTCCCAGCCCTGAACTTCTGTGATTCTATGACTTGAACTTTCATAGGACCTAAGTCATGTTACCACTAGGCTAGTTTCAGTTCTCATAACCTGCAATAGAGAAGTAAAGAGCACAAGGATCTCTGATATATTGGCTAATGCTGGTTTCTCCTTTCAGATCTAATGCCTGATGCCAGATACAGGCCAAACAGAATCCTAAAATATTCAATTCAAAGTTGCACCTGTTCACAATCTGACTAAATCTGGCCCTATAATTCCTGTTGAAAAGAGAACCTCTTACATGTATTTCCTGCCTTTTTTTCCTCTGGTGAAGACACCATAACAATGTTCTTCCCTAGTGTCACAAGGTGTGCTCTGCCCTTTGGACTATAAACTGGACAACTCCATTCACTGTAACAATGCTTACCTGTTTTTAACATCTGAGAAATGGGCATGAATTTGTTGCCATCAGCAATGTCCTCTATAAAAGTTCTAAATGTGACTATTTTAGCCCCACCCATTCTGGCTCCATATAATGGAATCAGCATAATGGTACATTTTGATTTTGGATTAAAATTAAAACTCTATCTGTACAAAAGGCCACTTGATATTATTAAGGATCTAGAATAGCAAGGGATCCACGACCAAGAGAAGCACCAAGAAATGTGAAGCTGATGCTCCCATCTTTTATAGAAAACTTTCCTTGATCCCTTCATCTTGATATAACTTGTAGAACAGTCTTAATTCCCACCTAGAATTTCTGTAATACCTACTTGCATCAAGGTGGTATCATGTCAGCTGATGTCACTTGAACTTGTGGCATAAATCTTGGGGAACTTGATAATTTGGTCTGTGAAGATATATTACTGAAAAATTACCTGAAAAAAGAAGCTGACTCTAAGTCATAGTGAATTATTCTCTTTCCTTAGATGTCAAAACCTGAGAGATTAAATAGATTTAATGTAATACTCTGTCTGATACAATAAATCAAGAGTGCTGAGCAAGAAAACCCTTTTTTAAAAAAAATCAGTATTCTTCTGAACACTAGAAACTAGTTGTGCAACCAGAGAAAACGCATTGTAATAGTTTACATGTCCTACAATCGGTTCCTTCTGCTCTAAAGTACAGAACAAGGCAAATGCATCACTTCCAAAGTCAAGACAAATGCAATTTGTGGAGCAGAATAAAGAAGAGAAAAGGCAAAAACCTTGCCAAGATGAGACAGACTTCCAAACTCAAATCTGACAAGCTGGGAGAAATCCCGGCAGCCTTTAAATTGCGAGAAAATGTTTTTCTATCTATGATACATCTACATATTAATTTTCACTCTATGCAAGCCAACTTTTGTGACAGTGTACTGCAGCTTCTGTTCCATTATCTGGCTGCTTGAATTCGCTTCCTATCAACATTTAAATGTGTATTTCTCTTTATTTTCCAACTGATGCCAAAGAAACTCTGCTATTATTAAAAGCTGTCTGGAATCTGATGTAGTGAGATTTCAAGAAGGATGATGACTGCTGCTGGGTATTCAGATGAAGATGAGAAGGGTCTGCTTCTTTCCTGGTGTTGCAAGAGAACTGGATCACATCATCACAGGAAAGAACTGAATAACCTAATGGGTATCACACCCAATTATAAACATGCTAACACGTAAGTGCTTGTGTTTAGTGATCATGAACATATCAGAAGCATGGACTGTAGTAGAAGCGCAAAGTGCTGACACACGTTAGGTGGCAAAGGATAGCTCAAATCATTACTAAATACCAGATTTGACTTAGCTCACTAAAATTGATTTACTGTGGGATTGTGTGGTATGCCTTGCAAATATTTACCATTAGCTTGATTGCAGTGCTATTGATCACTCCTACACTGTTCACTGGATTCCATCATCTGTTTTACTTTGAATACCTTGTTTCCTTCTGATTCTCCTATCTAGGACTTCTCAGTAAAAGGCAAAATCTTCTTTCAGAATTTATCTAGTATTCCCAAATCTGGTTTGAAGAAAAGATTGTTAATAAATGTGAAACTGTCACTTAACTCCTGTGCTGAAGAAGATGCCAGAAATGTTTATGGATATCAAGAACATGGCAATGGAATAACTCAGGGAACTAGGGGATGGAGAAGTAGCATCTGATGGCTGTTTCAGGTAAAAAAGTTCTTACCAGTCCAGTCCTGCTGGGAAAATTGCCTGCATCTCAGCAGTTGTCTTTCCTGGGAGTTCCAAAGACCACGATACTGAAGAGTCATGGAAACTAAAGTACTCACTCAACTCCTCTTGTCCATACTAGATAAGCACATTGCTTACCCTATACTTGTTTTTTGCCTAGATGATGTTCTCTCAGTCTACTTCTATCCATATGTACTGCATCTAAACTTAAACTTTTTGCCACTACACATGCCCCTGGACGTGGGGTTTGGTGTGGGGCAAAATGCCTCACTGCAGGGAAACGGCAGACTAGAGGGGCCGTGGTGGAACTAGAGGAGGGGGGATGCTTTGGCTGGCAGCCAGAGTGTCTCCCTAGAGGACTGAGTCTCTGTGTCTGCTGGTGCATGCTCCTGTGGCATGGGTTGCACTGCGTTTTTGTGGGTTGTTTGTTTTTTTTTTGCTAAGGGGATTTCCTGGTAGCAAATTTTGCCCCTGTGCTGCAAAGAGGTTTGCGGTACCACAAACTACATGTGCCTGCACATCTGGATCTGGCCCAAGAGTCTACTCACATTTTCCCCCTGAACAGATCTTTTTCCTTTTTTAGGGATGTGGGGAGAGATATGACAGGGGAAAAGGATGGAACATGAGATAGGAAACTGTAGAGAAAATTAAGCTGTGGTCTCCACACATCTGCATACAATTTCTCATCTTTCCAGAGGAATTCTTTTCATATTCCCATTAATTCCCATAAATTCTCTGCCTCACACAAAGTTCTCTTCCTTCTGAGCTATTCTTCCTTTAGGAAGGGGTTCACCACCCTTTAATGCTCATGCACTATCACATTTTTAGCTTGGCAGGTTGGCCTTACTGCTTCCACAGTTCTCTGTATGTGAGGGTCAGCAGGACTGTTCACTCCTCAGTATCCTACATGAAACAGTTTTGAGATGGTCCCACAGCTAAGACATTTGCCAGAAAAAGGGTCTGGACCCATTATTTCTTTTGTAATAAGAAGGATTGGATCTTTTCACTGTTGGACTATTGCAGGGATGAGCCACAGTGAGAAGAATGTGGGAGTGACAAGCAGTTCTCTTATCCCACAGAGCTGAGTGTCCAGCTTCTTTAGTAGTATGCCTAGGAACTTCACTGTAAGGCTAGATATTCTACCCTTGTACAGTAGAATAATCTGCTTGGGGTCCTTTACTACAGCAAAGGCTTAGAAATGACACCTGATACTCCTTAATTTAAGCAGTAATTTATAGAAACTTCCAAGGCAGAAACCCAATGCTCTTGAAATAGTGATTTATTGCTTGAATGTATACAAAAAATACAATCTCAGAACAAACAAGGAAGGAAAGTGTTCTATTAACTAAAGGCTTCTTGACAGCATAAGCAAGCTCTCAGCTTGTCGGAAGGGCTGGAATATTTAATTTGTGGTTTGAAAAAACAAGAAATTAGAACAATCTGTCTTAGTACTGAATCCCACAGAACATGATAAAGCTCTATTTATAACAACTTAGGGCATACTTAGTGTACTGCATGAAGATATAGGATTTAATGGGTCAGTAAAATTGTTTCCTGGAATATGTCACACTAATCTTATATTGAAATGGTACAGCTACAGGGAATTGTTGCTCCCCAGCATTTAGCCAGGTAATTTGTCGCTGGTGCAGTAGACAACTGCTTATCTTAGCAATCACAGAATTCCAGATATTTTAGCTCTGCCAGGCAAACAGAAACCTGAAGTCACCCTGACCTCCACTGAATTCACACTCCTCCTCTTTTCCTTCACTTTGTAAGGAGGCGGCCAGACTCTTTCAAGAGCACTCAAGAACATTAGCAGGCATGTTCCTGGATGGGCATGGTCCCATGGTCCCAACCAACCAGCTAGAAGGCATGATGCTATCAGCAGCCAACAGGAGCCAGATGCACAACTCACTACTCTGCCTCTAAGCAGAAATAAAAGGAGTTCTATGCAAGGGGGAATAAGCTCTCTCTTTTGAGTCCTGTCACAGGGAGCTGTATTTCTTTAGCTGTATTTCATGAAACAGTTGTCGCTCTCTTGCTCCAGATGAGCCAGGGCAGCGTTCAGTGAGAGCAACAGATTGTCTCACAGTGACTTATGTATTGAGAGATGACAGAGATAAAAGCAATAGGGGAAATCACGGAAGCAGAAGTGGCATCAAAGAACCCAGGAGTTCAGAAAGAAAGTGGGAAAATGCAGGCTACATTATTAAAGAGGGACTAATGGGAAACAGAGAAATTAAGTAGGTCAGAAGCAGGGAGCTCAGCCTGCCCCAATAACACAATCTGAAATAATGAGGTCCCAATCCTCAGCTGGTATAAATTAACATCCTGGAGGATCCAGCCCTGAAATGATCACAGGCCTGATAGAAGTGGGGATTCGCTAGTGCAGATATGGATGCTGTCTTATCTGCACAAGTCTTTCACTCTTTTCTTTTAGGCACTGAAAGATTTAGGTTCTTTAATTAAATCTTTATCCTTGTTTATACCTATATTTATAAAAAAACCCAAACACTGCGCCCAATACCCAATACGCAAGGCACATGTTGTTTTCTACAAACATAATTAAATACATCTTTTTAAAAAATTCACAACTGGTTCATCCTAAGCTTGTTCCTCTTTGGATCTGTTTTACTCCTCAAACCACTCTCTCTTCCTTTCTCAATTTGCAACTCTATAGCAGTGGACCAGACAGTGAATTGTTCATAATTTTTAATGCTTTGTCCTCTTCTGAAGTACTGATCATTAATATCCAGTGAAAATCTCCCGATCTGTCCATGTGCTCCAATAATTAGGTGAACAAATGATCATATCAAAAGTAATGCACTAAAGCTATATGTCAGCTTTGACTTTCAGCTCTACTTTGCCATAGCTTATATTTAAATTGCATATGGGTTAATTTGTTTTGTTTTTGTTATTTGTTAATGTAACTAAACTGGTTAAATAGATTTTTCTCACCAGACGCTAAAAAGACATAAAGACACTTCTTACCAGCTGTAACTTTTTTTTGTGCTTATTTTTATGTTTCATATCTTGATGCGTTTAGATTTTTATCCTGAATATAATTTGCAGGATGTTTCAAAACACTCCTCACTAAATCTGACAAAAAGCCAAGTGTTAGGTTAGTAAATTAGCATAAATGGGAGTGGACAGGAGCCTAAAAATATATTCTGTTCAGTTTGTTTGTTATACAATTTACAGAAACACCATTTAAACAGATCTCAGCACCCTCTGTATGGTCACTACAAACGTAATAAATCATTTAAAATGTAAACATATCACTTACGATACTATTTACATGGTTTCCCTTCAGACTCAGGTATATATTGTAAGGATCATGCTGGCTCAGCAAACATAGCCAGGGCATAGCTTTTTGTACCATTGCACATGTAAAGGAAGGTTTGACCCAAAACCTCTGGAAGTTAGGAAGCCCCAAAGGCATATCTGGAAGCTATCACAGACCTATCCAACAGACAGCAACATCCCTTCCATTAGTAACACATTGGTGAGTTTAGGGTATAGATTACCAACTCCCAAAGAGCTGTTCTGCAAGAGAGCTAAATAAATGCACTGCTTGTCTAATTTAAACAAGCAGAGATTCTCTTCTGCACAACACTTGATGTATGCATTTATTCTTGGCAGGAATATCAGTAACTCGTGAAACCACATTAAACCTTTTCAAAGAAGAAGATATAAGACAGATAGGTTTTTAAAGGGATTTTCAGGAGATTTCAGTAATTGTTCTTGATAATTGAGGATGGTGGATTCAAGAACACAGGCCCCCTACAGAGAATAAAAGAACACTAGTAACACGTTCAAAGATGTGGTTTGTTGTCTGTCTATTTGAACACAACCTAAAGCCTAGGTTCTGGAGAACTTCAACAAATGCTGCTAAAATGCATGATTCAAATACATTTATAATAATGCAGATAATTTTATGCATATGGAAAAAAAGATCAGTAACCTCTTGATGATAATACTCAAGATTAAGGCATGGACTTCACTGCAATCCTTCAATTCTTTATTTAATTTTGTTTTGTAAATGGTACATGGCTTTCTTGTAAAAACAAATCTTCGTAGGGAGGGTATTTTTTAAAACCCTGTTTATAAAATATAATAAGAAAATACAAATAGAAATTAATATAGCCTGTGGCACAGCAGTGAATTCATGTCACCATAATAATTAAATTATATCGATCGGCATGAAATGTACATTATTGGTCTTGTCTGTGGTAATTAGGAAGGTAAATGTAACAGAGAAAAACAAAGCAAAAAAGGTCCTGTTCACAGTGGCACCAAGAGGTAAAAGTACTTTTAGCCAGCTGATTTCTTGATCTGTTACAGCCAACTAAAGCCCTTGGCAATGATACTGTTCTTGAGTTTTGAAATGGCATTCACAAAGACAATGTACCACAGCTGGAATGATGCAAATATGTACTGCTCATTAAGCTGAGTTAAGTGAGCATATCAGATGCACAATATGGCCCTTAATACATATATATTTTTATATATGCACCAACAGCACATATTAAACAATGAAAACAAATAACACAAAAATGTTTCATTACAAAAGCCACAGAAAACAGAACAAAACAAAACAAATAATGGACATAGAGAATAATCTTAAATTAAAAATTCTGAATTTTTTTTTCGTACACAGCACCTTGTTCACTTAGAGTAGCATCACCCCGAAAAGAGTGATCAAAATAATTTCCATGCTACACATATTAAACGGATGTTGCAGGAAGCTTGTAAAGAAAGGGGAGCCACCTGCCTGGTTAGAAAAATGCAGAGAAGACTTGTATATAAGAATTGACACCATAAATATGAAGACATTCACTGCACATACAAACGCATTCTGTACATATTTGAAGGGTCACAAGAGAACCCAGCCACTGGGTTCAGTGGGCCACCAGAGAATTTATAGGATTTCCTGAATCTGCCCATTTATTTTAAATACACATTTCTAAGAGGAACCTTCGTGCTTCACCTTTTGCTGGAGCTCTGCTTTTTTGATACTAAGCAGCTACTAACTGATCTCATGGGGCTAATATATCACAAGAGAATGAAGATGTTCAGAGCATGCTGGTGAACATGGCCCAGTAGCTAAGGTAGATTAAATTTCAAACCACTTAAGTTTGACAAATTCTTTTGAAATGTACTCCTGGGTTATTATTTATTTTAATATCAAAGGCTGAGTGAATAAATCTAACTGTAAAATGAAAGCTAATAATTTATCTCAAAGTATACATGTATCTGTATCTTACCTATACTATAGGCGCATCTACATGTCGTTGTATGGCGATACTGTTACTGCACCATACTTTAGTACTTTTTGTAAAAGGAAATACTAAAGCATAGCACAGGAACCACCTGAACTGTGGCAAGCGTGTGGTGCACAGTTAGTTTTAGCCACTACTTTGCTGTTGAGGCACACTAAAACGGGGGACCGTGCTGCTACGGCGAAGTAACTGCTAGTCACCTATAAACTCACATGATTAGTACATTGCCATAGCGTGTCATATGTCGTTGTAGTGCATCACTACGGTGACATAGGATGACATATGGATGTGCCCTGTAACTCTTAATCCAAAAGTCCTACAGTTGTTAATGGGCAGTTGTAACCAAAGAAAGCATCAGTTTTCTCTCCTCTCAATTCTCCGTTGGATTAATCCTTAAAGTCTAATTTAAGAAAAAGAGAAGAAAGGATTATTTAAAGCTGCAGGCCACAATCACCCTCATTCCCAAAGACAACTCAGGCATTACTGTAGTTTAGATGCTAGTTGAACAGACTATAAATCTGAAAGGCAGGTGGACCTCCAAATCAGTACATGAGATAATATTTTATGCCAGTGGCCTTGTATTACTTTTCTTTTTTCAAAAAAATAAACCATGCCTAACAGTCCTGCTATCACAAAAGTAAGAGACACTGGACCAAACCAAAGTTTAGGAGCTTAGGGGATGCTTATTATACTGAAATTTACTAGGTTGTGAACTTTTGTGACTACTATCTTTAAACATCCTTAAGGCTAAATACAGACATTCAGGGGCACTGGGGGGGTGTGGCGGAGCACAGTTGGTGCGCTCGCCACGTGGCAGGGGCTGAAGTAGTCTGGGACAAAGCCAGCAGAGAAGGCAGCCAAGCGAAGCCCCTGAATGTCATTCTAAGGGGGCAGGTGTGTGGCGGAGCACCTTTGGGGGTGCTCGCCACTTGAGGGCTTTCACAGGCTCTGAGGGGAGCCTGCTTTGGAGGAACAGCAGGGAAAACCTCCCTGAGGAACTATTTTAAGGGGGAAGGTGTGTGGCAGGCACATAAGTAATTAACAACAAGGCACGGCAGGAAAGACAGGTGGGTGGTGTGCCTAAAGGCAGGTGGGGAAACTAGCACTGTGGATGGTCTGGGACCCCACTATGCCTCAGGGAGGTTAAATAGATTCAGTATGGCTGCCTGATATCAGGCTGGGGAGGCTAGCAGGGAGTTTGGGGGCCCAGCATGCTGGAGGGGGTTGGGGGTCCACCAAGGGATGGGGTGAAGGGGCGACCCATGGGTGGGGCAGGGGGGTAGGCATGACCCACAGATGGGGTAGGGAAAGGGCAGGTGTGACCCACGAGGGGTAGGGAGGGCAGACACAACCTGCAAGAGGTAGGGGGAGCAAGCATGATCTGTGGGTAGGGGATGTAGGCATGACCTGCAGGTAGTGTAGGGGGGCAGATGTGACCCACAAGGGGTAGGGGAAAGACATGCAACTTGAGGGTGGGGGGGAAGGCACAACCTGTGGTGGGTGGAAGGGACAGGCACTTCTGTGAGTGGGGTGGGGAAGCAAGTGCAACCCACAGGTGGGGTAGGAGGAACAGGTGTTACATGAGGGGTAGGGGAGGAGACATGACTTGCGGACTGGGTGGGGTGGGGTTCCCCCACCAAACCTATACTCCCATCTCTCCCGCTCTTCCCCCAACCAGGACTTACTTGCTCTGTTCCGGCAGTGGTGAACTCTGATAAACATAGCTGTACTTGGAGTGGCCTGTGGGTTGAGAGCACTAGCTGGTGGGGAACAAGGCCCCAGGGTTTTCCCAGCCCTGGGGCTGTGCAGGGAAAGTGTACAGAAGTTCCATGCACTGGTTTGACTTAAATCGAATGAGTCTGATACTACACAGAGCCAGGTTTATCTTAAACTGGTTTCTGCAATTTTTAGACCAGTTTGTATGCATGGAACTTCTGTATAGTTACAGGTTTAGACTGGTTGTTGGTCACTGAGACTGGGTCTGTAAGTTTAAGGTTGGCACCGGGACAAGCTAAGTTTAAATTGGGTGGCCATTCTGAACCCAGTTTAACCTCCCAAATGTCTGTACTTAGCCCAAATTAAAAGCAAAGCTAGAGTGTATATAAACAGAAAATGAAAATATAAAATACTCTGCTGTTTGAGGACCCTTTATGGGTACTTCCCTAACTCCTTCCCCAATCAGTGTGACCACTGCACAGAAAGGAACAGACCTGGTGGTAGAGAGTCAGCTTTTATGTCTGGTGGAAATTCCCTTTCATCAAGAGATTTTCTCCTTCCTCCCTTAGAACAGCTTTTTGGTAGCTTTGTACAAAATGGCCAAGAACCTGACTTCACATTTTCCTTATAACATTATATTTAAAAAAATCATAAACTTGTAACTGATTAATAAATAGGTAAAACCAAACAAGAACATTCTGTAAGTCATTTCTGAGAAAAGTACGTTAAATATTCAATAGCTGCACCAAAAACAATTATTTTAAAAAAGAAAATACAACTGGAAAATGAAAAACTAAGGTATTGATGTATTTCTCATCAATTATTTCTGCACTAGCAAGGTGCTAAGCACCTGATACTGACTGCCCTAGTGGTATGGAATTTGAGCATGCTGAACCCCTGGGACATTCCGCACCTTGAAGGATAAAGATAAGTACAGATAAAAAAATGCCCAGACTGTGCCAGGTCATTATGCTAGTCTTCATGGGTAAAATTCTTCCACTGTAGAAGACCACTGACAAGGCCCTCTCCACCGACTGGCTCCACTCAAGCCCCTGTTAAAAGACTGAGAAAGTTGCAAAGGACCTTCTGGATCTGTGATTTTCACTTTCACTGCATGAGTCAACAGGTTTTTTCCTTATTATTTTCCATGTGAATTTTAAAAATTAAATTCTACCTTGATACGTTGCTGGCAACTTTTGGTGATTTTAAAGAGTTCTGTATGTGCATGTATCTGTGAGCAGAATTCATCACAAATTCTGTTCCTTTGTAAGATAGGAAAGCAAGGAAACCTAGTTTTGCAAAACTCCCTTGGAAACAAGTGCTGATAATGTTTGTCTCAAATTCTGATATGGTTTGATTTGCAAATGAGGATAGATATACCATATAAACCAAGACTGGATTTTACATCCAGTATTCTGTGTGTGCTAAACAGGGCATGTCTACAAGTTCATTCATGTGCCGTAATTACAGTGCGTTAAGTTTAATACCTATGGGCATTTATACACATACCTTTGTCTGCTCTGACATACCAGAAATCCACTGCATCACAGCAGACTCTAATTGAGTCTGTGGAGCATGCGAACTGATGCGCCTGGTGCCGCATCGTATACATTTGTATAAATGGCAGAATGCACGTTAGTGCAAAGAAAATGGCAGTTATGTGCTTTTGAACACTTCGATGTGTTTTAGCTCAAAAGTGCACCGCCACCATTTTCTCAGCACTGATGCACATTTTGCCGTTTATACAAATGCCCTTTAATCAGAGGTATTAACTTAATGCACTATAATCAGTGTGACTGCGCATTAGCACAGGCACTTGCTTTTTAAGAGATGCTAACACACAGTAGGCTAATTCTACTGTGTGTAAGCACAGTTTTCTGTGCTGCGCTAGTGCACAGTAGAATTAGTCTACTGTGCCGTTAGTGTCTTATGTAGATGCACCTACAGGCAGTGAGTTTGATGCCAGACAAGAAACAAGGAAAACGTCAAGCAAATGTCGGCATCATTTTTCTTGTTCTGTCTTTATCTTCCATGTTAGCCTGATCTAATAAGAATTAAATACCACCCTTTAAACCAGCAAATTTTCAGGTTTAATGCACTTTCAAAAAATAAATGACCCCTGAAATGGAGTTTTCAGAAAGTTTTAAAGGTATCATATTATGCACCTTCATGCAAATGACCTGGGCTAGGGACAGAAATATACATATAAACTGGTACGAGTGGTCAGCAACCAGTTCAAATCTGTAACAAAACAGAAGTTCAGTGCACATAAACTGCTTTCAAAATGGTCAAAATCGGTTTAAGATAAATCTGAATGGACAGAGTATTAGACTTAACTGATTTAGGTTAAATCTGTTTATTGAACTTCTGTCCCAGATCCCCTCCAGATTCAAGACATCTGCTCCAGCAGACCAGGGAGGTGAGCTGTAGTACCCCGCCCAGCTTCTGGCCTGAGCTAATGCAGGCATGTGGCTGCATTCCCAGAACCAAAAGTGAATGTCTGTTCACTTGCTTATTGGTTCAATCTACGCAGCTTAGACTAACCTGAGAAGATTGAATTGATTCAGCCTTGGGCTTTTTTACTTTCTTTACTGAGCCCTGTAGGACTTAAGAGCAATGAAATAAAAAACCTAGACAAGTGAGGTGGTGGGAATCAGCACAGCTCTCTTGAAACTGAAGAGCTACCCTAGTTTACATCAATTGATCACCAGGCCTCAAGAATCAAGTCATTTCTGGCTTGTTTGCCTTTCTAATACAATCCTATAGAATTCTATATAAGCAATAGAATTGTCTCTTCTAATATATGACACTTGTATCAGAATAAAATACTAGATGCCTCCTTTTGACAAATTTCTAATGTTCAAAATGTAGGGACCTACTGAATTCATGGCAGAAGCAGAGTCCTCAGCAGCTCCTTTAATTTTGCATGTTCTCCCACACGCACCTCGCCCCTTGCTTCCCCCGCCCTGCCCTTGCTGCTGATTAGCAGAGGACCCTGCTGCTCCCTTCTGATCAGCAGGGAAGCTAAAACCATGGTTTTAAACATGGCACCATTTTTGCCTCCCCACCAGTTAGCAGCAAACCCAGGGCCCCTCAGCGAGAGGCAACACCATATTTAAAACAGCAGTTTTCACCTCCTTGCTGACCAGGAGGAAGCCGCAAAGGGGACCCCAGGGAAACCTGCAAGATTAAAGGAGCCACAGCACACCCCACTTTCACCATGAATTTGGTAGGTCCCTATCAAAATGTTTTCTTGTAAGCGCTTTTTAAATATTAAAGCCTCCTCCTTTGGTAATAAAATAAAACAATACTCCAAAATGGGCATGTCTACATGTATGCCATGTCCCAGTGCCGCACCAGTAGTTTTCAAAGCTACTATGCAGTAGCAATGAGCTTGTTGCTACAGTGCAGTAGTGGTGGTGTCACGGTTCATGTCTGCTGATGTTACATCACCATATCAATGAGCTACGGTGATGTAGCATCTCGTGTAGATGGACCTGGTGAAACCTACAAGAGTTGGTTTAACTGGCATGTGAAAGAAAGGCATAGATCTGTATGTAACAGTAAAAACTGTGAGTGACCCCTTGATGGCAGGAGGAACAGGACAAAGCAGTGAAGCATCTGTTCTTGGAGAATATATCCAACATTTTATCGAGAATACACTGCAGATATAAGCCAATCTTTGTAGTTCTTTTCTCTAATCACACCAGGTATGGAAGGATTGAATAAAATATATCATGTTAAGTGAACATTTCAAGAAGAAACATCATTGTTCAGATAATGGATGGGAGTAAGAAGGGGATAAAGGCACTGAAACAAAACTTTCTCCTATTCCCTTCATGGAGAAAAATCAAAGATGGACAGCAGAATCCTGGCCTATTTCAGGTACAGGGTAGTGCAATGACAATCTCGCTACTTCATCCTCAGGCTTGATGTGCATAAAAATCAGAGAAGAAAGAATTAATAACTGAAAATAAAAGGTCATTGGTGACAGAAGATTGCATACTGTGGGACTATCGAATTCAGCATCAAGTTCACTGCTGAGACCCCTGTGGAAGGAATAAAACATAAGTGTTGTTTGCTTCCTTTATGTGCTCGTTTCCTCATGTATTATGAAAAATCCCACTATACAGAAAAAGAACTGCAGTTGTTGGTGCCCATCCTGGTTGGCTCAGACTCCTGGAGGAATACTTTTTTTCAGCATAACAATGTTCATTGATAAGTAAGCAAAGCGAGGAAATGAATGACATCTCATCCCTACGTACGGTTTATGAATGGAGCTCTTGACTCAGTGGCAGCAAAACCACAGGAAGCTAAATGCATATCAGTGCCCTGAGGAAGCAATGCTCTGGAAATGGAACAATGGGTGGTTCCTAGGCATTGTGATAAGAAACTATTAGTACAACAAAAGATATACTGCAAAAGACATATTGCAAGAGTCTGAAGTTAGGGGTATCTGGGACTGTTGATTTAACGGCACAGTCAAGCAATGTTTGAATGGGCTATGATATAAAGAACTCTTTCCTGGCCAAATTTACGTTATGATTTTCCCTAAAGATCCTCTAGAGCAGATGGCAACCACAACTTGCCCTATGCTAGATGGCCAGTAGCAGCCAGCACTGCCACAAAAGTGAAGAGTACTGCTTTTAGGATTAAGTTAGAGGGGGTATGTAGAAATTGTTCAAGATAAGATTTGCTGAGAAAATATGGATTTCTCTTCTTTGTGGTATTTATGTTTGTGAGTGCTTTAAATATACTCCGGGCCCTTTCATCATTCTCAAATCCTACTGCAAATTCATGTGTGCCTGCTCATGTGGATGAAATGGTTGCTAGAATTGGTGTGTGTTGTAGACTTGCAGTGTTGTTTGAGTTTGCCTACTGCTGTGTTATAATCCCCACGATTATGAGGTAGGTGCTACAAGCTATTTGTTGAGCAATAAATATTGTGCTTGGCTATGGACAATGCATAGGGCAAGACCCTGTTCTTGACACAGGCACTTACGACATTCACACAGAAACAGACTCAAAACAGTAGAACAGAAGACTGTTTCCATACTCTCTTTTTTTTGTAATGCAAGATAATGAGCAAGAGAGCAGAAATCCTATTTTGTGCTTGATTTTTTCCATTAGAGTGACCATATAGGAAAATGTGAAATCTGGGCCAATGTGAAACCTGGGACATTTTTCTCCCATCCTCCCACCTTTCAAATTAGTGGCACTGCTGCAGGTAAAGGCAGTGTGGTAGTGCTCTGGTATTACTATTTAGGCAGCTAAGAGAATCATTTTTCTTTACTTCATGGGTATTAACAATCACCTCCCCTTTATTGGCCATTCTACAATCAAGCTAACCTATTTTAGGGCAACATTCCTGTCTGTTAGGTCTTCCTATTTCACTGCTTGTGACACACTGCCTCCCTGCCCCACAGCCAGAATGCTCATTTTAATTTTCACTGGCTAGCCAGAACTGGCCTCCAAAATCCAGGAATGTCCCAGCCAAACCAGAATGTATGGTCCCCCTGTTTACTACATATTTGATCTGTTACCAGCAGTAAGGAATTTTACCAGGAGCAAATATTTGATTTGCTGCTAAACCTGCTGCTAGCAGAACAATGTTAAATAATTCCCTACTCTCATTCACAATACACTTTCTAAAATGGACCTTGAGTCATCTTTAAACCACAAGCTGATATAGAGCCTTAATAGCTGTACTTAACTTTAAAGTACAATGAGGGAAGAGGGAACTTGCCTTGGTAAGGATTAAGTGCTCATGTGACGGCTGTAGGTGTTGCAGAGCTTGCTACTGCTGCCTTGAATTTGTTTTGCTACAGGCAGTGACAGGGTGGGCCTCGGCTTTGGATCACCTGGTCCACCAGGAAGTTGATCTTGTCTTTCTCACCTGCCACGACTTTGAAATTATATTCCTAGGAGGCAATGACCAAGGTGGTTCTACCTGGTCTCAATCCCTGTTTTCTTCCGTGGGGCTCCAAAACTCCCCTTTAACTCACCCTAGCCTCTCCAGGTGGTACTCAAAGTCCTCTGCAGCCAGGTCTTAGTACTGCCTATTAGTCTATTGTTCTGCCCTAGGCCACCAGGCTTTGGTTAGGTGCACCCTTCCAGGGCTGGTCTTGACCTGTGCTCAAATATCCAAAAAAATTAAAAAAGGAACAAAACCCCCCAAAACCTGACTGCTGGGATCAGGCTCATGTGCAAATCACACCACAATGAAATCAATTAATCCAATCGCTGCTCTGCACAGGCCTGCCTGGCTTACTTGTGAACATTCACAGTTGCAATGGGATCTCTCCCATGCACAGCAAGGCTCTAACCTGAGACAGCAGTTCTTCTGTCCTCTTCCCCGGATCCTAAGCTGCCACTCTGCTCCAGAGATTATCAAAAGCCATGTGTGTCCTCTACCTCAGATCCTCAGCTGTCACTCTGCTCTGGAGATTATCAAAAGCTGTGTGTGTGCAGGCCTCTGCCTGCCTCCGTTTTCAGGGTCAGTTTCTCTGGCCAGTTTTGCAACCCTTGCCTGCTGGGACACTCAGCTGCTCCTCCCTCTGTGGCTTGCAGGGAATTGACCCCTCTGCCCCTCTCCAGGGCCGGAAATACTTCTGAGCAGTCTCCCTCCTCCAATCCAGAGCAAGATGCTGCTCTGGAAGTGTGGTGATTGTTTCTCTTCCCTTCCCGTCTCCAGCTGCAGCCCTGCCGGCCCTTCATGCTATAAGTGTTGGTTGTTTTCACTTTCCCTGTCTGTTGCTGCCGGCTGTTTTTCTTCTCCTGCCCTCCCTTGCTCATCATGTGTGGCACCTCGGGGTTTTTGTTTGCTTTTTCTTGCCCTTTCATATATCCCCCCCGGCTTAAGATGCCGTCAGGCACTCTTCTTTGTTCATAAGGGGAACTTTCTTCCTGGACTGTCACCTGCTCTCCTGGCATTCACTGTGTTTCGAGGGACTCCCTTGAGTGGCAACCAGAGAGAAAAATCAGCCACCACATTTTCTTTACCTGGTCAATATTCGACCATAAACTAAAATGGATGCAAAGCCATGTTATATGGGCATTGTCTGTCTTGGTGGATTTTAGCCATTTTAGTGGTGCACGATCTGTTATAACTATGAATTCCTGCCCCAACAGGTAGTACCGAAAATATTCCACACCCCACTTTACTGGTAAACACTCCCTTTCTACTGTGGCATACCTTCTTTCATGGTCGTTTAATCTCCTACTGGTGTAGGCTATCAGTCTTTCCACTCCCTCAATCCTTTGGGAAAGCATGGCCCCTAATGCTTGTCCTGATGCTTCTACCTGAAGGATGAAGGGCAGTGCAAAATTCAGTGCGTGTAGTATAACATCCTTACATAAGGCCTGCTTAACCACCTCGGAGGCTCGTTGTTGTCTCTCCGTCCAATGTATAGGGCCATTCCCCTTACCCTTGATCATGTTAGTGAGTGGGACTGCTAACTCTGCAAAATTAGGAATAAATCTTCGATAGTAACCTGCTAAACCTAGAAACGGTCTCATCTGTTTCTTGGTTTGAGGGACCTGGTAACTTTTAATTAACTCAACCTTATCCACTAATGGTTTGATCTGTCCTTGCCCCATGCAGAAACCCTAATAATCTGTCTCACGCTGTCCTAATGCACATTTCCTAGGGTTAACCCTCAATCCCAACTGTTTCAACTTCTGCAAAACTGCCTGGACAGATGTTAGGTGCTGCCCTCAGGTCTTGGTATATACAACTATATCATCAATATATGGAGCCATATATTCATGATGAGGGGCTAGTAACCAGTCCAGCAGCCTTTGAAATGTTGCAGCTGCACCATTTAGGCCAAAGGGCACTCTACAGAACTCAAAGTCCCCATGGTGTTCCGAATGCTGTTTTAGCCTGATCTTCTGGCTTTACTGAAATCTGCCAATATCTCTTGGCTAGATCAAAGGTGGAGATAAATTCCAGCTGCCGTATTCTTTCTAGCAACTCCCCAACCCATGGCATGGGAAATGCATTGAACTGGGTGATGGCATTAAGTTTACGATAATCTATGCACAAGCAGTGTGCCCCATCTTTTTTGGGGACGGTCACTATGGGGCTTCTCCATGGACTTCTGGAGGTCTTAATTATTCCCTGTTGGAGCATCTTCCCTATCTCATCCTTTACTGCCTGACAATGGTGGTGTGGTATTGGTCTCCATCCTTCCCGCACAATAGTCCCTTCTGGTGTTTTAATTCCATGCACTGCATCCCTTGTTCTTCCTGGAATTTCACTGAACACATAGGCAAATTTCTCTAGTACCTGGTTCAGCTGTCTTAGTTGCCTCTCTGTCAAACTACATCCTGTAACTATTGCCCCCAAGTTGAACCTGTCTGTTCCCACATCTCCTAACTCTCTTCCAAACTTCTCTTTCTCTAGGATAGGAGTAGCCAACAGGCCCTCAAGTTCCTGCCACAACTTCAACAGGTTAACATGAAATATCTGCCTGCCCCTCTGATGCCCCGGCCGTGATACTTCATTGTCTACCAGACCAATCTGGCATATGATCTGAAATGGCCCTTGCCAGCAAGTCAGAAATTTACTAGTTGAATTGGATAACAGGACCAATACTCTCTGCCCAACCTGAAACTCTCTTTCTTTGGCTCCTCGATCATACTGCTGTATCTGGTTTATATGGGCCTCTCTCAGCTGATCACTCACCAACTGATTCATAAGTCATTCTCTCAGAGTTGTCACATATTGGGAAGGGATTGTTCCTTCATCTCCCTCCTTTTTGGTAATCTCTGACTCCCAGACAGCTCAGAACGCAGGTTCCTCCTGTTGAGCTTCCCGGAATTGTGCCCTGCCAGCGAACATACTTATATGCCATAGATCAGCATCCTCCATATCTGATCCTTCTGCATTTTCCTGGCCTACCAGCCCTTCCCTAGGGCCATTCGCTCCTGTCCCTTTGCTAACAATTGATGCATCTCTGGCCAATCTTGGCCTAAAATCATAGGGTACAACAAGTCATCAGCTACCCCTACTGGACATTCCTGAGTGACCCCTCTTACTGTGAGCTGTACTTTCATCCTTGGGTATGTGCAGCCTTGTCCATACATATCTATGGGTGTCAGCCTTGCTCCTTCATTCAAGGGTACTAACCCTTTTTGGACCAAGGTTTGATCACATCCTGTATAGACATTCGGCTTCCCAGGAGAAACTCCTGGGAGTAATTTAACCCTGGTTGTTCTCAAGTTATTTTACTCCTGGGAACAGCTATTTTTACTCTGGGAGGAAAAGCCTGAACATCTGTACATTTGTGGTTTCTCTTGGGAGAGCAACAACTCTCCCAGGAGAAACTGAATGTCCATCTGAGGCCATATTCTTCCAGTGTTTCCTCCCTTCCTACCAGAGAGACAATGTGTCCCTTGCAGGACTTCGCTGCTCTAGTAGAGAACAGAACATGCCCCCTTCACAATTACCACCCTGGTCTGAGGGAAACACAGGCTGACCATGGGTGGTCTGGGTCAGCCAGTCAGAGCTGCCCTATGCACTGCTGTCACCTGTTGGAACGCAGACTAAGAAAGCCTGCAAAACATGATGACCTGTCCCCCCAGCCCCCCAAGCTAAATAGTGTTAGCACTGCAAGCTCTTCACACGTCAGAGCCTCAGTACTTGAAAGTCTGTACACATGGCTCTGGGTAAATTTCTCTAGATTATCTTTCTTCTAGATTACCTGAATGTGTGTATGCAGTCATTGATGCACTTGCAGTGCACCCTGTGACTGCAGGTGGCATCCTGCCATGTCTGTGTGACTTCAACCTAACTACGCCTCTTCATTATTATTGTAACAGCACTTCCAAGCTTCCCGGTTCTTTGGCATCTGTCACGCAGGAGGTCAGACTAGGTGATAAGACTGCTCCCTTCTGGGCTTACTGACACTGAATCTTGTAAACTCTGCTCTAGCACAGAAAAGCAACTCCTTCAATACTCCTTTTTTGCCATGGTTGAGCCCAGTGCTTTACTTGTCTAAAGTTCTCATGATTTCAAACCAGGTATTAAAAAAATATGTAAAATCAGTTTCCTTAAGTATATACAAAAGTCACCACGAGAGATAGTGAGCCCCATTTTCATAGAAGGAAGAAAAAGCAGGCACCATTAGAGTTTAGTTATGAGGTTCCTGTCTAGATGGCACATTTAATTTACATGAGACAGTAATGAGCTGTGGCGACATAGCCTGTCACTATGGTGACAAAGTGTCAGTGGGCATGAACTGTGATGCTGATGCTACTGTGCAGTAGCAATGAGCTACTCATTGCTACTGTGTAGTAGGGTCAGAAACAAACCATGTGCTGCTGGGACTGTGCCGCAGCGGCAGTTACTGTGTAGTCAGGCACATGGTGTAGATGCGTCTAGGGAGTAGTAAAATAACACACATACATAGATCTCCCTCCAAATTAAAATATATAAAAATAAATTGACACAACAACTGCTAGAGACTCTCATTAAAATACTCAGTCAAATAAGGAATGATTATTTATTTTAGTGAATCTTGGAGTGATGCTACATCAATGCAAAGGAATTATTTGAAAGGACTCCCTGACATGCAGATATACTTTGGTTTGCAAATTTAAGAGTTTCTTAACTTTCACTCCAGATCTCTGCCATTCTATTTTTGGCTGCAGGGGTTTCTGCATTTGTCTTCTGAACCAATATTATTTGCACTACATGACTTTAAACCTGTTGTAATATTGCTGTCACTAAGAAAGATACATTGTGGGATATCATGTAATAGTCTTATAAAGAACATCTTATTTATTTTGGAAGATATCACTTGTCTGGTTTCAATTCTTAAGTTTTCTGTTGGTTCTGCTTCTGCCCGGAAAGCTTGAAAATAAACAGTAAGGCATACAGTCAAAAGCAAAAGTACTGCTCAACCATCCTTCTTGCTCATTTCTAAAGAAGAAAAGCAATCATTAGTTTGTCCATGATAAGAAAAAAAGATGGCATGACCTTAGAAACCTCACCCCAGCTTGCATTTCCCCTTTTATTTGTTGTACAAAATAGAGACAGTGTTTTGTCAGTGTTTCATTTGGTAAAAATGAAAGCTTCCTAGCAATATGGGCCTCATGACTCAGTTTACATTAAAGAAATATTTTATGAGTGTAATATTATATTATCTTTAATAACTCCAACAGGTACCCAAATGTAAGCATGACCCAAATACTATTTCTGGCTTGTGTGTATTGCCAGCCACTCTATCAACGGCCTTTGTATTCCTGACTCATCTCTCTCATTCAGTTCGTCATTTCTTCACTGGCTAACAAAGAGTCACTGGATCATATTAAACCCTGGAATAAGTGTGTGCAACTCTCACGGATGCCAGTGAGAGTTGTGCCCACTTACCCCATGTATAAACTTGCCCCATTGTATCTGGGACCAGTTACTGTAGGAGCTGACATCCAGCCAGCAGCTACAGCAGGTGGCACAGATGTGGACTTTTTGCTTTTAAAGTTGCAAGAATATGCCTATATTCTATTGCATGTGCAGTGTTGGGAAAGTCCCCTGTTTTGCTAATCACTCTGCACCACATGCACCCAAGGAAAAAATGTTTACCTGGTATGGCCACGGTTAACCTTTTTTCCTTGCTGAGACGGTGCCCATGGATGAATTCACTCATGGAAGGGGGGCCCCTCAGAAGAAATGATTCTGTGGAGGCGGGATGAGGGGGGACTCTTAATAAATGCTGTAGGTAGGTCCCTGAAGTCCTGGGATGACTCTGATCACAAAGGGAAGGTGAGAATAGTCTTGCAGGAGATCCAAGAAAAATACATATGGAAACAAAAGAGTTTTACTTTAATTACCTTTAAATGTCTTACGAATGATATCATTATGTTAATTTGTATCACAGGTAAAACACCAACTTGTGTTGCCACCCCCTGTTATTTCCACAACAGGATGCAAATCCTATGTTGGAAATTTTTGTTCACCTTAGTTTACAAACAGATGTTGCATTTGTCCTAGGAAAAGCCATTTTATCCCAGGACAAAGTGCAGTCATTCAAATATCCACGTCCACTGTTCTGAGATAAATCTTGAAAATGTTCATGGGACAAGATGTAATAACAATTTATCCCAGGACATTGCCAAGTGTGTCTGAACCATTATCACAGGATTGCATCTTTGAATCAACAGCAGAAAAACGGTAGTGCATTCAGCCACCCAGTAATCCCACATGCCAATCCCAGATCTGGAACAAACATAGGCACAACCTGTCCAGCAACAAATACAACATCTGTTCCTAGCCTTACAGGAGGAGACAAGATTTAGTTATTGCCCACCCTCTTTCCCACCTTTTTATGTTTAGCATTTATTAGGATCCCTGATGGTTTTCCCTAAATCTTTTGCATTGCGACCAAGAAGTACCAGAAAAAGGGAATAAACATCCAGGACTTCTTGAACAAGGAGTCCTTTTCAACATCAGAAGCATCAACATCTCCATAACTACACAGCATTAGCAAGACAGTCACAAGACAAGATGAGAATTCACTGGTTGAACAATGAAGTGTTATGAATGGTAGCCATCCCCTTTGACCAAGTCACTAGTTTATAATGCAGAGAAATCTGTCTGAGTGAACACATCCATATCCTTTTCCCCACTTATGAGAGACAGACAAGCACCATGGCTTATCAAAAAGCTACTATTTTTGTTTTAAAAGTGTATTGAAAAGCTCACAGAACACAGTGTCTTTCCTTTATTTCAGAAGGCTGTTTTACTGTGTGCAAAACCTTAACTCATTTAAAAAAATACAATCACACTAATAAAAGACATAAGAATGTACTGGGACACCAACAGACAATAGTCTGAAACTATATTAAAAAGGAGGAGATAACATTATGGGTAGGTGGAACCAAAAAACACTTAGCCAAGCTTTGAATTCTGACCAGTCACTAGTTGCATCTTCCCCATCACCTTTTTCCCAAACAAAACACAAATTATAATATTAATAATAATAATATTGTTTACAATTCAGTGAACGACTTTTAACTAAAGTCTGGCCACTGCACTGTATCATAAAGATCACTGCATGCATACCTTTTCCTCTGAGTGCCACTGCTGACCAGTAAGTTTGGTTGCTGTGGGCCCTGACTATGCAGGAGGAAAGTGTCTATGGTTGGCACGGTGGCTGATGCCTCCTCACTTACTTTAGGGCTGCCGATCTTGCTCTTTCCAAGCTTGCCTTTGCTGCGTCGGGACTGCTCATGATCGAACTCTAAATCCTCCAGTCTCTGGGTTAGGGCGAGTTTTTGCTGGATAGCCATCCGCAACAGAGAATTTAGGGTCTTCTTCTCATCCTCAGCAGCTGCCAGCTGCCTTTGCATCTCATCCAACTGTGTGACATACTCATCACATCTGAAGAAACAAAAGAGGGAGATACCTGGAGATACATTCTAAAATCAAGCACAGCCAAGGTGGGCCTGAACCAACAGCCCAAATCTAAACCAGAAAGAGATCTGGGACCAGCTCAAGGTTCCAACTCAAGCGAATTTTTAGCACTGGCCTAATCTCAATCTTGCTGATTCCTACCTGGAGAAAGTTTGGAACCAGAGCTCAATTGCAAACTTTTACAATCAACAGAAATATCTGGATGTAAAATATGGGTGCAGCCATTACCCTCCTATTTCATTTCTGATCCAGAT
This sequence comes from Gavialis gangeticus, assembly GCF_001723915.1. Lineage (NCBI taxonomy): Eukaryota > Metazoa > Chordata > Crocodylia > Gavialidae > Gavialis > Gavialis gangeticus. The sequence goes on from NW_017729022.1 coordinate 80,747,754, forward strand.
CATGAGATCAATTTTAAGGTTGTGTTCTTAGATGATCAGTAATTCAAATACAATTGTGTTGTGGGCCACTGAATTGATAATTTACTTGTAGTGGAGCAGGCCATAAACAATAAATTCTACTGAAAGCTAAGTATTACACAATAGTATGACAAGAGCTGGAACATTTCCATTCCATACTTAATGTTTCCTAATTTGTTACATAAGACACTAACAATTACTTGCCAGTGGTCACTGGTCAAAGGCAGGAAAGCAAAGTCTGGATAATGCATTATGTTAACTAACTGCACAGAGATATCCTAACATATCTGTTCTCCTTGGAATCTAGTAACCTTTATTCCACGGCCTATTTGTGTATACCCCTTAGAAAGGGAGTTATGGTGACTATCTTGGGCTTTGGGGTGTAAACAATGAAATGTCTGAGTGTAGCCATCTTTTGCCTGGTCACCAACCTATCAATATCCTTTCAATCCAGGTAACTAGCTCACATTACACAACATATCAAAGAAATGAATCCCTCAACATTTTGAGTTTCCTACATCATGTTTCTCTCTGTTCCACTTCTTTAGGAACCTTGACCCAAGTTGCATCTCACATTTGATCACTGGCAGATCTTGAGGTACAGCTACTTTCTTCAGAGGAGTCCATTAATGTTTATCAAGAGCTTTGAAAATGAAGGTATTTTACTTGGTTGAACTTTAAACAGGGATTTCTGAAGCTAATGAAGGGGGAGGAGAAGACATTATATCCTCATATTAGTAAATGACTGAAATAAAACAGCTGTACTACATTAAAAGTGGAGCCTCTTATCTAATCAGATCATTTACTCACTGCAGTAAAATTACACTAAAAATCACACTGCTCTACAAGTAACTTGTTTGTGATAGCACTGTGCATTGGTAGCAGCATCAAATGTTTCCTACACAGTATTTTTTTAGTTCTTAAATATGCAACCACCAAGTTGGACATTTTATTCATAAACTTATTTGAACATGCAACAAAATAAGCACGATGTATTTACACAAGGCAACCCTACCTAAAAGGCCAAATCTTGTTCTGTCAGCCACATAAATCTATGCTGATATATATAGAGTTAATGTGGATTAACACTAGTGTAGATTAAATTTTTATTTTCCATACTACTATCAACAGAAAAAAATGGAGGATTTGACATTTGTATTTTCCCTTCTCAAGATTCATGACTCACATTTAAGCTCTGAATTCCTGCTAACTGAAATATTAAACAGTAATATTTTCATTCTAGGGTGATTTTAACAAGCATGACTTTGTAAGCCCTGGGGAAAGGAGATATTATGAAAATATTCTGTTCAATATCTTCATTAGTGACCTGGACGAGGGTGTGGAGAGCACCCTGTTCAAGTTTGCTGATGACACCAAGCTGTGCGGTAAAGTGAATACACCGGCAGGCAGGGACCACATCCAGGCAGACCTGGATAGGTTAGAGAAGTGGGTGGACCTGAACAGGATGTGGTTCAACAAGGACAAGTGCAGGGTGCTGCACCTGGGGAGAGGGAACCAGCATTATGGTTATA
>NW_017729022.1:80749540-80755067 GCF_001723915.1 Gavialis gangeticus
TCTGTTCACCAGGGCCCCCCTTGGAGTCACCAGGAACAATGGCCACAAGCTGAGGGAGGATAGGTTTAGGTTAGATATTAGGAAGAACTACTTCACTGTAAGGGTGGCCAGAGCCTGGAATAGGCTTCCCAGAGAGGTGGTGCTCTCACCTTCCCTGGAAATCTTCAAGAGGAGACTGGATAGGCATCTGGCTGGGGTCTTATGACCCCTGCCACTCCCAGTGCTCCTTCCTGCCCATGGCAGGGGGTCGGACTAGATGATCTGTCTAGGTTCCTTCCGACTCATTGATTCTATGATTCTATGATATTGGTTAGCTTACAGTCATCTTCCATATCTCTTTCTGCTAAAAGTGATGTGATGTTTATGGATGTTTCAACCAGTTTCTTTGACAAGGCTGCTAAAAAGTATTCAGCACCCAGGATATTAAATTAAATTAAATCCATTTGAAATAGGAATGGCTGTAATCTACATGATATCTCAAATTTAAATTCTTACTCACCAGAATCAGACAGTACCTGTATCCTTCTTCACTACTTCTCTTCTGTTTGTCCAAGAAGAAACAAACAAAATCTCCCAACCCCCCTGCCCCCCCAAAACCTGTTGGCTTTAAAAAAAAAGGTAGCAACCCCACAACACCTGCCTTATGGTACATCTAATGGAACTCACTGCCTTATTTTAATGTGCTAATGATCCAATTTCTATTTTGGAATAAAATTGCTTGGCCTTAGACCTGAGTATATACATTCTCTACAACTGCATGGTTTATCTGTAAAATAATGTAATTGCACAGTTATTAATTAAATATAAAACTTAATGAAGATGTATATTATTACAGTAAAAGCAATTTACATAACTACACTTCGGTGGCATATAGTAAACCAACATAAACTGGCTTAGTATTTTCAGCACAGTTGGGTTGTTCCACTGGTTGGTAATGACTTCATACTTATGATACTAATAGTCTAATAAACAGAGTTTTCTTACTGTTTTCCTTGATTATATATCCTTCATATCAGGTTTTTGCACAGCAACAATTAGACATTCCTCTTGGGTAGGGTAGTTATGGCCTTTCTTGGCTGCCTACACTCATTTAACCTCCAGTGACACCTGAAGCATGCCATTCTCTCTTAGAAAAGCACAGACCATTGTACCTGTGTTTTGTTGCTCAAATACATATTTATCTAAGAACCATTATTCTGACAGGTTAAACATAGCAGGGAAACAGGTGAAAGGCCATAATTAGCTTTTGAGGATGCTCAATTACCCAAGCTCTACAGTTCTCTTTGAAGCCTGTAGTATTCAAGTTATTTCCCATTATGAGAGGTAATTAATCTCCTTTATCTATGGCATTTTAATTCAATTAAATATTCTGGTTAAAATAAGTGTATGGGGTATGATACAATGGTGTAGGTGCTGATCATTGGGGCACTTGGAGCATGGGACCTGGGCAATGAGAGCACCTTGTGAGCCTGCAGAGTAACCCACCACTACTCAAAACTGATGAGGTGCTTCATGGTATTTGAGACATTTGTTGAGTACACCATGGACCATTGCCAATATGAAGACAGTTGGCTGAGACCACCCACTGGAAGCAAAACTAAGTGGATGAACTGAATTTTCCTACTCCTCTGACTTACACCATAGACTCAAAAACTGTTTAACATCCTTAAATATTCCCCATCCCAGAAATTATACACCATATGTGAAAATCAGTGTCTGAGAGTGTCTCATAAACCTGCCAGCTCTGTACTGATGAGGTTATCATGTGCAGGGGCTGCATTACCAACTCATGTCCCAGACTGCATCATCACATGCCAACTATGTACCTACACAGCCACTATGTGCAAGGTCCTTGTAACACGGGGCCTTCTTCGGAGCCAATCTATCAATGCCCCACCCACCTGTTATGGGTTACCCGCCCACCTTCTCGCCTGCCACACCTTGTTGTTAACTAATTAAATCGTTAATTAGGCGGGATGCTGCCCATTTCTTCCCTGATGCCAGGAGGCGCTATCTGTGGCTCCGTTCCTCCCCTACACCACAGCCCAAGCCTCACAAATGGCATCCACTGATGTTAATCTCACTGGCCCCACTCTGGGCCCCAGAATCCTCCAGTTTGAATCCCACCTGGATCCCTCCAATCAGGCAGCCTACTCTGCCTTCTTTCTAGGCTACATAGCTCCTGAGCGGTTCCCCCTTACGGGTGTGGTCCTCCGGGACCTTTGGCTACACTGGCTCTGGCCTCACCTCCAGGCCAGTTGGAACCCCAGGCCCTCAACTCTGGACATCCCTCATGGTGGGCCCCTGGCCCTTTGACCCTTCTGGTCCTAGCCCCAGCATTGACCAGTCAGGGGAGTTCAAGACAGGTTCTGAGTCTATAGCTCCACTGTCTCTCCGGGGTCTACCTTCCAGACCCTATGGGGGGTAACCCACCTGGTTGTGGGAGCTGGGGTTATTAAGGTGCCCTTACCCACCTTTCACCAGGGTGGTAACTGGCCTGGCATTTCCTGGGGGCTCCTGTGGCACTGAGAGCCAGGCCACCCACTCCTGACAGGGTGCAGTTTTAGGTCATGCCCAGGACCAGGAGTCTCCAAGCTATCCCCTACAGATCCTCCCTTACCTCCAGGTGTTCCAAGCAGCCTTGCAGCCAGGCAATGTTACTGCTTTGTTTATATAGGTGGCCAGGGATCTAAAATGGCTACTGCAATCAAGCACCTGCTGGCTGGTTGGCTGAGTCCTTAAAGTGGCAGGCACCAACAATGCCCTGCCACAGTCCTATACCATCTTTTGACTTTACAAAGCCATGTAATAACTATAATTTTCAACATTTTATAATACCATTTTCTTTTTGTAGGCTTGTGAATTGAAAAGCTGCATGGGTTACATCCAGTATTTATTACTTGAGAAGAAAACATACAGTTCAGAACTGTATTGAAGGGAAAAGAACAAATATATCTCCCTTATCAACAGTATAAACACAGAGAAAATGATTTTCATATCTGTATTAATAATACATTTTTACTTTCAGGAAACGCTGTCCCTGCATTACCAACTCAGTAGCAGGTAACATGTGATACAGGGTTGCCATGGGAACCCATTTCATTTAACAGCAGACTAAACAATTAAGGTTTTATGCTCAAGGCTAGGGCTCTGCATATTTACCTTTAAAAAAATCTCATGTTCTCCCATTTTGTAAAAAGAATTTTTTTTCCTGAATGGCTGCCCACAGTGTGTTGGCTGTTCAGAGCAGCAATTTTCATTTAGACAAGTAATATTCTAAAAGGGGGAGGGAGAAGAAGGGGCTAAAACAAGTCAATCATTAGAGCGCTTGGGAAGATTGATTTAAATGTTTGTATTTTGTAAAAAATTAGATCTAAAACCATTTAGAAGGGGCGGGGGGGAAGGAGAAATTTTTAATATAGAAGAGTCTCAAAAATGCACAGATGGGTATGTAGTAAAGTTTTAAAAATATGTAGGGCCTTTTTACAAACATACCCACAGAATATTATACAAAGCTTTAGGGTGTTGGTGCCACTGCACATGACCAAGGCTGCCTTCTAGAGGATATGCAATGAAATCAGATGTTTTGAACTGAATTCCAGATGTATTAGGATGAAGTTGTTTCGCCAGTCCATTATTTTTTTGTATCTCTTTTGTGCATTTCAATAATGTTTTTAAACTATGCAGGCATATGACCTTGGTAACTGATAGCTATAGGCATGTTTACACAGCAGTGATGCATGCCAAATAAGGTGATCCTGAGCATGTCCCAGCCAGCTGCTCCCACTTACATGCCCCAAACCCAGAAACTTTCCTCTACAGCCTCTCTCAAGAGCTTCGTCTCCAGCAGTAATATAGGAATGCAGTTGGGTGTCCATGGCATAGGGACAGTGATAACTTCTGGTGGTTATGCAATCGGTCACCATAGGTGCTTGTCCCCACTTGCCCTCCCTTAGTTACACCACTGGTTTACAGTGTACTTGAGAACAACTGTCAGGGCAACTCGGAAGAGCCTTCATCAGAGTTTTTCTTGGTGTGCAGCATGTTAACTAGAGCAGGTGGGCACAGTGTCCTCAAGAATGGTCTAGCCAGAGTGGCCTGCTCCTGCAGCGTAGATATGCTCTTAAGCACAATGGCCCTAAGATGGTCTTCTTTAAGAAAAGGCACAAAAGAGCTACCCCATAGCCACAAAAATGGGTAAAAAGATCTTGAGCACCTGTTACAAGTGTATCATCTTACATGTACACATGAAAAAGCACCTATTAGTACAGACAAGAGACAAGACCTAGAACAGTATTCCTAACTGGGATGTCATGGTCCCCTGAGGTTCTGCAAGATCCTTTGAAGGGTGCTGTGAGGTTTGAAGAGATAAATGAGATGAGAAGAGATAATTGCAGGCTCAGACTTGTCCCTTCCTGGCTGCGCCCATGCACCACTGCCAGGCCCCTCTGCAAGGAGGTGAGCACGTGGTCATCCCTGCCTTGCTACTCCTTCCCTCAACCTCACTGCCTGACCACTGTGTGAGGGGGTAACCACTGTAATAATTTCATTTTTGAACTGGGATACACTCAGGTCACAAAAGTTATGGAAGGGTGCCTGGAGTCTAAAAAATTATAGAACCACTGATCTAGAAACACACATGAAACACTGCAGAGAAGATATAAGTAAAATGATATCATAGGCAACATTATTCAGGTAGCCACCAAATTATGCAGCTCAGCCTGTTTTCTATGTGCAAAGGAATATTTAGTGCTTTTGGTTTGCAAAACTGCTAGAACTACAATAAATCCCATATGGGCTACTCCTCTGTTCTGTCTAAACACCTAAGCACCACAGGGAGGCTTTCCCATGAGAGTGGTATGGTGCTGGCCAGTTTTTTCACCATCTTCTCATGTTTCTGTGAGTGGTATGAGGTGCATAGTCATAGAAGCATGAGCTACTGCTGCTTCGATATGAAAGCTATCTGTCGTGGGGCACTCCCGCGCCCCACTCCTAAGGAGGCTCAACCCCGGGAAGGGGAGAGGTGTAGCAGGGCATCAGGGTGCCTGCTACTGGCGGTGGTAGTATGGGCCGAGCTGCCAATCACCAGGGCAGCTCAGGTGCGGGTTGCTGGAGCAACCAGGGTGGTCACGTGACCAGAAGGGGGCAGGACCGGGCCCTTATAAACAGCCAGGCCGGAGCCTGGCTGGCAGTTCCCTTCTGGCAACCTGAGGGGTAAGAGCTGTGCAGGAGGGTTAAACTAAGCAGTGCAGCCTGAGCACAGAGGGATGTATTATGGTGAAGGCAGAGAGAAACCTGACCGGGAGGCTTTGGCCAGAGAGCCAGGAGGGCCTGGACTTTATGTGACGGCCAGCAGGCTTATGGTTTTGTTACAGCCGGCAGGCTTATTGTTTTGGTATTGCCAGTAGGCCTATTGTTTTTGTTACAGCCGGTAGGCTTATTGTTTGGTTCCAGCCAGTTGGCTTATGGTTCTGTTGTGTATATCGTCCGGAGGACCGGGTGAGGCTGTAGGGGTGTGAGGAGGCCT
>NW_017729022.1:80755128-80759079 GCF_001723915.1 Gavialis gangeticus
GCTGGGGTGCGCCAGGTCACCCATAGAAATTAGGAGATCAAAGGCAGCCTCCCATCATAACTATAAGATCAAAGACGTGGCGGGCGAGAATTAGAGGGTGCTGGATCTCCTAATTGGCACGGCAGGGGGGCCTAGCAGGATCACGGCTGCCCATAGGCCCCACCCCGTGACACTATCATTTATGAAAATGATCTTGGCTGGGATGATATAGTTGGGAATGGTTCTGCTTTGAGCAGGGGGTTAGACATGATGACCTCCTGATGTCCCTTCCAACCCTAACTTTCTATGATTCTGTGATCTCCTTCTATGAAAGAAGAAAGAGGCTTATAAACAATGGAAGCTTGGGGCGGGCCCCAAGGAGGACTATTCCACAATGGTCCGCATTGGCAGGGAACAGATCAGAAAGGCTAAAGCAGCGACCAAACTTAAGGTTAGCAATGGGAATCAAGGACAACAAGAAGTCCTTCTTTAGGTAAATAAGGAACAGGAGGAAAACAAATGGGAGTGTGGGGCCATTGCTCAACAACTCAGGAGAGCTCGTTACTGGCACCCAGGAGAGAGCTGTACTCCTGAATGACTCTTTTGCCTCGGTCTTTCACCGGACCAAGGGGAAAACAGCACCACATAGAGTACAGGTTGAGCACGGTAAGAATAATCACTGTCCTACTATTGCCATAGAATTGGTGTATGACCAATTAAAAAAATTAGATATATACAAGTCAGCAGGACCAAATGATCTTCAACTGAGAGTGCTGAAGGAGCTGGCTAAAGTCACTGAAGAACCCCTGGCAAAACTCTTCCATAACTCATAGTGCTCTGGAGAAGTCCCTGAGGACTGGAAGAGGGCCAATGTTGTGCCCACCCACAAGGGCAGGAGGGAGGACCTGGGTAACTATAGGCCAATCAGCCTAACTTGCATCCTAGGGAAGATCCTAGGAAAGTTAATCAAGGAGTCTATCTGCAATAAGCTTGCAGAAGGTAAGACTCTGAATGACAGCCAGCATGGCTTCATTGCAGACAAGTCTTGCCTTACCAACCTCATCTCCTTCTATGACCAGGTAACTCTCTATCTGGACACAAGAGAGCAGTTTGACATTGTATATGTTAACTTCCAAAAGGCTTTTGATCTCATCTCCCACGATGTCCTCACGAGAAAACTGGAGGATTGAGGGCTTAACTCCGAGACAGTCAGGTGGGTGAGAAACTGGCTGCAGGACAGGACCCAAAGAGTCATAGTGAATGGATCTGTGTCATCCTGGTGAGAAATGGGCAGCGGCATCCTGGTTCAGTACAGTTCAACGTTTTTATTAATGTTTCGGATGTGGGGGTGAAGAGTTCACTGGCCAAGTTTGCAGATGACACCAAGTTATGGGGAAGCGTGGTCACGCTTGAAGATAGGCTACAGATACAGGTGGACCTAGACAGGCTAGCAAGTTGGACGGATCAGAATCTGATGAAGTTCAACATTGAGAAATGTGAAGTGCTCCACCTTGGGATGAACAACCCCCAACACACCTGCAGGCTTGGTGACACCAAACTGACTAGCACCATGAATGAAAGGGACCTGGGGATAATAATAAACCACAGTATGAATATGAGCCGGCAGTGCGATGCTATAGCCAGTAGGGCAAATAATACCCTGGCATGCATCAATTGATACATCTCCAGCAAAACCAAGGAGGTGATTCTTCTGCTCTACTCAGCACTAGTGAGATCGCAGCTGGAGTACTGCATCCAGTTCTGGGTACCGCACTTTAACAAGGACATGGACAAGCTTAAGAGAGTCCAAAGAACAGCCACCCATATGATCAGAACCTTAAAAGGCAAGTCATATGAGGAAAGGCTGAGTGACCTGGGACTCTTCAGCCTGAAGAAAAGAAGGCTGAGAGGAGAGCTGGTAGCAGCTTACCGCTACACTAGGGGAGTACATCAAGGGCTCGGTGAACAACTGTTCAGCAGGGCACCCAAGGGGAAAACTAGGGGTAATGGCTACAAACTCCTGGAAGACCAATTCAGGCTCAACATTAGGAAAAATTTCTTTGCAGTCAGGGTGTCCAGCCTGTGGAATAACCTCCCTCCAGAGGTGGTGCAATCACCTACCCTGTAGATCTTCAAGAGGAAACTAGACGGTCACCTTGCTGGGGTCACCTGACCCCCAGTTATCTTTCCTGCTTGGTGCAGGGGGCTGGACCTGATGTTCTTCCAAGGTCCCTTCCAGCCCCTTACACTCTATGAATCTCTATAACTTCTGCTGAATTAAAGGGCAGCAACTGTGTATCACTAACCACATGCTTTTTTTTTTAGTTTGTGGGGTCCTGGCATATTTCTGCAGTGCTCCTTGTCATGTGTAGATGACATCATAAAATAGTCTATACATTAATCTATACAGGATATTTCAGGTCATACTTTAATATATCTTGCTGCTGGGCTTTATTTTGCACCATACACTCTGAAAGTCTGCATCTGTCACCATAAAAACTATGTTAGCATGTTGTGCATGTAAATGGGGGAAAAAGATTGTTTTCTTAGAAACAATAGGAGAATGGAGAATATATCCATGAGGACTTCATTGGGAACTTAATAAAAAAAGGCAACTAGAAGACAGCGCTGCCCCTGTGCCCTGGATGTCTGGCTGTGTCCTTACACTACTGCTCTTTGACTTGTTGACTGAACTACCAAGCAACACAGTTCTCTTCCCTTCTTACATTTGTTGTATGATTGTCAGCTCTCACTTTATTTCCATGTACTTAAAATACTTATAAGAATATTTATGCTCTTTAAGGACCTGAGAAAAAGACAAGTGAATTCAATGGAAAGACTCCTGTTTTCTCCTGTAGGCTCTGAATCATGACCAAAATCCAGTAGAGTTTTAAAATGTATGCTCTAAGTGGATTAGGCACCAAAGTGCAATCCTTTTCTACTCTGCTCGAGTCCACGAAAAACCATTAATGCAAAAAGTTAGTTAGTTCTCCTCCCCCTTGATAATTTTTGTGACTTAGGACTACTATGCTACAGAAGCAGACACACTGATGGTTTTTCAGGGACTCTTCTAGGGTGGAACAGAATCATATTTAGGTACCTAGCAGGTGAAATAAAATCTGACTCAGAGCCTCCTCACACTACTGAAGACAATGGAGCTAGGCTAACTGATGTTATCTGAGGACTTGGCTCCTAATTTCTAAAAAATATTTCTTATCTGTACCTGTAGGTGTAATACGATTAGATTAGTGCATGATGGGGCATCACATAAAGCAGGATCCAGCAATTCATGCTGTGCTTGAAAAGGGAAAATGGGATGATTTAATGTGCTGAATACACTTCCTGCCTTGGTTATTTAGGAATTCATCATATATTGTGGCAGCTGTTGGGTCTTTTAAAAACATAAAATATTTACAGGTCACCTTTAAGAAATCAGCTAAAACAGGAGTTCCCTTAAAGCCATGGGTGGGGGTGTGGCAATGTGATTAATTATGATTCTGCTGGGAAGAACTGATTGTATAAGATGTGTGACATTTTTAAATCTATGAATGGAAAGATGATAAACGAAATACCAACAGCTGTAGCAAATAATAATTTACAGCGGAGTAAGAAATTGAAGTAACCTCATAATTACGTGTGTTGGGTTATTGCATAGCCTTGTTGACAAGTAGGTATAGATTTTTCCAATGTTAAATAATAAATTGGATGACAAGGACAAAGATGGGGCTTAAAAGATCGTATTTAATAGGGCTGTGCGAAGCTTTGGGTGCTGATTTGATTCAGAGGAGATTAAGCCTGATTCGGTGGCCAAATCTCTGAATCCAAATCGAATCGGGGGCCAATTAAAAGGTCCAAATTGATTTTTAAGCTTTCTGAATTGATTCGGAAAAGATTCAGAGAGCTTCTGTGATTCGGGCGGTCCCTACCAACTGCAGCAGGGAGCTGGACCCGGACTCCATGCTGGTAAGTAGG
>NW_017729022.1:80759232-80760513 GCF_001723915.1 Gavialis gangeticus
CCCCCACCCACTCCCCCAGCCCCGCCATGTCTGCCCTGACTGCCCCAGCTCCCGGTGCTTTAAAAAAAAGTCCCGACTCACTGGCTGCTGCCTGGCAGGGGGCAGTCTCTGCTGCCCCCCAATGCTCCATGCTGCATTGGGGGCTCTGCCACGAACCCCCAACCCCCTCCTGCTCTCCCAGCCCTGCCCCTGTGGCTGCACTGCCAGCCCCAGCTCTGACCCTTTAAGAAAAAAAACCCAACTCCCCCCGAACTCACCAACCTCTGCAGCGGCCTTGGGGCTTCTGAGGGCTCATACAGAGCCGCTCTCACAGTGCGGGGCAGTGGGGGGCATTGGGGATTGCCCCCTGCCTGCCCGGCAGGAACCAGTGAGACTGCGGGATTTGGGGGGTTTTTTTTCTTAAAGGGTTGGAGCTGGGGCGGGTGGGGCAGCCATGGGGGGAGCTGGGAAAGTGCAGGGAGGTCGGGGGGGCTCGTGGCAGAGCCCCCCATGCAGCGTGGGGACAACGGGGGGCAGTGAGGATCGCCCCCTGCTGGGCAGCACCCAGTGAGTGTGGGCTTGTTTTTTTCCAAGTGCCAGGAGCTGGGGCAGGCGGGGCAGGCATTGCCAGGACTGGGACAGCAGGCGGGGGATGGGGCCTGTGTGATTCGGAGATTTGACTGATTCGGCAGCAGCCGAATCTCCAAATCAGATTTGGCCGAATCAGTTCGGGACAGTGATTTGAATCACCTAATCGAATCACTGTCCCCCAAATCAGCTGAATCCAAATCGAATACTAGCTGCTTCGCACAGTCCTAATATTTAGCTATATGAAAGTGGCAACATGGCAGAACCACTATGGACCTTTTCTGAATGCGAACAACATAAATCTAACGTTTACTTCCTACTACAAAAATGGTATAAATCCAAATATACTTATAGTTTCATAGATTCATAGTTAGTAGGGTTGGAAGGGACCTGAGCAGATCATCAAGTCTGACCCCCTGCCATGGCAGGAAAGAGTATTGGGGTCAAACAACCCCACCAAGGTGTTCATCTAGCTTTCTCTTAAAGACCCCCAGGGTAGAAGCCAGCATCATTTCTCTTGGAAGTTGGTTCCAGATCCTAGCCACCCTGACAGTGAAGTAGCGCCTCCTGATATCTAGCCTGAATCTACCCTCTGCCAGCTTGTGACCATTATTCCTAGTCACTCCTGATAATGCTCGGGGGAACAGGGACTCCCCCAATGCCTGCTGGTCCCCTCTGACTAGTTTGTAACAGGCAACTAGATTCCTCCCTGCA
>NW_017729022.1:80760961-80768256 GCF_001723915.1 Gavialis gangeticus
GTCGAAGGCCTTCCGAAAGTCCAGGAAAACTATATCCACTGCTACCCCTGCATCTAAGGATTTGGTGACCTGGTCATAGAAGGCCAGCAGGTTGGTTTGACAGGACCTGCCTCTAATGAACCCATGTTGGTTGCCCCTAAGCATAATCTCCCCTGCTGGCCCCTTGTGGACATGTGCCACAATAATTCTCTCAAAAAGCTTGCCCAGGATTGAGGTAAGACTAACTGGCCTATAGTTCCCTGGGTCCTGCTTCCTCCCATTTTGAAGATGGGAACCACATTGGCCCTCTTCCAGTCCTCTGGCACCACACCAGAGCACCACGAGTGCTCGTAAAGCTGTGCCAAGGGTCCTGCAATGTCCACAGCTAATTCCCTCAGTACTCAAGGGTGGAGATCATCCGGACCAGCTGATCTGAATACATCCAGTCCCTCCAGAAGTTCCCTAACTAGTTCCTCACTAACCCTTGGCCTAGGTGCGCCTCCCCTGGGGTCTAACATACTGTACTCTAATATAATCATATATAACCCTTTGCCAAGGTTACATTAACATTTCTACTTTAAAGCTTTATTTTCAGAGGTATGCAGCTTGGTTCTTTCTGAAAGCTTGAAAGTTTTGCATGGTTTGCATTATAAACCACATTCACCTTCATCTAATAGATCTCTGCCCTTGCTTGCAGAAGGTATTTTTTTAATCTCCAGAGTAGTGCATCAACAATACAGGAAATGCAGCTGGCGATACATTCCCACTCACATCACAGGTTTGCTCTTAAAATGCTGGACAACTGAAAAGAATATGGAAAACCCTTACCTGGTGGCAAACATTGCTCTCAAGGATGAGAAGGTTGCTGCATCTTCTTTCAAAGCCTTTAACTCGTTTCGAAGTTTGGTCATTGTTTCAGTCACCATTGCTTTTTCATTCTCATATTTGTTCTTCAAATTGGCTAATGCCACTTCAGCGGTCTGAAACAAAGACAGACATTCATGCCTATGAGATGGGAATTTAACAACTGCCAGGTTACAAATCCACTTTTAATTTCCTTCATTCACAGGGTAAAAAATTGTTCAATTTCAGCTTAAACACATACTAAAAAAAATCTAAAAAGCTTTGTTCTATAGAGCCCAGAAAGCCATGTAGCCAAGTAGAGAAAATCAACTTAAAAATAGTGGATTCCACAGTTGTGTAAACTTTAGTACTCTCTACCAATCTGCATACTTAATATTTTTTCATAATTTTAATGGGAAATCATAATGCAAATTTAGTGTAAGTTATAATATTCTCTTAAGAAATCAAAAGTTATGAACATAACCTAGCCCTCTGTTCTCTCCCTATTTCTTCTTCCCCTGCTCAATTCCTCATTCTAGGCCCTACCTAACTTAATATTATATTACATATCAGTCTTATTATTTGAAAAAGACAAATTCCTCCATGTAGTTTGTTACTTTTATTTCAATTTTTTTTCATATTACATCAATAGAAATAAAAACCATGTTTTTGTATGATAGTTTAACTAGGAGTGTAATTCATATAATTTGGAATTACTGTAGCTGAAAGAAATAAGAATTTTTGCCTGTGTGTTTTTCCAGTGTCTTTATTTTGATACTTCCCCTATAGACAGTTACTTTCCCTTCGTTAGGGAACAATGTAGCATTTTAAGTGCTTAAAAAGCGGAGCATTTCCACCAGGGACAGACTTACTGCCCTGTTTCATATACCTCTGCCGAAGCATTTCAAAGTCAATACAGCTGCATGCAGCATCCTCCTCTTCAGCCAGGGGCATGCCAGGAAAGCTATGATGATCTGTAGCTCCACTCCCCCAGTGTCACCATGGGCACAGGGGAACTAACTAAACTCTCAGTACAGCTCTGCAGCTCCTGGTCTCCCAGGGGCTGCAGTTGCAGGGAGTGAAACTAATGCTGGTGAGTAGTCTCCTGCGTACTCCACCTCCAATCTCTCAGAGCACTCTCCTGCTGGGACTGGGAGACTGGAGGCCCTGCATCCCCTGGTGGAACTAGGAGACCAGATACAGAGAGGCATGTGGGGACTGGAGGGCAGGAACCCCAGTTTTGATGGAGGGACACAGGGTCTCTAGTGTCCCAGTTTCAGGATCCAGCAGTCAGGGGTGCTCCAGGAGCGAAGAAATGGAAGAGACAAAAGAGTGCTCAACAGCATAACACCCTGTTCTCCCTTTCCTCTTCCTCTACAGGGGCAGAGAAAAAGGAGAGCACTGTGGGATGTCGGGGGACCCAGGAGTCCCTTGTCATGCTACACAGGGTATGCATATGTAACAGAGAGTACTTCCTCATGAAACTCTTCTAAATAGCACTTGTTACTTTCAGGGTTACATTTACAGCACTTCAAAGGGCATGTCAGTCTGTACTGCTCACTCTTGAAAGCAGTTCAGCAACACTGGAAACATTTCAAATGTTATGTCTGTCTATACCCCTGGTTGATTATTTGGGTCGTCCACCCAATAACAGGGAAGATAGTATTAGAAAAATGAGACAGTAAAACTACAAATATTGGTATGGAGACATGAGAAGAAAAGTTTCATAGTTTCTAGGGTCGGAAGGGACCTGAGCAGATCATCTAGTCCAACCCCCTGCCATAGCAGGAAGAGCACTGGGGTCAAATGACCCAATAAGGTGGTCATCCAACCTCCTCTTAAAAACCCCCAGGGTGGGAGCCTGCACCACCTCACATGGAAGCTGGTTCCAGACCCTAGCCGCCCTGACCGTGAAGTAGCGCCTCCTGATGTCCAACTTAAACCCTCCCTCCACCAGCTTGTGACCATTGTTCCTGGTCACTCCTTGCAGCGCTAGGGGGAACAGGGACTCCCCCAGTGCCTGCTGATCCCCCCCTAACCAGTTTATAACAGGCCACAAGATCCCCCCTCAGCCTTCTCTTTTGAAGGCTGAACAGGTTCAGGTCCTGCAACCTTTCCTCATAGGACCTACCCTGCTGTCCCTTGATCATACGAGTGGCCCTCCTCTGGACCCTCTCCATGCTGTCCACATCCCTCTTGAAGTGCGGCACCCAGAACTGGACGCAGTACTCCAGCTGCGGCCTGACCAGTGCCGCATAGAGGGGGAGGATCACCTCCTTGGACCTGCTCGAGATGCATCTGTGGATGCACGACAAGGTGCAGTTGGCCTTCCTAGCCGCCTCCCCACATTGCCGACTCATGTTCATCTTGGAGTCAATAATGACTCCCAGATCCTTTTCCACCTCCGTGCTGACAAGAGGGGAGTTCCCCAGCCTGTATGTATGGTGCCGATTGTTCCTCCCCAGGTGCATCACCTTACACTTGTCTGTGTTAAACCCCATCCTGTTCTCCTCCGCCCATCCTTGTAACCTGTCTAGGTCCAACTGTAGCCTGTTGCTCCCCTCTATTGTGCCCACATCCCCCCACATCTTAGTGTCATCAGCAAACTTGAACAGGGTGCTTTGCACCCCCTCATCCAAATCACTGATGAAGATATTGAACAGGGCGGGCCCAAGGACCGAGCCCTGTGGGACCCCACTTCCCATGTCCTTCCAGGTCGAGAAGGACCCATCCACTACCACTCTCTGGGTGCGACTCTCTAACCAGTTGGCGACCCATTGGACCGTATGGGTGTCTACGCCACAGTCCCCCAGCTTCCTAATGAGAATGGGGTGAGAGACAGTATCAAAAGCAACCTTTCCTCATAGGACCTACCCTGTATCAAAAGTTAATGGCCATATGGCATGATATCATTTTAACTCATATTTTTTAAATTTGCCAGATTTGAAATTCAGAGTCCACCTCTTAAAAAAACAGAACAAATTAAAATAACTTAATTCTGGAGAAACAGATTCACTATAATGTATTATACTAAAATATAATATATCAGAATTCTCTTCAAATGATAGTACATGCTTAGCTAATCTTTCCCTACATTTCCAGTAACTAGCTCCCCATGTGGAAAATCATAGAATCATAGAAGTAGGGTTGGAAGGGTCTTTAAAATGACCTGTCATTTTAGATACCTGTGACAGGGTATCATCTCCAGGGGTGGCCGTGAAGCCCCTGGAGGCAAAAAAAAATCCTTTACTCTGGTCTTTGGGGCAGTCACCTTCTTCTTTCCTGCCACACCTTGGTGTTGTTAGTAAAATGCAGGAGGCTGCCCTGGTCTTATTATAATGATCAACAGGTTTGTGATCAAGGCCTTATGGGTCAATTGTGTGGCTCCTTTCCGACCCTACACCATGCCCCAATTTGCAGATGTCGTCCTCACTGATGTCTTTCCATCACCCATGCAGTTCTCCTCTGGACCCTAAGATCTCTCAGTCTCTTCACTCACCCCCTCCTTGAGCTGCCAGACCCCTCAGTCTCTCACTTGGCCCCTCTCTGGGTTGCCACACCCCTCAGTCTATCATCCAGTCCCCCTGGGACCTCAGACCCCTTGGTCTCTTATGCAACTCCTCCCTCGGCTGCCAGGCCATTCAGTCTCTCACCCAGGCCCTCCCTGGGTTGCCAGGCCCCTTTGGTCACTTCCTGGCCCCTTGCTGGGCCTCATGCTATTCCCTTTCTTTTCTGTCAGGGTGTGGTTCCTTTGCCTTCCTCTCCACAGGGTAACCCACAAGGCATTGAGAGTGGAGGCTTTCAGGAGCTCCATATTTGCCTTTCCATGTGGTGGCCCATGCATGGCAATTCATGCTGACCAGCCCCAGTAGGGTGCAGTTTCAGACCTTACTCAGGACAAATCTCTGGTCATCCTGATTTAACTCCTGGCCTCTCCAGGGCCCTCCCCTAATATCCTATACACCTTCTGGGCTGCAGACCTCCAGGCTTCCTGGCCCTAGTGCAATCTCATCTCTGGGCCCCTCTGGCTGGCTCTCTCTCAGACCCTTTCTCTCGAACCCTACTCCTCAGATGGCCCTACATCAGTTATCTTCATCCTGTGTCGCGTGCCCCTTGACCCCCTCTCTGTTGGCGATGGCCACGCACAGACCTTCAGCCTTCCCATTCCAAGGCCCAGTCAAGATCTCCAGGCTCCTCAGCTCTGGCAGCGTCTGCAGTAATCTGTTTCAACCTTCTGACCCTCCTTGGGCTCTGGCCCTGCACAGGCCAGTTAAGACTCTGAGGTTCAGTCTTTCAGCTGTCAGCCCTCCCTCCCCTATGTGTCCACCTTCTTGAGCCCCTCCATAGTTCTCTCACTCTCTGAGCAAACTTGGAACCATCTAGAGGTCACACAAACCCAGCTCCTCTCTCTGGGCTCATTCAAACCCTTCAATAGGCCTTCATACACTTGGCCCCTTTCACTGGGCTCCGGACCCAACATTGGGTCCCCAGGAACCTCCTCCATTCCCTTAGCTCCTTCCCAGACCTCCAGACTGTTTCAGATGTCTGCTCTCTGCTGGTGTTCCAGAGCGGGAGCCATCCTACTCTGTAGATATTCAAACAGTAGCCTCCAAGATCTTACTGCCAGCTCGGCTCAGGGCCTGGGCTTGTATCTGTCTTAAGCCCAGCCCTCTTTCTGGGCCAGATGACTCCCTCTGATCAACCGTAGCCACCACCTGTAGGCTCCCTGGGTCAGTTGTGCCCGCAATCAGCTCTGACCCCACCTGCAGACTGCTATGCCAGTGCTTCTTCCCTTAAAGTAGTAGGCACCTTATGCAGCCTTCTGCAATACAACTTTAATTAGCATTAATGCTGAATGAATGTAAATCACTAGGCAAATATATGCTTTGCAGTAGTATTAGACCATTCTGATTTTGATAGGACATAGCACAGATCATCTGTTTGTATCTGTTTTCTATCACTGCAGTCAAAGATTAGTACAGGGAAAAGCAGTTAACTATCATGAATAAAAGAGAATTCTGCTCTCACGTGCCTCCAGCTGGAAAGCTAAGGATCACAGGGAAGAAAGTTCATTATGGAGGGCACCAGTCGTCCCCAAACTTAGGGATAATTTCTGTTTTATCCTGAAAGTACCAATTCAATATCTTTAGTATGAAGAAATACATAGTATCCACTCCGAACACCAGTAAGAAATTACTGGTGAATTCATTAAGCTGGTTTAGATGTTAAAATTATTTAAAGATTGGTTGTTCAAATTTACCACCTATATCAGCCTTTTCTTTGTCCCAAACAACTTTAGTAATGGAACAGTGCAGACCAAGCGATACCTGATACCTGAAATTTTCCTTGATATATTCCAGAATCTCTAATGAACCAACATATTTGCATATTAGACTTCAAGTTTAAATAATTCCTCCTTAATTTACTCTCTGTGTTTTCCAAGACTCACGTGAGAGTCCCAGTTTGAATTTATGTAGCAAAGGAACTTCATTTAACTTTCCTTTAGTGTGTATCAATCTCAAGGGAAATTCCATCTCTCTTTGGCCATTTCCTCTGAGATGACTTAAGAACATTTTACAGAGTTAGCTACCCTTCCCAAAGTGATACTTACCTGTCCCTCCCACTAAAATGCATACTGTCAGATAAAAATTGAGTATAGTCTTCTGGTGTTTTTGACATGATTTCTCAAAGATCTTTTTGTTCAATATAATAGTGACAGCAAATTATAGCAGAGATAGAATCACAGTATTCTGCACAGTTTTGCCATTGGTGGTGACACTGTAAAAGAGCTGCTACATTTCACCTTAGAGTGGCTGAATTACACGGCTGAGTGAAGTGAGCTCTACGTTCAGTTTGTATTTCAGTTTAAGTAAGTAAACAGACTTAAAACAAACACTTCAGGGTGAAAAGTACTTGCTGACTATGAATTACTGGAAGTCTTCTGGAATTTCCAAACAACAAATAAAAGCGAGTTTATACAAGAAGAGCTTCAGGTCTCTCTCCTCACTACATGTTAATGAAGTGATGTAATATAGTTAAAATCTGCAAATCCTCTGTTCTGATAGCTTACTTCTCTGCTTTTTAAATTCAAGCTCAACAATGTGACTGTACATAGTGTTTCAATGTTCTTCTCAAGTCATCCCTAGAAGCATCAGTAAGCACAAGCACACCATAAACAAAGCAAACAAAACTAAGAAAAATATAACTTCCACTTTGTTACCTCTCAGCTCCCTGTTCTTGGGGAACCCTGACACAGGACGCAGACTGTCTGACTCACAAAGTATCCCCCCACCCCTCTACCTAAACAGAAACTGATTAAGATGCAGTGAGAGACACACCTAAAACCCTTCAGATAAGGGTGACAAAAGTGAAACAACTGCCCTAGGTCTCATTTGCATCTGAGATGGGACCAGATGACCATTCATTTACATGAGAGATGGAGAACAGAAAGCCTGAAGCAGAGACTGCAGTGA
>NW_017729022.1:80768287-80768600 GCF_001723915.1 Gavialis gangeticus
TGGGGAATCTGTGCTCCAAATGCTAATCAACCCTCACACCCAGCTCAGCATTTATCAGACCAGTTCTAATCTGGATTTACAAAGGACTTTTCCTTCCCCCCCTCTCGCTCCCCCCACACACACTTCTAAGCAGAAGTAAGTTTATTAGGCGTCTCGGGCCCTACATTCCCCGGTCCCACTATGGGGGCCTATGTAAACTTAATTGGCTAAGACTCGGTTGCCGGGTTAGGGAATGCTGAGGCAATAGACCGAGTCCGAGGGGGTATGGATAACATTTGAACAATGGTACAGGGTTCATCACAGCGTCCAGCCC
>NW_017729022.1:80769888-80770226 GCF_001723915.1 Gavialis gangeticus
TTAATAGAATTACCAGGACCCTAGCCCTAATAAATGAGCACACCCCAAAGTAGCAGGCAAATCTGGTAACAACTTAGACAAGATGATATGGGGAGAAATTCCATAAACATACCCAGAAGGGTACTAAAGTAAAGTAGCAATACACACATGGCCCTTGCATTGCCTTTAGATCAGGGGTGGGTAAAACATGGCCTGGGGGCCAGATGTGGCCCGCCAGGCCATTCTCTCTGGCCCGTGGGGCCCCTAAAATATTTAGAAAATTAATATTTATCTGCCCCTGGCTGCCTGTCATGCGGCCCTTGGTGGCTTGCCAAAACTCAGTAAGTGGCCCTCCACCC
>NW_017729022.1:80775226-80777379 GCF_001723915.1 Gavialis gangeticus
GAAAATTAATATTTATCTGCCCCTGGCTGCCTATCATGCAGCCCTCAATGGCTGGCTAAAATTCAGTAAGCGGCCCTCCGCCCAAAGTAATTGCCCACCCCTGCTTTAGATGCTACAGCAAGAGCTTGTTGGCACTAGTTGTTGTATTATCTAGAGCAGTGGTTCTCACTCCTTTTAGACTCAAGATACCTGCCATTAGACTTGTGACACCTCTTGGAAAACACCAGCTCTTAGTTTTTACTTATTTTTAACTACAGAAAATTAATGAAGCATTCTTTCTGTTGCAGATAATTCAGAAAGACTGCAAACGGTCAAAATGTTTTTGACAGTATGGATTCCTATTTGAAATTTTTGGTTTATCTTATGAATCACATTTACACACATACCACTGCTAATACTGTGTGAAACCCCAGGGCACCCCTGAAAGGGTCACAAGGCACCCCAGGATGCTACAGCACCCTGGTTGAGAATCACTGATATGAAGGCTCAACTTACGTGAATCTCATCAGTTAAAACTAAGACACCTAGGGTGCAGCTACACAAGATGCTAGCTGTGCAGTAGCCTAATAACACTGTGCAGTAGCGCACTGGGCAAAACTCATGTTAATATGGTACTACGCAGTTAGTGTCTGTAAAAACCTGTAGGGTGACTCTACTGCACAGTAGCGCCAGTTATTGTACATTGATTTAGTACTTTGTTATCCAAGTCCTAAACTTAACGAGCAGTAGCTATGGCACATTGATGATGTGTAGATGCACCCTGAATGAAGGAAACGGGAAGTAAAGGGACTAGAAAAATACCTTGAAGAATGGGGCTATTAAAAGCCCGAAAGTTGAAACTCTGGAAACACAAAGAACATTTCCAGCACTTCACAATGTATCGGCAAGCAATGGGTACCAGGAAAAAGGAAGACCATCAGAAGAGATGTCCTTATTTCTGAACAGAACTGGTTTCCAAGCATCTGATACTTTAAACAGTTTTCAGTTAACTCAGGCAAAGGACCTTCATAGAATTGGATTAAAGAAATCTTCAGAGTACTGCTTTCCACAAAAAATGAAATGATTTGAGTGATACATGTTTAAACAACGAGTACCACCAGGAAGTCAAAACATAAAGAATTTGTGAATGGATTGAGGCTGAAGAACCATTCTTGCAGGCTGCTTTTGACAGGGAGTGTTAGTTGCATACCTAGTAAGAGACCAGATCATGATTGGGAACTCAAACAAAACACTCAGAGAAAGAATACAGGTTTCCCTCGCCAACTGCAGGGGTCAGGTTCCTGAAAGTTCCTGTGATTGGCAAAACCGTGGTTGGTAAGACAAAAGGCTTATGGGGAAAATGGGGTTAGGGACTTGAATATGAATAATAAAGGAACATACAGTTTATAAAAATTAGGGCTGTGTGAAGCTTCGGTCCCTGATTCGATTCAGCAGAGATTCGGCCCAATTTGGTGGCCAAATCTCCACATCTGAATTGAATCAGAGGATCCTTTAATCTCTCGGAATCACCATCGAATCTTCAGATTCCAATTCGGCCAAATCGAATCACGGACAATGATCTGAATCAACAAATTGAATCACTGTCCCTGATTCGGGCCGAATCCGAATCAAATAGGGCCCACTTTGTACACCCCTAATAAAAATAATTTTTTATTTACCTTTAATAGGTTAAAAAAAGGTTCACTGTTGAGTAGTGGGTCTTTTAAAGAAACTTTAGCACTTCCTGGTGTACCACTCGCAACACTAGCCCTAACAGTAGCCTCACTTTTCTTCATGGTTCTCACAATGCCTCCCTACATTCACCACACTCGCCATGTGCTAGATGATCCAGCAACTCCAGTTTTGTTTCTAAGGACATCACTTTCCTTGACCTCTTCACAAATTGCTCACCTTTACCACTCACTCACGTAGAAGCCATGTGTAGCAGGGCACTAAGGTGCCTGCTACTTGTGGAGCAGTAAGTAAGGAATCCAGCTGCAGGTTGCCCGGATAACCGGTGAGAGTCAGCTAACCGGAAGGGGCAGGGCCTGGCTCCCATATAAACCCCAGGTGGAGCCCAGGCAGACAGTTCCCTGCTGGCAACCGAAGAGGAAGGAGCTCTGCCTGAGTGAGGAAAAGGAAGGGGCCTGAATGGCTGAACAATGCGGTACTGG
>NW_017729022.1:80778147-80814084 GCF_001723915.1 Gavialis gangeticus
GGGGGGGACCTCTGCATGCTTGGCAACAAACCCGGAAGTAGCGAAAATGGTATACAGAATATTAAGTGTGGATACACAAAACCGTGGTTGGCAAGGGAGACCTGTACTGGAAGATCAAGACTAAAACCTTGACAAAACAAGTAGCATTCATGAGACTATGTGAGCCACAGAGTCCAGATTGGAGACTGGGGAGAGTAGACTGTCTTGACACTGTGGGCAACAAGAAAAAAGACCTAAGTCTGAAAAAAAGCATGAGGATCTTAAAGTCCAAAATAAATCAGAATGTAAAGCTGTATGTGCTGTGGCAAATCACCTCAGCAAGTTGATAGGGCTGGGCCCAAGGACTAAGATACAATCAGAACTAGTGGATTTACATCAACACCTGACAACACTCATATTCAGATCTGAGGGAAGGCCTGCAATTCTTCATGACAGCCAAAGGCACTACAGAAAATAAAGGAACATTGTAAGTAGTTTAATTATATAGGTATTTTAACTTCCATACTGGTTGTCAACTGTTATTATATTTGATTGAGGGAAAAATCTGCCAGAGACATACCTTTAGGGGAGACTCTCACAAGAACCAGTTGGAAACCATGGTTGTGAAGCTGATCAGTCACAACTGAGGTACTGCAAGACGCAAATCTCTGTCCAACCTCTTGGCCCTAAGACCCACTCTACACGTCTAATGCACTGGATCTAATGCATGATCCATACAAGCATGCCTCCTGCCATGCCACAGGTGTGGCAGGAGGTATGATTGTGGGATCACGTATTAGATCAAATGATGTTTTATTGCCGGTGTAGGAGGAGCCCGATCCTGGGCTGCCGCTGCATCAGCAAGAAGCAGGCACCCATGGTGGGGAGCCCCCTTTACTGAGGGGGCTCCCAGCCCTGTACCTGACAAGAGTCCATTTACCTGATGGGGCTCTTGGTGTAGTTTTACGCACCCCAGAGCCTTGGGGATCATGGCAGCCATGGTCCCTGGGGCTTAGAGGTTTCATGATGGACATGACACACCCTTGTGGCTGGAAGCCCTGTCAGCCGAGGGGGCTCCCAGCTGCAGGGGAGACCCTACAATACACGCAAATTAAAGGTTGACCACAACCAGCTATAAAATTAGTACATATTTTCAAGGTCTAACTTTATAGCTGGTTGGAGCTTTTTATTATGTGGTAAGTACTTTGCACATGTAGATGGTCTTAAGGTAGTTGTTCAATTAGCCAGTTTATTGTGCAATACTTGTAATGTGTAGAAAGGGCCTAAGCGATCACCAGTTATCTACTTTGCCTCTTTTTCATCATTCTGTTTACTGCACAGCTGCTTTTCTAGCCCCAAATTTTCTACAGTGGCTTAAACTTTAAACCCTTCTGCAAGCTTTACTTTCCTTACAGTTTAGACAAGTTTCAAGACACCTTTATACATTCAAAAATTTCTTGTTACTCACTTCACATTTTACAGTAAGTGTGAAGCAAATTGAGTGAGTGATAATATCATTGCTAAAAAGCTGTAAAATGGTATTTCACTTTTCACACACAAAAAGCACAACAGGGGACCAGTTATTTTCACTACAAAAAGTACTTGGCACTTGACAGACTATAGAGTCCTTTGGTCCTACCTAATACTCAAAGTAAAAAACCTCATTTCTTTTATCTGCCTTAACCTCACAAGCTTTTGGTCTATATTTCAGGCCTTTTAATTTTTTTCATGCCCTCAAGGTATTCCACCAAAGCTTCAGCATTTTGGCATTTGCCTCAGTTGCGGAAGCTGGGGGGATCACGGTTTCAACCATCAAAGATGTGTGAGTGATACTGATTAGACTACTGATTACCTGACAGAGATTATTTTTAATCACGAAAACTCAGGCTACCGAATTCCACACTGTAGTCAGGATTCCCCAATTTTTTTTATTTTTTATATAATTAAATTTCTACACTATTCCAAATGAAAAATCAGAAAAACAGCTGATTTAGTTTACAATTCATATAATTACTACTGCTTGACATTTTTAAAATTTGGTTTGTTCTGCTTTCCAAAACTAGTGCTGATACAGGTAATTGAAGCTATGAATAAATGAGTACATGAATTAAAACAAAGAAAGTTAGCTTTTATTGTAAGTTGGCTTTTTGAGAGAGTGGCATATAAACCAAATAAATAAATAGCCTGTCAGATGTGCCCAGGCCTGCCTTGATCAATATGCCATTTCCTCCTTCCTTTTTCTATATTTTTTCCAGATTTTTTTAGATTACTACCTCCATGCAAAAGGCTTGCGGTTTCCTGTGTGCGAGAATGTCATTTACTATAATTTACCTGAAGTTAATTTTTCTTGCATCAGAACATAAAACGTTTGTTCAAAAATAAAGCAAACAGAGCAAAATTAGATTCTTGTAATATAAATGCTCACATCAAATTAGGAAATGGCTATGCAAGTTTTAGGCATGTAAAGAAATCATACAAATCATGGCTGCATTTAAAGATTTAAAAAGATATATGCTATACATGGTATTATCTGGGTCCTCAAAGATGACTGCAAGATAAAGATAAATATTAAGAAATCTAAGTTTCTTGGTTGTTTTCCTGAAGCACAGAAAATGAACTACAGCTAAAGTTAAGAGGGAGATATCCTGTTTATATTATTTTTCAGTGAACTATTTGCCTTGATGTTGTGGTGACACAAAACATTAGTGAAATACTACAATTTTCTATTTTGTGTAGAAACCCTGTGCAGCTGCATTTGCAATATGACATACTTCTGCTGGCCACTAGATAGCACCCATGCCTCCTACAGTCACTGTGTAGCTTCATTACCAGAGCAGGATATTACTGTTAATACTGCAATCCTGGCATTTGTTTCTAAAGATTCTTCACTTCAGTTGAATAAGATACTAGTCCCTTGTCCCTGCTTTTCACCCACCATAAAGTGCCGTAAACAGGAATGAGGATCTTATCCAAAATGATTTTTCACCCATTTGACACTAGTGTCCATCATTTAAACCCCCCAAATTCCCAATATACACACTTGCATTTGCCTATTTCTAATTTTATTGCTACCTGGACTAAAACTGAATTAAATATGTGGTATTTTCCCTAGCAATTTTTAAAAATGGAAACTAAGAGCCTGAACATTTCTCTAAGTCAGGGGAAGGCAATTATTTTGGGCAGAGGGCCACTTACTGAGTTTTGGCAAGCCATCAAGTGCTGCATGACAGGCAGCTCAGGGCAGATAAACGTTAATTTTCTACATTTTTTAGGGGCCCCACGGGCGGGATAGAATGGCCTGGCAGGCCGCATTCGGCCCCTGGGCTGCATTTTGCCCACCCCTGCTCTAAGTCTTATTACAACCCTGGCTGTTACATCTTGGTGTAGCTGCTGGTCCCAAACACAGATAAAATGAGGAGACTAATCTCCTCGCCTCGTAAAAAGAAAAACACGCCTCTGGGCACAGAAACAGGACAAGACTTCCAGTCTTTAAAAGAAGTGGAAAGACATCTATGCATATGCTCCAGGGTGGGGCTTGGGTTAATTAGAGCAGCTCTTCGGAGCCACTCTAATTAAAACACCCACAACATCTTGTGTATTCAGTACCCCGTGCTTTAGTTAAAGCACCCTACTGCCATTTTGAAATGTGGAGATCCTGAATAGACGTGCCGGTGAGGCTGCTGCAGCATTCTAATTAGAATGTGGTACCGCAAGCATCCTGCACATGTACAGGCACCAGAAGAGACTAGTTTCTGCTCTGTGCAGCAATGTTGCCCCAGGAAGGATAACAGAATAACTCTCGTTTTCCAAAAGAGTATTTTCTAATTTGTGAGCATGTTATGCTCATGTTAATCTCCTTGGGAGTGTCTTTGACTCTAACAGACATACAGCTCCTCGCTCTAACTCATGGCTCTTCAAAGAAAGTGCCATGAGTTACAGTGACACCCCCCTGGACCTGACAAACATTCGTTGTTGGGTCAGGAAGGTAGGGGATCAAGCTCCACTTTGGAGCTGATACAGAAGGATCTGCCTCTCCACAGGCTCTCTTCCCTAGCTGCATTAGCCCAGCTCTGATCGTGTGTAGAGACAGACAGAAGTTAATGAAGGCACTCTGCTTTGGAGCACATTATTCTAAACCCTCATCACAAAAAGGCTAATTTTTTGCATGATCAAGCACTTTTAAAGTGCTCTGCAGCCATGCACTTCTATAATTATATGATTCTATCAGGGCACGGCTGCAGTGTACTTTCAAGGGACTGATCATGTAACCAATGCCACTTCTATCAGTGTCCTTGGGCTGCCCTGAGCCAGGTGTTCCTGTCTTCTCGTTTTGTCCACATAGAAAACTCATGTAAGTTTGGGTACATGAATCAGCCCTCCTATTTCTTCTATGTTTATTCCCTGCTATTATCCATCATGAGATACAAAATGTGTTTAAATATAATAAGGGGAAACTTAAGGAAATATACCATTATGAAAGTCTGATAAAAACTAAACAGTGACTGTAAGAGGAGTGCTAATGGTACTTTAATATAACAGAACAATTTTATTGATACTCTGTATCTTCAACCCCATCATTAGTGAATTTGTTATGATGTGAACTACAAGGAAATTGATTGAAATCAATATGGACTTCCTTAAGAAACATATTATATTACACTTTTTTCCCCTCTATAGTATCAATGTTAGCATTACCAAACAAGGTTCCCTGCTGGTAAATCCATATTTTTTGGTGCGTACATATTAGTAAATCAGCATACTCAATACATATTTCCAGTTCAAGAACTTTAGTCATGTCAGCATAGTACTGCTAATTTAACTTCATTAATTTAAATTCCAAGAGTGACCAGGAATAATGGTCACAAGCTGGCAGAGGGTAGATTTAGGCTAGATATCAGGAGGTGCTACTTCACGGTCAGGGTGGCTAGGATCTGGAACCAACTTCCAAGAGAAGTGGTGCTGGCTCCTACCCTGGGGTCTTTAAGAGGAGGCTAGATGTACACCTTGCTGGGGTCGTTTGACCCCAGTACTCTTTCCTGCCATGGCAGGGGGTTGGACTAGATGATCTACTCAGGTCCCTTCCAACCCTAGAAACTATGAAACTTTCATAATTTCATTGTGAATCCTATGATTACATGAAAATATATTTGATTTTTAAAAAGAAAAAAAATCTAGCCCTGGAAACTGCAGAGAAAAGCTTGAAAATGTGAACCAGATTACCCTGGTGATTCTCAGCCAGGGTGATGTGCCACCTGGGATGCTGCCAGATCCTTTAAAGGGTTCCACAAGTTGTGAGGAGATGAGAGAGATCTAAGAAGATAATCACATAAGCACAGACTTGGGCTTGTTCTTCCCAGGCCCATTCCTTATCTTTATAGCCTGGCTCCTATGCAAGAAGGTAAGCGCTGTAATACAAAAAATAATTTCTAAAATTGGGTGTCTTTCAATTCAGAAAATATATGGTGTCTTCAATCTAATGAAGGCTGCCTCAAGTCAAGAAATGTTAACAACCACTGACTTACAGGTTCATACCCCAAAGTCTCACAAAGCAGAGGACAAATAAAAAGAACCCAAAGTGCATTAGTGTTTAAAACCTCATGATTTTCCAGGTCTTGACTTGTGATTCCTGAACACTTGAGGATGGCAATATTGCTAGTCTCAGTTAAAATTATTTCGTTCCATCTTAGCTTTTTCTTCTCTCTTCTTATAATACCATTATATTATCTTATAATAATGCCATTATAATGAACACCCCTGGGACCAGGAGAAAAGTTCATTAAAAGACAGTGTTTACTATAAGAGAGTTAGTTGATTTGCTGCATGGTAACAATATAAAAAAAACCATTTCCTGCTGTTGGGATTGTTAAAAGAAGGGGTTCTTAAAAACAAGGTTTGTTATAATGAGGCTTTACTGTCTTAGATCTTTAACACTAACTGATATCATTTGGGATTTGGGGTATTCAGTTTGCATGGAAGGGGTCACATATCCAATTGTATGGTTCCTAATATTCACGTAGTTGCCTCAGGGGGAGTTATATACCAAAGAGTAGTTCTAATTCTGCGAAGTGTTTTTATAGCACCTTCTTAGTCAGCATTTTTGCACCCTGTGGTTGCATAATTTTGCCTTTTTAGCAGGACAATTTTATTTTTGCTTGCATTTTAGCTGGTAGTAAGAAAAAACCTATAAAAGAGAGTGAATTAGATTCTCTTCTACTGTCATCAGCATAAAGTGAATTGCTTGCCAACTGAATAATCTTTAACTTAAAGTTCTCAACTTTAACTTCATTTTAACTACACTGACAACAGTAGAGGCAAGCAATCTAATCCTGACTCAGTTCATACCCAAGTTCATACATATGCCAGCTCAAATCATTTAAATTTATTGTACCTCAGTATTCCCAGAAGAAAATGGGAGTAAGCAGATCCATCTTTGCCAAGAGGTTTCAGAGATTAACCAAGAGTTTTAGAGTTCTGCATTTCTTTTTGTCTTAGACCAACACAGCTACCATATACATCCCTGAAGCATAAATGTAACACATTATTCCCCAGTATGTTGACATCGTGCACTGTGTCTTGAGGGCAGCGGCAATGTGTACGGGGTGCACATGTGTGCATGTGTACCCCTTGAGAGCACTGGTGCACACCCTGATTGGCCACACTCGCCACTTAGGCAATGGTCAGAGGGGGCTGGTGGGAGTGCCAGTGTCCCCCCTGCAAGCGCCGGCCAATCACTGCAGCTTCTCCCAGAAGCGGCCACAGCCACTCCAGGATGCAGCTGCAGCAATTATAGTTTCATAGTTTCATAGATTTAGGGTCGGAAGGGACCTAGTAGATCTTCTAGCCCGACCCCCCGCCAATTAACTCCAGGATGCAGCTGCAGCAATTATAGTTTCATAGTTTCATAGATTTAGGGTCGGAAGGGACCTAGTAGATCTTCAGCCCGACCGCCCCCCCCCCCAATTAACTGTGGGGAAACTCCCTCCGGGCAGCAAGATCTGCCATGGGGGAACCCCTCCCTGATGGGCATCAAGATCTGCCATAAGGGACCCCCCCGGGGCAGCAAGACTGGTCACGGGGGGGGGAGGGCATGTGCCCCCCTGAATAAGGTGGCACCAGTTGCCCATGCTTGAGGATGTGGCACATCCTGATATCATGTGAGAGACCTAGGCCTGTGGTTGTGACTCTTGAAACTTGGTTGTTTCTCCAACCAGGAAACCCACTAGCACAGTGATGTTCAATGAGGGAGCCTTTTAATGTGCCTCAGAGTGCCATACATTGTTAGTATTGTTAGGTGTGCAAACATGACCCACAATATAAACCCAGGGATTTCAAAAAGGTTCCCATATTATTAAATATATTGTGATCTGTTATGGTTTTTCCAAGTTCTTTGCAACAGAAAACCTACTCTATTATTTTTTCATTGTCAAAAAATGAGTGGAAACTAAGAGCTGGCAGTTTTTGAGGGTTGCCTTGAATCTAACAAGGGGTGCATTGAATCTGAAAAGGTTCAGAATCACTGCAGTAGCAGCAGCATTGGAGCTAAGCTGTAGGATCTCAAATTCTGCAGCAAACTACTCATTCTGTCCACCCCTAAGACCAACACTGGGTGTTGGAAAGAAAGTATCCAGTATGACTGGAAGGAGATGAGGGGAAAAAAGGACTCTGACTGAGCAGGGAGTTCCTCAGTTGATACCTGAATGCTCAACTACAAAAATACTCATTAGGTGGTACACTGATTAGCAATGGAACTGGTGACCACCACTCATTGAAAATGTCATTAGCATCTTACCTGCTTGTTGGCTTTCAGCACTGCCCTCAGGGTTGCTATCTGCTCCCTTTTGGTACTCAACAGTGACTTCAGTTTCAGGATCTCTTCCATTAAGGCTTCCTTGTCCTTATCAATCATGGGTGCCAGCTCACGTGCTGCTGCGCGCTGGCGAGACAGCTGCACTGACCGATCAACAGCCTTCTGCAAGTGCTTGATTTGGTCCCTTATTATGGCATTTAGGTTGTAGATATTCATTGGCTCTTTGCGAATGTCACTGGTATCAGAGACTGGAGATGAAGGAGGGGCCGTGATGATAGGAGAAATGGTAGGTGTCTTTGTTGGGCTTTGTTCTTTACCGACTTCTGTGCTCTCTTTTGAAACCTGCTCAGTTGGGGTCCTGGCTTCTACTGGGGATGCCACCCCTCTTCTGGCGAGCCGAGGAGAGAGAAGCCCCCTGGGATCATCAGGTCCCTTCAGACTCCCACTACGGGTAACTCTACTTTGCCTGTAATAGTCCAGCATGACCCTGTTTGGCGTTTCATTGTTACACAGACAAACATGATGATAGAGCTGAGCCAACTCCTCACTAAAGGTTACCAACTCATCCTGGGCGGTGTTGAGGGTATTATGGTTTTCATTTGCTATGCTTGTCATCCTTTGCAACTCTTTTTCCATGTGAACCATTTTCTCGTGGCTTTCCTTAGTTGATTTCTCGAGGTTTGTCACCTGCTCATCATACATCTGGATTCTGCTCTCATACTTTGTCTTTTCTTCAGTGTAGTTTTCTACATACTTATTGTACTTCTCCTTTAAGGCTTTGATTTCAGCTTTAAGGTCAATCACCTCTGTCACGGCAACCTTGTATTTACACTCGAGAATCTCTAAGCCGTTGATGTCTACTTCGTAGTCATGTGTTTCCTCCCCAGAGTCCCGGCCCTTCTCAAAATCTAGCTCTGCCTTCAGTTCTTTGTTGCTCTGCAGCCCTCTCATGGCATTGACATGCTCCGTGAGTTTGTGGACTCGCTCATGTTGCTCTGTCAGTGCTCCTTTTGTGTGTTCCAGCTGTGTCTGGGATTCCTGAAGGTTGGCCAAGAGAATAGCTTTTTCTCTCTCCACCTGGAATGATACAAGATAAATGTCTGAGAAGGCAATGAAACTAAGAGATACAGGACAGTTCTCATTCTACCTGTGTTTCTATGGTGGTCAACAAACACTGCAAACAGCATTTGTCCCCCAAACAATATACTCTAGTTGAAATTTTCAAAGCACTCAAGGAGACTGAGACATATTATTCACTGATTTTAAAATAAAATTGTAGAAATTAAATAACAAAGATTTGTGGTCATTTTTATATTATTATTACTTATCCTACCTAATTCCCTATTAATTCTCCTTAGCCACTGACTGATCATTGCAGGTTTTCACTAAATATCAGATTGATCCTGAAATAAGTTCCATAAGTTTTAAATAAGCATCAACCTTCATATCATCTGCCTCATGATATAACGCAGCATCCTGCTTCATACATGTTTCGTCAAAGTTTCTGTATTTATGTATTTCTAGTAGAAAGTATAGCTATTCCTTTACTCATTATATATTTATAACAGTGCATATGCCTATAAGGTTCAATAAAGAATATCCAGAACATTGATGGGATGCTTTGGATACTCTGGACAACCTTCCAAAAATATATTACAGGGATGCATAAATTCTCACACATAGAATAACCCAGCAACTACCTACAAATATAACATGTTTGGAAGCAGCACAAACACAGTCCCTAGAGCTTGACAGCACCATTACTCACCCTTGCACAAAACATACTTCCTCAAGGACATGGGAGAAAAAATGGGCCTTGCAGTGCACCCTGAAGATTAAAAAATGGGACTGCACATAGATGGTGTCACTCAAAGTCTACTAATATGTACATGTGTAATACAATTTAGGACTGAAACATCTCTCTCCCTGAATGGAGGAGGAGAAAGACAAACAAAAGCTATGCTACCCCTGGCTTTGAACTATATTAATTCCCTCCTGCATTTCCATAGGGAAATCTGTGTGTTGAAGAGGGGATGGTTGGTGCTGTGGAGAATGCCATATCCCCAGTGGTTTTAATAAAGAAAATCTGAAAGCAAATGAACCAAGTTAATGGTTGCTAGTTTTGGTCTGTTCAAACATTGACTATCACATAAAAAAACATAATGTTTTAAGTTTCATGCCTGCCTTTGTCCAATTTTGAACTACTGAATACCATGAAAATAAGTAGGGGTGCACTGATAGAGTTTTTTTTGGGCCAATACCAATAGCCAACTTTTAATGAGCCATATCAGCCGATATCGATCCAATTGGCAATATGCAGTCAAGCAGCTTGAATAGCAGCATCAGGGTAGTAAGTCTGCTGGGAAGGAAGGGGCAGGGGGGAGGGAAGGAGCAGGGGGTGCAGATTGAGGCTCCCACAGTGAGCGAGGAAGTGGGGCTGGGGCAGGGGCTGCGCAGCCAAGGCAGAGCACGGGATGGGGCCATGAGCAGCTCATATGCGAGGGTGTGGGAGGGGGGGCAGTTCCTGCTACTACGCACACCCCAGGAGGGCACGGGAGACGTGTGCCCCCAGATCTGCGTGTGGGGAGAGGGCGGGCTGCCGCTGCACGCTGGGGCCAGGGCAGTGCCCTGCTGTTCCAGGCAGGGGGCTGAGCCAGGCTGTGCTTGGAGAGGGTGGTGGTGGCACTGGATAGAGGGCTGGGGGGGGAAGGCTGCAGCCACTTCAGAATCTGCTGTAGCCCCCCCATAGCACCATTCCCAGTGCCACCACCACCTGCTCCAAGTGCAGCCTGGTCCAGCCCCCCCACTGGGAAGAGCCCAGCACTGCCCCGGCCTCAGCCTCCAACAACAGCCTGCCCTCGCCCTGTCTGCAGATCTGGGGGAACATGCCCTCCTGGGGTGCACATGACAGCAGGATTAAGCCCCCTCCCCATGCTCCCTGGACAAGCTGCTCGTGGCTCCATCCCATGCCCTGCTCCACTCCGCCTCCACAGCACCTGCCTGAACCCCACTCCCTCCTTCACCAAGGGGGCCTTGATCTGCCCCCTCACTTTCCCTCACAACAGACTTACCAGCCAAACCCGGCTGCTCTCCATTTTAAATATTTTATACCCATAGACATCTTCCTGATGGTATTCAGCGAAAGAGTGAAATCAGTCTCTGTAAAAATTATATATGGGGGGTGGGGGGGAAGGCCTTCAAAGATTTAAAGTATATTAAAGTTATTTCATAAAAAGTTCTGAAGAGCTGTTCTAGCTCCTATAGTTTCATAACTAAGAACCTTGCAGCTGCTACTGTAAAAGGCTGAATACATGATGGATGATCCTCTGATTTTATAGATCTGTTATAAAACCTAGCCTCTATTTTAGAATTTGCTGTTAGTGGCAGGCACAGAACTGCAGGAGCAAAAATAGAAACCACATTCAAGCACCTTTAAAAATCTGGCCCTAATTCTTCTATGTATGGGCAGAAGGGAGACAATAAATCCTATTTTAATTACTTCAGTGGGAAAACTGGGATCAAATCTTCTTATCAGTTGCCTCATTTCTGTGTTATAACACAGTGGCCACTCTTACCTCCTTGCATGTTTGCCTGCATTTAGTCTTTGCAATGGGTGAGGGGTCCTGATGTGTACGGGGACAAGAGACAGTTGCCACTGCAGAGCTCTCCCAGACCCATGCACATGGGGATAAACCCCATGCCCAGCAGGACTTCTCTGCACAGCTGGGGGCTGGCTAGGAGCTGTCCCGCTTCTAGCCAACAGCTCCTGGAAGACAGCACCCTAGTCCTGGCACTGCTTGGCTCCTGTCCCCTGTAGCCCCCTGGTGTTGGGGCAGACTGGGAGCAAATTTGCTCCAGGTCAGTATCTACACATGCACTACTGCACAGTTAGTTTACTACCTGTATTTACAGGTAGTAGCTAACGATGCAGTAGACTAATTTACTGCACAGTGTTACACACTTGTAGACAGTGAAACTTTACTGTGCAGCAGATTTGTTTGCTGAAAAAAAGCTTCTCGTGTAGACACACTCACTGTAATCTAAGGCTACTGAAGTAGTTAGTAAAATTCTATGACTGAACCAGGACCTTTCCCAGTTCGGCGCCAGGTCTTAGTGCTGCCTCAATTTTCCCTTTCTTGTACTGTTAATCATACTGCACACTTTAAGTATTTAAATCTTTCATGACTGAATTCTGGCTGTCATCTGGTGAAGTATGCTGAACTTGGCATGACTGAGGCAGAGCTCCAGCCATCTTAAAGGGTCAATTCTCTCTGTGATGGTGACCATATACTAAAAAGATATCTATGTAGTCATCATTACATGGACAGATGATCTCATAGGCTAAGGGGACTGCACAACAAGAATATTAGGTGAAACCCTGTAATCAGACAACTAACAGTAGATTCTGCTGGTAAAGAAATAATATGGGTTGACTGGAGTTCATTGTTACAGAATGACATATAAAGAATGAAAGTAAATGATTTCTAAGAGGTAGAATAACAATTGATGACTTTAGCATGTTACTGTTTGTTCCAGGTCACAAATACATGCTTCTATTTTAAAGTGAAAAACCCCACCTAAAAACTCCAAAGCCAACTTCTTGAAAATAATAACTTTCTCCTTTTCTTAGGTACAGTAATTATATTTAACGTTTTAAAATCTACAAGGCCTTTATATCCACCCACAGCAACCTCCTAGAAGTAGGGAGTTATTTTTCAGTCTAATTTGGGGTAGTTTTTGGTCAATGAAAGTGGAAGTTTCAGAAAGAAAGTTCACCGTTGCCTGAAATGACAAAAGAAAAAGTAATCCAACCTGTTCTCTTCTCTACAAGGATTTCAGTTTTGGGGTTATTTTCTCCACAATTTATTTTAATAATTTGCTGTGAATTATATATCAGTATTCTTTAATTTATTAACAAGAGAAATTAGCAATGAATTTTGTTGGAAGCATGAGGAACATCTGAACAGGAACTCTGATTTGGGACCTTAACTTCTAGGCTATGTTCACACTTTGGAAGGAGTCTTCCTGAACACACTCCACTTATCTGTCCCCACTTGGTTATACCAAACCCAGAACTGCATCAGTGAAACCACTCCATGCCTGCTCTCAAGCATCACTAAAGGTAGACATCTTGAGAGCAGGCACGGAGTGGTTTCATTCTTGAGTGATGGGGGTGTCCTTGGAATACTTCAGTACTACATTTCTAGGTTTGTAATGTGTGAGTAGGGTATGCTCAAAAGTGATCTTCCCCAGGGCCACTGGAAATGCAGTGCAGACATGCTAATGGTCTTATTCTTTTGGCTCCAGGGAAGGTTAAGTAGGAGTATGATGGAAGCTAAAGAAGGAAAGTTTGACATGGAGAATCTGAAGGAAATTTTATCTTCAACCATTAAAAAGGAGGCTATGATGTTGGGTATGAAATTAGGAGAACAAAGTACTGGAAGCAATGGTGAAAATTTAACACTCTGAAAAGGAGATGGCTAATTTCTCTATTGCAACAAGGAAAACGGGAGAAGATATAATCATTAACTGCCCTTGGAATGGTGATTGAGAGGTCAGACTTCGCTGGTTGTTGATGGACTACATTACCAACCAGATTTGTAAGGTATGTCTTGTTTGCACTCCTGAAGCACAAACACTGACAGTAAGGTCTCTCTTTTGTATTAGCCAGGGGCTGTGCTATTAACACGCATGGATCAGGACAGCCCCGGAGCTGCTGAAAAATCATGCCTGCATTAATAAATAATTTGTGTGGGCTAACACAATGAATTAGGGCAAAGAATTTGCCATTCTGTACATGAAGCAGGAGACACACAAACCAAATTTCAATATATGCCTGGATGAACTGAATACTACAAGGGCGGTGCTGAAGACTGCAAATCCAATTTTGCTGAATCACTGCCTTTTACCAGCTTGAACATGTAATTGAATCCCCACGTTTATTCACAAATTCTTAGGAGGAATTTCTTGCATTTAATTTGCGTGATCCAGGATTAGCTAATGTGGTTCAAAATAGAAAAAAGGTTGTCACTAAAAAAAGAAAGTGCGTATCAGCAGCCTATGGAAACCTTTTAAACATCTAGGGAAATGTTAAGTTTCTTGCTGTGTCTATTTTATCTTTAAGTTCCTTAACATTATTAAGATGTTGAATAAGGTCAATTATACAGATACAATTAGAGTTGGCCAAAACATTTCCAATAGAACATTTTTCTTTTAGAAAATGCCGATTTATCCAATTGATATGATCCATAAAAGCATGTACATTTTGATAAAATTTAGTCTAAGAAAAAATCAAAATGAGATATTCCTAACTGAAACAGAACATTTTGAATTTACATTTTGGAACTGAAACAACATGTTTCAGTTGACATGAAATGGTTTTTCTCTGAAATTTTACTTCAAAGGTAAATTTTGACTTCTTGGTCTGATCTGGGAAAAAAATCAATATCAATCTCTCCCACAAAATGTTTCAACCTGCTCTAGTTAAAATAATTATTGCCTCAAAATTATGTTTACCAAACACTGCAAGCCAAATCATCACTGTCTTTTCATCCCATAATTGAGATTAAAACTTCCCATAACTTATTTGCTAATGAGTTGTATAAAACAATAAATTCTCCAGAAAAAAAATGACAACATGTAAGGATACGTTGCTCATTGATCACAACCGAATTAGGTTTGTTACATACTCACTTTTACTTCCGTTCTTCTTTCACTGTATAAGCAAGTTTCCTTTTAGGATGGGCACGTAAAAAAACCCCAGTCCTGGGAGGTATTGAATGCTTCTTGGAAGTTGCCAGGAACTTTCAGTTCCCATTATGTGAACTGCGTAAGAGACTGCATGACTGGATTCTTACACTGTGCTGCATTGTATCCTTTCTAAGATGATGACAACAGTACCTTTGGCAGCTTGTGTTTCTGGCATTGGATCACTTCCCAATCTTATATTCTGATTATGGTTGTGTGGGCACAAAAGAAAGAAAAACAAAACTGCTGGCAGTATACTCACCAGTGGCACTCCTTGCAGTGTGCATCAGCAGGGAAAACTAATGTGGAATACAACAGTCTGTTATGTCTCAAACATCAAGGGCTCTCAGAGTAAATGTTTAACAAGAGGAACTCTCTTCTCCTTTCAACCTCTTTTGACAGAATGTCAAATCTTGTCCCAATTCAAATTAAGGGCAGAATCTCAATTTGACTTCAATGGGAACAGAACTGAGCCTAGATACACTTGTGCCCTAATTCAGACAAGCTTAGTTGCACTGAATGTAGTGTTGCTGAAAGCTGTGGTGTTACCCATGGGAGTAAAGTGCTATTAAAGGAAAGCAATGGCATTAGAATCTGGCAAGAGTGACTGGGTCCCTTCCTTCGCATCCCACCTCATTTCTGCTTAATTCAGGCCAATCCATTCTCTATGCTGAACTTTTTACAAGATTTGAAAACACATAAGCAGAAATAGAAAGTGAAAACCATGAAGAAGTGCATGGTAGAAAGTGTGATCAGAGACAATTACATCAGTTAATGCATAAAATGCTATCAGTCAGGCATACCTTCATAACACTTGGTGACTCTTACCTGCATGAGTTGCTGCTTCAGTTTCTGTATTTCTGATATGTTGAGCTCACTGAAGAGGTCAGAGACTGGGTGCAGAGATTCGCCTTTCCTAACTGCAGGAGTCCGGTAATCTCCATTTAGCTTCACAAGAGGCCCATGAATGTGCCCATTCATTTTGTCATCATTATTAGGTTCACTTCCATCCTCTCCAAACTTTAATCCATCTACTGATATATTAATGTGATTATTGTACACACTATCATTTATGTTGATATACTGGGACAGTTCCTTTCTCAGATTGTTCTTTTGCTCCCTCTCATTTTTTAAAGTCTCCAGGGCTTCCTCCAACTGATGTTCAGCAATCTCCTTCAATCTGATGGCATCTTCGAGCTGGCTATTTAGCAATACTGTCTCCTCCTCAAATCGTTTAATCTCATGCTTTAAGCCTTCATATTCAACCTGAATTAGATAAGACAAAGAACATTCATAATACTAAAATTTGGGTCATAAAAACCTGCCATTTTCTAGCCGTATTGAACTATGCACTAAAAGGAATAAAATTATGAACACCAGGCACTGTCTGCAGCTGCAAGGAACACAGCACTCAGAAAATTCAGGAGGTACTCTCTATTCATTATTGTGACAGGCACTTTTTAAGGCAAATTAAATTCCATGTTGGGGTGATTTATTAGGAGACTACGTTACTGTATTTCATGGAAGGACAGTCATTTACCCAAAGGTGACACAAATGTAGGTGTATTATGACACTGTGTATAGATGAGAAGTTAACAATAGTGTGTGACTTACCTTTTAGAGGTTTTTTTGAGGTGCCTTAATTCTCAGCAGATATAGCCACTGATGCCCAAAGCCTTAAAGGTGGTTTCTTCCTATTTAGGTGCCTAACTCCCATTGATTTCAATGATTATTTGGTGCCTAAATAACTTTTCAATCTGGGCCCAAGTATTTATAGTATAATGAAAACTGAACAAATTACAGGGCTTTTAAAAATAATTTATTATGGTTTTAATTTTAAAAATAAAAGGCTAATTACCCAATAACCCCGACTGATAACCCAAACTGCTATTGTGAAGAATCCCCATTTAAACATAGAACAGAGAAGAGAACCAGTCACCTATTCCTC
The DNA here is from genome assembly GCF_001723915.1 of Gavialis gangeticus. NCBI lineage: Eukaryota > Metazoa > Chordata > Crocodylia > Gavialidae > Gavialis > Gavialis gangeticus. The sequence continues at coordinate 80,794,629 of NW_017729022.1, forward strand.
TAGTTGTCCAGGTCCCTTGGTGAGCCAATACTAGGTAGCAGAAAGAGACCCGATTTATAAAATGCATGTTATTATCTTTATTTCCATACCGATAGATGTAAATACATAAAACAAGCAAGGCAAGAATATACACATAAATTCTCATGAATCTCAGGCTGCTGACATGTTCAGTTGAAGGCATGATGGGATCTGATCAATGCTCCCAACTCCTCCTCCTGCCATGCCTCATTGTGTGTGGCAGGACATGCAGGCACCTATACACATGCAGCAGGGCTGGTCCAATGTGCTGTGATTATTTGAGTCTGCTAGAGCAGTGGTCTCCAAAGTGGGGTGCGTGCACCCCAGCAGGTGCGCAAGACGATCCATTGGGGTGCGGGAAGAAAATATTAGAACTTCTATTTATATTTATTTTTTATCTAAAAAAATAAGAAGGAAATTAAGCTTTACTAATATTTAATACACGGATTGACACTGGCGCCCTCACTCAGTCCGTATGTCAGACAGTCACGTGTCACATACGGTACGTGAGGTAACCTGAGGGAAAAGTGGGAGTTCCACAACGCGGAGGGGTTGACAGTGGCGCCCTCACTCGTTAGTTCACTTTCAGCGTATTGAGATGTATTGCAGTTTACGTGTGCCTGGTTAAGTGGATTTACGGATTACATTGTCTAGTTTTAACTAAACTAACCCTCACAAAATGGACAAGTGGCTTAAAAAGATTCCTGCAAAGAAACCGTGGATTGAAGATAAAACTAATAATTCGAGCACAAGTGAACAACAAGAAAATGGCAGAGCTGACACTTCTCCTACCCCCAGTATGAGCTCTTCGTCAGCCACATTACGAGGTAAAAACAATGACGATCTAATCAGATCTGACAAGAAGTCGGCCAAAACAATTCGAAATTATCAAGACGACTATTTGAAATATGGATTTACATCCACTATCGTTAACGATGAACCTTGCCTTTGCATAATTGGTGGATGGGATTGAAAAATTAGTATCATCATTTAGTGAGCACAGCCAACAATGCACTTCTTCCATTTGGATCTACGTATCTTTGTGAGCTATCTTTTTCAGCTATGACAGCCATTAAAACCAAGTATCGAAATAAACTGAACTTAGAGCCAGACCTTTGAATCACTGTATCACAAAGTGTTCGACCAAGATTTTCAAAAATAATGAAGCATATTCAATCACATTGCTCTCACTAAAAAATATTATTAATAATAATTTTTTTAGTGAGAGCAAAAAGGTTTTTGTACTGTTAATAAATAAAATATTTTTTATATTTTAAAATACTGTTTATTTCATCTTTATCTCATCCTTTTTTAATTGTATTTTTGTGTATGTTTTATAATCTACATAATATATTCATACAGTAGTACATGTATATAATTTATAAATAAATAAATATACATATATTGGGGGTGCGTGCTCAAAAAATTTTTACTGATTGGGATGTGCAATCAAAAAAGTTTGGAGACCACTGGACTAGAGTGTGGTAATTACCACACTCCAGCAGACTCCAGCGTCACGTGTATCAGCATCCCCACACTGATAAATGGTGGCAGGGGTGCTTGTATGGCAAGCTTTAGTTAAAGTACTCCCACCAGCATTTTTCAGTGTGGGGACACTGATACATATGATGCTCCAGGCACTTTAATTATAGCGGCTCTGAATTAAAACGCCCTCCCCATCCCTGCTCTGCAACACATGTATAAATACCTGTCATCATGACCCCAGACCCCTCTGCACCAGCAAAGATATCCAACAATCAGCTGATTGACGTCTGGCTCTGAGGACCCCGCAGGCCAGTTCAAGGCCCAGATTCAGCTGCCAATCAGGACCACAACAGGACTTAGACTGACCACAGTATGGTCCCAGTCAGGTGATGCTCATCACCTGGCAGGACTCTCACTGGGGCTTCCTTAGATACTTGATAAAAACCGTAATTAAGCTGTTGAACTGTTTTTAGGACATAAAGTGACTGAATATTACAGAAGCTAGGAAACACTCAATTATAGTTTGAGTGTTTATAGGTTGTATATAGGTTGAGAGTATAGTTATACACCAACTTGTATATAGGTTGAGTGTATAGTTATTGAAATGAAGGAACTGCTTCATAACCTGTAATCCTGTGCTGGCTTACGATGTGTTAAAAAGAAGGCAATTGCTGCCAGTTTAGTCAGCTAAATCACATATGCATCATGACAAGTTAACATTTCTGGGAGAGGAACAAATCCCTTTTCTTCAACCTAAAAGACAACTGCTTTCTTGATTATCTAATTAGAAAGATTTCCATAAAAAATTAACATTTTTTTAAGCAATATAAATAGATGGCATATACTTATTGGTGGATCTGAGTCTCCTAGGGCACATCTACATATGCAATTTAATGCATATTAACCTATTTTAATGCTTATTAAAGCATCACAAAAAACTGGGCCCTTTGGCTAATGCTTATTAAAATAGGCTAATATGCCTTTTTCTAGTACCCGCTTGGATATATCTACACAAGAAACCCCATAGTATAGGAATAGCCTCTTCACATGACTGAAATGTTTTTCCAGACAGTACTGTCTAAAGAGACATTTCAAACGGGCAAATGGTGGAACAAATTTTTTTTCTTTTAGGCTCTGGGTCTGGAAGAAAAGAAATCCTCTAAATCAGTTGAAAGAATTACATAAGTAAAAGGGGCTATATCTGACGAATAATATTGCGTTACAATAAATTTTTAATAAAAAGTCACGTAACATACAAAGATCAATAGCCTTCCAGGTCATGTTATGCAGATTAAAAGCAATCAATGTCATATTTTTTTAAGCAAGCACTTATATTTTTTTCTACACTTACCTGATTCTGTTTCAGTGTGGACACCAGTTTTTGCAAAGTGATATTTTCTTCTTCAAGCTCTGTGTAATCTTGAAGAAGTCTTGACTCTCGAAACTTATATTCTCGGATTTCATCTTTCATCCGTATTCTCTGCAGCTCCACCATTTCATTATTCTGAAGGTGAAATAAAAATTTCAACACATTATTTCCACATTAACATCCAACTTGTTACTAGTCCCAGCAGCATGAATGGTTAACTGTGGTCCCAGGTTAGGAAAAGAAAATAATTAAGCTGTCAAAGTCTTGTAAAGGTGTGTGTTAAAAAAGCAGCACAACTTACATTTTAAGCCACACCACAGTTCTTAATATTTATTATACCACTGGATGTGCACAAATTGGAATATAAGAAAAGGAAATTTGATCAAAACAGTTCCAAGATTAAGTTTATATTTAATTTGAAAATTTTCTGGCACTTTATCATCTCATTATATTTCTTTGCTAGAAGTCTGCTTGAAGAGCTTGAATCAAATGCAATTACCTACTGTTTTTCACTAAAGGGCACTCTTCTAAAGTCATACATAACAATGAATAGTGACATCTGTTTTGTAGATAGCTACTATTAAGCAATAGGAAATCATGTATGTATCAGCCTCATGTTTTGATGAATGCAGGTATGTGTGTGCTACACTGTTGTAAGTGACTATTTAAAGAACTGAATACAGAATTATTCAACAGAGATGATCATCAAACCTGGAACAGAGTTGCAATTAAAGTGCCTGAGGATAATATTAAACAGTTCTTTAAGGCTAAAGAGTGCCAATATTCATGGTTTCTTGATTCAGAGCATACTTCAAGTGGTGTATTTACATGCAGTTTCAACGATAACCTAAGATATACTACTATTTCAGTCAACTTTATTAAATTGGACACTAAAGAATTCCCACAAAAAAGTGCCTGACAGACCTATTACCAAGCTTTAGGGATAGCTTCATAGATATTAGGGTTGGAAGGGATCTATTAAATCATTGAGTCCGACACCCTGCCCTGGGCAGGAATGAGTGCTGGGGTCAGATGACCAGGTGTCTGTCCAATCTCCTTTTAAACACCTCCAAGGAAGGGGACAGCACCACCTCCCTTGGAAGCTTATTCCACATTTTAGTAACTCTCACTGTCAAGAATTTTTTCCTGATGTCCAGTCTGAATTTGCTCTCTTCCAGTTTGTGGCCATTATTTCTAGTTACCCTGACAGACGTCCTGGTAAACATTGCACTCCCTATTTCTTGCTGCCCCCTCCCTGATGAGTTTGTAGGCGGCCATGAGATCACCTCTCAGCCTCCTCTTGAGGATATATGGCTGCTTACAGATTTTAAAAAATGAAAGAAAAAAGACAACCCACCCCTTTCCCCATGCTTTACTGGAAGAAGCAGCAAGTTACTTCGACCCAGCTCCACAGCATTTGTATAGATCGGGTGCTTCAGTGGGGCTTTTTGCTACTTTTATCTAATAGCCAAGTCAATCAGCTATTAGGCAAAAGCACCAAAAAGCCCCACTAGAGTGCCCAATCTATATAGATGTTGGGTGAGCCAGGTCCAGCTAACGCGATGCTTCTTCTGGGCACGCACTGGGCTCAGCAAGGGGCGGATGGAGTTTAAATTAAAGCGCCATTTTTTATTATTTTTTTTAATGTTTGCAAGCAGCCATAGAGGCTAGTTGCCCCAAAGTTATTCTTTGTAAGGCACTCAGTTTCTGGAGTGACCTTGAGTCTCCCTGGGCCATCTATGATAAGTGGCCGTTAGGTTAAACTGATATCAGACTGTACATGTGAGAGAAAGTTGATGGATGTGGTCTATAGGCATCAGAGAACTGCTTATCTTAAGTTCTCCTTCTTTTTGATTAACAGCAACAAGCATTATCAATTATGTTCCTTGTGGAAGGAATGTTGAACACAGCAGTAGTAGCTTTATGTGGGGACATGACAGAGTATTATATATTGAGAAAAACGTCTGTACTCATAATGATAGGGCAGACTACATCTCTGCTGTGAGGCCAGGGGGAGCACATACAGAAAACCATAGCACTATGATTTCTTTGTAGAGAGTACAGTCATAGACCTTGTGTCTTTTTGAAATGTTAAATATCTCCTTAAGAAACAGTTACTAAAGAAACTGTATTTCTGAGAGCTGTTAGTCATGGACTGTCTCTGTAAATTGTTGCCCAGCAAATGCAATGGTAAATGTTCTCAACTCTGATTTGCCTTATCATAAAGAAAATACTTAGTTTGGCATCTGGGCTAAGGAACTAAAATTCATGAAAGATTAAAATAATAAATAGCCATAAAATAGGTTAGAATATAAGAACAATGCTCCATATAAGCTCAGTATCCTGCTCAAGCAGTGACAAGTAGAAGATGCAAGTATCAGGTTGATACAACAAAGCTTAAATAACAAGCCCTTACAAAGCAGAGACAAAAGACACATGCTGATCACCAGACTGAAGACTGGAATTCCCAGTGCATCTGCACAATTCTGATTCTATTTGCACATGCCTGCTGGAACTAAAATGGAGGGGAGCTCATACCTTGTAGCTCAGTTGTTAGGCCACTTGTGCCACTTGTGCAGGGAGTGGGAGACCTATGCTTGAACCTGTATCTCCCACTTCCCAGGACAGGGCTACAACAACTAGGTCATGAGTTGGCTAGGACTATCCAACAAGTTAAACAGAGACTTGACTGGGAGGATTTAGTGAGAGATGATCCTGTCTTGATCAGGAGGCTAGACTAGATGACCTCATGAGGTCCCTTCCAGCCTAACTTCCCTATGATCTTGAAAGCCAGTCCCTAATCTTTAACCACTGATTACTGACCTTTGATACCTGACCTCAGGCTGAATCTACCCCTTGACTTAATGTTCCTAAATATTAACCCCAGGTTCTTGACCTCTTGCTGATATCCTGTTTCCAACCTGTGGCTTGGTATTCGGAATACTAACAAAAGTCCACAGCTCCAGCCATTGGGATCAGGCTGCTCTCACTGATCCTGACCAAAGGAAAGAGCCCATTCAGTTATTCTTGTAGCAATCACTGCTGATTGAGCTCTAAGGAACACATTAGAGCAGGGGTGGGCAAAATGCAGCTGGGGGGGCCGGATGTGGCTCACCAAGCCATTCTATCCAGTTCACAGGGCCCCTAAAAAATTTAGAAAATTAATATTTATCTGCCCTGAGCTGCATGTTATGCAGCCCTTGATGGCTTGCCAGAACTCAGTAAGCAGCCCTCTGCCCAAAACAATTGCCCGCCCCTGCATTAGAGGTTTTCCCAGAATTGTCTCCAACTTGTATATATCCTCTATTATATGAAGATCAAAACTAAAATAATATAAATTCCGGGTTACGAAACCAGTGTGGTTATGTCAGAGGCCCTAAAAGCCTGTTTCTGGCACCCAGTAAAGGACAGAAAGCAATTATTGTGTCCAGCTGAACCAAATCAGCTTAAACAGAGCACAAGGCCTGAAAGAATGCATTATAAAGGAAGACCTCAGATTAGACAATCCAAATATACTATATCATAACTTAAACACGTCAGTAAGTAATAACCGAAGTAACCAAATGTATTAAATTTAGCTTAATTTATAATAGGTGCATTTGTATTTGGTTCCTCAAATAAGTTGTAAAATCAAAGCAGCCATGCCAGTAAATACCATAAATAAGACAACAAGAAAAAGAATGGTGACAAACAACATTCCATGATGGAGAAAGAAGGAGATAAGGAAGCCTCTCTTCCAGAAGTGTACCTTTCAGAAACCATAGATCACAACAAACACCTTCAAATTCCACAAGAGAACTGGTTCGGTCCAGTTCCAAAAATTTCAGTGAAATAAAGAAATCAGAATATATCCAATGGAAATGTAGATAGATGCAGATCATTAATGGTTGTATATCTGTGGTTGCAAACCTGGGGAAGCTAGGAAATGAAGGATCCGAGGAAGAAAACAATCAAATGTTCAGAGATCCTGGAGTCTGGCCTTTGCCCATCCTCCCAGGTGTTTTTGCATTCCCATTGCATGATCTGAATGCTAGTTACATTTACATTAACTTTCCAGTAAAGTGTTTCTCTTGAGAAGAGACAGGCACGCTCATTCTTACTGCCAGGGCCCCGTCCAACAAAACAAGCTCCCTTTGTCCCTTTGGGGATAGAGACTCTGAGTAAAATTTGAGAACGCCGCTGCATATTATTATTAAGCAAGATCAGACCCATTATGTCAATCTTTCACGAGCCACAACGAAGCTACACGCAAAACTAATGAAAGGCATGCAACCAAGCACTATGTCAGGGACTAAAATCTAACTGCTTACAATTGTTGGATCAAACAAAAGTGAGGTCTGATAAGAACAAACAAATACTAATAAACCTATTATTACATTCTCAGTTTTACAAATCCCATCACACACTGGGCACATCTACATGTGAAATTAGTGTTCCTGAATAAACTCTGGCACAGTTTGTGCTGGAGTTTATTGCTCCTCGGCACAGCATTTACATGTGTGCTCAGGACCACAGCACATTGAGACAGAGTGGTGCAGTCCTGGCTAGTGTAGGGCCTGGGGAATCAGCTTGCCAGCCCAAAGCTGCTCCAGTCTGACTCAATGTGCTGTGGAGGGGCTGCCTAGAGCAAGAGGGTGCTACAGTGTGGGGGTAGCTGGCAGGTAGTATCTGCACTGTAGTCCCCTCATGCTCCAGCCAGCCCCAGTCACCAGCTACATGAGTGCTGAAGTGGAGTAACTAACTAATTAACTGGTCAGGTAGTGTTGGGCAGTCCTATTCTATGGCAGAATTAATTAGTTTGCTCTGGCCTAATAATGGTGCACGTGTACAGTGACGCTTTACTGTGGAGTGAATTAGTAAATTCTGCAGTAAAGCACACATGTAGATATACCCATTGAGATACAGTAGAGACCTTTTAAAAATGGTTCAACAAAACTGACCCCCCATTGCCCTGTCATTAGCAACATTCAAAAGAAAGACTGCCTGGAAAAAGGAAGAAGGAAAAAATGGCTTGAGATGAAAGTACCTGAATAAAAAGGCTTTATGTTGAGTCTTGATGCATTGCTTCACTGACTACAAGCTGCATCATTCTGGATAAAATTTTGAAATTCACTGAATTTGTTAAGAGTAAGGTATAAAACTATTTTTCCATAGTATAGCATGTAGCACCAGGGAAGCCTGACTGACCAACCTGCAAATCATCAACTTTAAGAAAAAAGAAGCAGAATAGACACTCCCCAACCTCTCCATCATGTTAACTGCTTCTCCAACATACTCTTGAAAGTACAAACCATGTATAGTATGTCTCCTCTCTTTCTCCTTTTAAGCATATAGAAAGTATTACTATAGAACATTTCATATCACGTGTCATTCGAACCAGCCAAAAATCCAAACCAGTCACAAAAAAAGTGGGGGTGGGGGGAGAGCCAAAAATTATTTCTGTTAATAGTTCTGTCTACAGTGTTACCTGGAGCCCTAGGTAGCTATTAAGCTGTCACAGAAACCAAACATGTTATTTTGAAAGAATTACACTGTATTTTCCTTATGTAAAACACAAATCTTGTCACTGAAAATGCCATAACATAGTACTCTATACTCTTAGATCCCTCTTGGCATTTGAAATGGCTGTATTATGTTGGCAAAGATCCAGCTGCAAAGCACTGTGTCACTTTCAATACTGTATGTGAAAGACTGTGCTTTACTGGTACAGCAGAAAAGCCTCAATGTTACTCAAGGTTATTCTGAAGTATTTTTTTTTTAATTAGTAGGCACATGAGGTCCTGCATATAGTTTATAATGTTACTGTATTTTTGCCATTACAAGATTTCTGTGTGTTCTGCAGTAATAAAATATTCTCTCATTTTTTTATTCAAAATACCTTGCTGACTTAGTATCTGATCTCTGTCACAGGGCAGCATGACTATTTCTACCAAATGCTGATTAAAAACAAAGGAAATAGAATGTCTCTGTTAATAATTTTGTCTGCTATTATTTTTGGCTAGCTTTTTTTTAGCGGACAAAATATCATTATGGAGGATACAGTATTCTCTTACTATATAATAATGTGGTAACATGATGCAAATTTCACATTTGATTGCCACATCAAGCTTCTCTGTGATGTGTTGGAAATGCACTGAATACTTCTGCACAATACAAAACAAGTCCATCATGAGGGGAATTGTCTGTGTGAGCCACTAGGGGACACTGTAACCCAAACGATTATGATAAGCAAAATAATACATAATTAAGCTTCACTGTTAATTATGTGCTAAAGTTTAAAGTTATGGCAACCGATTCAGACATTTTTGCAAGAGTATTGTCTAAATATTTTCAGCATCTCTAAAGAAAGTTCTCTTATGAGTTATTATATCTGTAAGAACTGAGTTAACTCAGAGGAAAAACTAAAAATGCCTGAGTAATGCTTTCTATGCAGTCATTTTTATCTTTGTCATCAGTAAAATTTGGTGCAACTGTTTAAATAAATCAGTGCCAGAGGAAGGAAAAATCTCTTTTAAATGAACAATAGCAGTAAACTGTGTCAGCATTTCATTAAATTATAACATATGCTCATTAGTTGTGAAAAATGTTAATTCAATTGTTTAAAGCACTACTAGCAAAAATACACAGAATAAATCTCAAACGATGAAAAAAGGAAAATATCAGTTAAAACTGACTCCTATCACATCCTTTAGGTCACACACCTGCAGACAGCTTTGTGACCCCTTTATTCCTGTAAGTTTATTACTTGTTCGTCTCTCTCGGTACTGCCCTCTCTCTTCCCTCTCCCCAGCCTCCCATCCTTCTCTGTCTTTTGTATTCATATCACTCCCTCTATTAGATTGCCTGTTCTGTGCATGTCTTTTCATAGCCTCTGATGAAGTAAGTTCTTGCTTACAAGAGCTTATTTACTGCTGATTCAGTTAGTCTATAAAGGTGCATCTGTACCTCTGCCTTCTGTCTGACTTCAGGCCAACATGGCTAAATACCTCTCTCTGTACACAGTAAGATACATTTTCAAAGGGACTCCTGTGTATAAAATACAGCACAAACACAAAGTCCTGGACATTAACTGTCAGCTCTTAAGAATGAAGATCCTGTCTTCCTAGCCCAATGGCACTCAAATCCTGATTGGCTCTGTACCATGAATGTAACACTGGGGACATAAATTACACATAAACTGGATAAATGATCAGAAACAGGCTCAGATCTGTAACAGAACATAAGTTCAGTGCAATAAACTGCATTCAAAATGGCCAAAACCAGTTTAAGATAAACCCAGAAGGATGTAGTATCAGATTTAACTGATTTAGGTTAAATCAGTTTATTGAACTTCTGACCCAGAACGCCTCCAGATTCAAGTTAATTTTCAGTCCCCCAGTATCCCAGGATGCTTTGCACCTCCCCCACAAACCCTTCCTTACAGGTGGGTGGGCTTGGCTTGGCCCAAGTGGTCCTCTCCAGCCCAGCTTCTGGCCTGTGCCACTGCAGGCATGTAGCTGTATTACCAGAATTAAAAGTGAATGTCAGTTCACTTGCTTATTGGTTCAATCTACACAGTTTAGACTAACCTGCAAAGACTGAATCGATTCAGCCTTGGGCTTTTTGTCTCTACTTTACCAAAATATTACCTATTATTTGTAGTTAATGCAGAATCTCTGTATAAGTAGACTCATTCAGTAAGTGGACCAAAGTGTGCATTAGAATGAACTTTTAAGGTACTGAGCCAAATCCTCAGCTAGCCTGAAGCAGTGTAGCTCCAATGAAGTTAACAGATTGATGATTTACACTAGCTGACAAATTAGCCCACGCTACTTCTGCCTTTTGCTCACCTTCTATGCTAAGCAGGAACATTCACTACAGAATTCAAATATTTCTACCTCCACAGCTTGAAATTTAGGAAATATTTTGGGAAATATGAGAGATATAAGAAATATTTTAATTTCATTTTGAGGCATCATACATAGGACTTTGGAATACAAACTAATAGTATTAATAAGAGGAGTTACCTCAAGTGATGTTTAATGAAATGTATAAGATGATCTTGAATGATGTTTTATTATTGTGTGATACTTTCAAAAAGCTGTTGCATGCCACATGAAGAAAATATCATTTACTTCCTAGGACACTGCCATGCAACCAAAATATTCAAATTGTGTTGAACCATGCACTTGACATAATATGAGTCAAATTAATTAGCTCACAAAGTCCAGTTTTGGTTGTCATTAAAAGTTTTTAAAGGGTACCTTTTTTTGTTTTTTTACTTTGCACCACCATCCTGGGTATAACCATAAACTGCATTTGACTATAGGACGTGATGGCAATGTGGTGGGGCTATTTGTGGTGGACTAGCTCCTATAAAATGCCACAATGTTGCAACCTCCAGAGTAAGGCAAGTACAAGGCACCTCAAAACCCTAGCCACCACTGCCTTGTGGGTACTAACTTGGTTGGAGAATGGCAAAAGGACATCATCCTGACAGAAACATGCCCTTGCTGAGATGTTAGGCAGTCAGCAGCAGTTCTTATCTCTTGCTGTCTGGCAGAAGTTACAACCATAGAAGCACTGAACAGCTGGACTCGGTCTGGCCTTTGGATTCTGTCTCAATAGTATAAGTGGGGGAGGGATAGTAGGTCTTGGGCAGCCTTCACTCCTCCATACTCTTGCTTAGGTGTATGCATTGAAGGTCTTGGTATGATAGTTGCAAGACTCTGTGCAAGCAGATTCACTAGGCACCTCTTACGCTTACACCACTATCCAGAGGATTGATGGTTGCCTACATACCACCATGCTGCACCCAGTCAGCATCAATATATCTGTATAGGGCCAAATATTGTAAGTACAAGAGTTTACAACTTCATATAAGCTTTGTCTTTTATTACATGTTTGTACTCTTAAGGCGTATCCAGGAGAGTGCATGTGTGAGGTCTGCAGTACCTCAAAGCTGTTTGAGGCATCACAAATGACATGCAGTGCACATGCTTGCTTGCTGCAAAATCTGACACTGGGAGATCCTGGTGTAAGAAAAAGCTGCATAAAAAAAAGCGGTGTGGTGCATGCAGCAGCAGCGTACGCTGCCAGAAACAGCCAACCATGCTCTGGCTGCTGCCCAGACTCTATGTGGCCAGACTGGTACTGCTGCTGCCCCAGGAGGCCCCCAGGACCCCAGGTAAAGTTGTTGGGGCCAGCACAGGTACTGGTCCCAGCCTCCCCTGCCCCACCCAGTATAATCTGGCACATGCTGAAGCACGCATGCAGGGGTGTGCCCTGGGGCACAAATCAGCAGTACAAATATGTGCCATTGCTATTTATGCCATGGCAAACACACATCCCTGTACGTGCTCACTCATCTGGACATTCCCCTAGGGACCTGTTAAGAGTTTCAGGACACCTCTGCAAAGCAACTAAGTAAGAATGTGAAAAATTCACTCTAAGAGTGACTTGGCTGAGAGACGTTCCATTTTACAAAGAACGTCAGTATTTTAAAAATGTGGCTTTTGTTTTCAATTGCAACCAAACCTGGAAATGTTAAAATTCTCTGGATGGGAAGACTTAAAAACAAAATTAATTTTTAACTGAAAAGTTGTTTCAAAATGAAAAGGTAAAATATTTCCTTCTGAAATTGTTAACATGGGACAGTGAAGGCATATATTACCCCAAAAAGAGATACTCTTCCATCTGGAAACGAACTAGCCCGGGCATACATAAAGAAGCCTCCTGTATTCCTACTGATCATCCTTGGGCTCTTTTGGTAAGTATGCTCTTGAGGTTCAGTCTAGAGACTTTGTTTTCCTGAAATGGGCCCTCAAGTGAAGATTTTATGAATTTCCTTGAGACTTTTTTCCACCCCCTCAAGACTTCTTAAACAGAGCATATCCTTTTATCAGTTAATTGTGAGTCTTTCCTGCTTGGAAGCATTTATAGAGATATTTTATACTGTTGGTCCCCTTTTCTCCCCCTTTGTTTATTTCCCAAACAAAATATTGATTAAATGACCTTCATTTAGCGTTATATGGGGACAAGGGTTTATGGCTAATGTGTTTCCCCATCACATTTTTCATGTAACCATCAGTAGATCAATTTCAGGTCAAATAGAAGTCATGACCTCAGGCTTTACCACAATAAAAGCCTATTCTTTTCTACAGTGACTGCATTTCAGCTCAGTTAATCAGATGTATGCTCCAAATCCAGTACACACTCACTCACTGTTTAAGTCCTATCTGGTGGGAAATGCATGCACTAGCCTTTATACTGTGTGTGAATTTATTGCATTAAATAATTCATGAGTAAGGACAATGGAAAAGTTCTGTACTTAGGTTTTAATGCCATAATGTTATATTGATGCAGTACAAAACCCTATTTGATTTCATGACATTTTAATGCACTAACAATAACTGGAAAGGCTTGAAACTGATCACAAGAATTAGACAATTTAAGTTGAATATGTGAGTGCTTGAGTTGGGGCATGCATGCATGTCATTGAAAAAATCTGTACCATATTTACTTTGATCTGTAGAGATTAAAATAAAAAGGAATTATTTTGCAGAAACTAATAATAAAACAGGCCTTTTATCTCTAATTTAACTTGGATTGGAATTTAATAATAAATCATTTTTTTCTCTTTTAGATCCCAAGTTCCTATTAGGCCCCAGGAAATATTAGTAAGTTCGTGATTCTAGAAAATAACACTGCCCCACAAAACCCAAAAGCCCCAAACCCTAAAATGTCTTTATTTCACTACGTTTGGGGTAGTAGGTTATTAGGAACTTCATGGCCTACTTATATCCTTTCCTTAAAAAAAAAAACACAAAAAAACCTCCCCACCCCCCTATTTTGAACCAAACACAATCAAAATGAAAATTACTTCTGTAACCAATAGGGAACATTCCCTCTCCACCCCATAAAGTACCAAAGAACCCACCCAAAAGAAAATAAAAAGGCAATAGGCATGTTTTCTCTCCTGTCAGCTGACAGAAAAAAACATTACAAATCAGAATTTGTACAGATTTGTCACATCGGGGAGCAAAACTACAAGAGCAGCTGCTCCACTCAGCTTGATGCCTATAAGAGTCAACAGATTTCCAATGAAATTAGTTCCTAAGGGTATTTTTCCCATGTGCCAAGCAGGAAGTGAAATAATGCTTTGGATTTTTCCAAAGTGACAGTGAATGGACAGGACCATCAACATAAACACAATTCCTGTACGAGCAGTCCTCGGACTTATGACAGTTGGTTCCTGAATACCACGTCTTAACTCGAAACGCTGTAACTCAGAACCAATTTTCTCATAAGAAACAATATTATAAATGGGAGATTGGTTCCTGAACCAAGGCCTGATACCCTATTTTCACCAAAAATACCCCAGAATTTTGTACTCAATCAATTATAGATGAGTAATATAGATACATTAATTTATTTATATTGTAAATAGCAATTATATTGATTTGGAAGGACTTCTTTGAGGTGACTTTGCTGGACTTTTTGAAGGGCTCTTGGTTGGACTTTTTGAAGCATTCTTGTCTGGAGTCTTCTCAGGAGTCTTGGCTGCAGGTTTTTCTGGAGCCTTGTCTGCTTTCTTAAAGAAAGTGTCCAAGGAAGTTTGGACAGATGTTCTCCAGGGAGATAAGTGGCAGCTTGTTCGCTGGCATGGCGTCAAGTGTTGTAAAGTCGAAACTGACATCAGAAAGTTGAAACAGGGTGTCAATTTATAAATGCTGCAAGTCCGAACTGTTGTAACTTGAAACATTGTAAATCAAGGACTGCCTGTATATGGAGTGGTAGTTCCAGAACAGCATTTGTCTCCTCAACCCAGACCTCCAAAGGGTGCCTCATGGGCTCAGGGACCTTTGCAGAGTGGAAGACGGCTGACAGAAAGGGAAGATGATTATAAAGCACATAATACTTCTCCCCAACCTCATGTGAAAACAGTTTAAAGTTATTTAAAGACATAGCCCTTTCTCCTGTAGCGTGGTCTACTAGTGCAAGCCCAGTAGAACCCTGCTGATTCAGTGGAACAGCACATGAGCATAGATATCTTCACTAAAGCATCATGAGGCAAGATAAAAAACAGTACCATTGTTAATACTTAAATCGAGCCCCCCTATGCTGTGAAACTCCCTATTAAGAAGGGGTCTCAGTACTAGTGGCAACGAGTGTAAATCCTTAGTGGTAAAGCAATGTGATTTGGAGCTGTGACTGAGGTGGAAGACCTTGGTATCACCCACCTTTGCCCTCAGCATATTGCCTAGGATCAGTGGATTTAGATGCTGAATTCTCTGATCTAGTACAAACTTCAAGGTTCATCTTACGTAATCTCCCTCTTCTCAGAAGCCCTCCCTCAAATATTTCCGTCCTTGTGGTTTGTAACTCCACCTCTCTTTGGGTATTTTCAGTGTGCAGTGTGATGGAAACACACCTATCTGAAGAAGGAGAGAGGGAAGAAAAGTGAAAATGAGAGAAAAACTAAGTGATACACTGGAAAAGAAGGGAAAAGGCAGCAATTAAAGAAAGTTGGAGTTGAGACCCAAAGGACATAACTGTATAGTGTAGGTAGAGATGTGAAGGCCCAGGAAAAAAAAAAGAAAAATTCGGGAAAAACCTTGTTTTTTCCCATTTTTTTCCAAGGTCTTTTTCTTTTTTCCGAAAAATTGAAAAATTTTGGAAAAATTAAATAACCTCTTAAGAAATATTTTCTTTTAGAATGATGAATAAAATGTTTAAAACAAGGTGTTCATATATTGCTACCCTTTACTCTCTAAAAATGTGTTCTAATAACTAGGTAATAGGAAGACTTTGATGTAAGACTACCAACAGTATCAGATCATTACAATTCCTGTATACCAAGGACAAACAGTACAGTACAACTCTCAAATGCAAGAGCAAGATGCATTTCTGCCCCCAGGGAGCACTGCCATTTTCACAAGGGAAGGAAGAAAGATTCAGTGCCACCTTTGCTTGTGGACTTCCTTTATTGTTGATTTATGATCTAGAAGTTGGTGGATCTGCTCCTGTTGTCCTGACTAGGCCTCAAAAGACTGGGAGTGGACACTGACAGCAGCATCCATTTGTTCCTGTAGAGATTAGAAACAAGGAGCTTATTGCCCAGCTTGCTCAAAAGCCTCAGGAGAGGAGACAGAGCAAGTCTAAAACTTTTGGAGTTGGAAGGAACCTGCTGCCTCCTGGCCCTGTGACTCGGAGATCTACAGAAGTACAGAAGCAGCACAAAGAAGCTGAAAGAAAGTATACTTCTTTATTGAAAGGTAAGAGTTTAAATTTCTCTGAATTCAGTATATTAAACTATGTTTTAGCTGCATTAGTATATTTTCATAACCTATGTAATTCATAATTGAATTCCTACTAATCTGATGTTTTGTGACAAATCACCCAACCTTAGCAGTGAGGTGAGGCCTGCAGGGCAGGGAAATTGTTCACAGTTAACTCTGGGGAGGCCTCTCCTCCATCCATAACTAAATTTGTACGTGCTGTAGCTTAGTGTTTATATGTGCAAGCTAACCACTACATTACATTTTCTTTTTTCTCCCTCAGGAAAATGGTGCAACCAACTTATAGCATATGGAAGCATTTCCACACTGCAAGTTATTCTGAGGGAAAAAAGTGAGCTGCAAATGCTGTCAAATGAAATACGCATTTCCACATGTTACTAGGAAGACCAAACACATCCTTGCATGTAAGAAGTGTCCTACATACATTAAAAAATCCTGGATGGGTGTAAGTAAGGAAGAGGTAGATCATGATGATGAAACTGCAAGTAGCTTTTTCTAACGTTCTCGATCCACAAGTCCTCCTACTGCTGCTGCTTCTTCTATAACATCAGCATCATAAAGGGTTGCCCAATCAACATCCTCAAGTAATCAAATAATATAACCAACTTTATACAAAAGACTCTCAATAGCTTCATTTGTAGACAAGATGACACCTAAAGATCAGGAAAAAATTGACCAAGCTCTTGCAAGAGCAATATATTCTCCTATTCTCACTGTCAATAACTGAAAAAGCATCCTGGCAGGAAGCTTTTAAATTACTAAGACCATCATACCAGCAGACATTCTTTGAGCAAGCCTCTTTTAGAGTCAGAATATGAATGTGTAAATGCAATCTATGCAAGGAAAAATCAATGAAGCACTGTGTCTTGCAATACTTACAGATGGATGGACTAATGTGTGGGGAGAAGGAATCATAAGCTTTGTGATAGCAACACCTCAACCAGTTTTTTACAGAAGCATTGGAACAGGAGAAAACAGGCATACTGCAGAGCATACCAATAGAAAAATATGTGAAGTTCTATAGAAGATTGGGAGTGGTAAAGTGTTTGCTTTGCTGACTGACCTTGCAAGTAACATGAAAGCAGCATGGGAGACTATAATGGATAAATATCCACATATTACTGGAATAGGATGTGCATCCCATGAGCTAAACTTGCTTCTTAATGACATCATGAAGTCAGACACTCTGCAAAAGATCTATAGAAGAGCAAAATAAGTAATAAAATGTATCAAAGCTACTCATATTGTAGCTGCAGTCTTTAAGAACAAGCAGGAAGAAATGAATGCAAAGAACCTAATAGTGATACTCAAACGCTGTAGTAAAACTAGATGGGGTGGAGTGGTGATCTGGCTTGAAAATGTACTGAAAAACAAGAAGCTATTCAAGAAACGCTAGTAACTGAGGATCTTAAAGTACCAAGAAGGATAAGGAACACTGTACTTGGTGAGGATGTCTTCGGGGTTCAGCTGCAGAACTCCCTGAAGATTCTAAAGCCAATTTCTTCAGCAATCACTGCATCTGAATCAGACAGTGCATTTTTGTCAGACATTCCTTACCAAATGGCCCAGATAAAAATCAACTGTTTTTGAAAATCTAAGTGTATCTCTACTTACAAGTACAAAAGAAACAAAAGTGAAAGCCTTTATTAACAGATGGGAAGAATTTTGTTGCCAATCAATTCATGCTGCTGCAAATCTCTTGGATCCAAGATTCAAAGGCAGAAATGTTAGTGATGATAGCACTGCTACTGCATTTGACTGGATTACAAAACAAGCAACAAACACACTTAGGACATGATGCTGGAAAGGTACTTTCAAATGTTGAAGAATACAGAACATCTTCAGTTATTTGGTCCAGGAATGCAGTCTAAGACTCTGCCAAGCATATCCCTCTTGCAACATAATGCCAAGGCCCTTGTATGACACAGCCTCTGACTCCTCTTGTTTGTCGCCTGCATCAGATTCTTCCATCTTCTGCAACATGTGAAAGAAATTGGTCTATGTTTGGAAATACTCACATCAAATCAAGAAATAAACTAATATGTGAAAGAGTAGAGAAGCTTGTCTCAATCTGGGCAAAGCTTCAGTTTTCAGAAGTCCATGAAGATGATAAAAATGAAGGATCAGAAGAAGCAGAAATTGCTGACAGTGATAGCTTAGAAAATTAGACTAATTAGACAAAGTTTCAGGTAGCAAAATTTGTATTCAATGAGTCTTGGGGCTTTTTTTCCGCAGCTCTTTTTCTAAAAATGAGTGCTTTCTGTATCTGCTTGACACTGTGGAGGAGACTTAAGTCCAGAATACATAATACCTTCCTTTGCTTTACTATAATGTTGATGGTTTCTTCTATTTTAAACTTTAATTTTTGCCTGCTTCTCATAACCTGGCAAAAACTAGGTTCCTTAGAGTCCAGCAGCTTGTAGCTCCATTTGTAACAAAAATTAAAGACATCTAAAAGTAAATTCAATTAGTAAATGTGTAATTATCTAAATAAACTATACCTTTACATTTAATAAATATACCAAACATGATAATTTTATGAGCAAGCCAAGTTATACAGAATACAATTTATGTTCTTAAAGTAGCAAAGTGAATTTAGATCTGTAAAGGGTGCTAAGAAAATAACTGTTGCATATACTTCAATTTTCCGCAAAATTTCCATTTTTTCTGGAAAACCCCGGGGGGTGGGGAGGGGAGGAACAAATGGTTTTTTTTCCCCATAGCTTCAAAATTTTCAGAAATTTTACATCTCTAACTGTAGGTCATGTAGCAGAGAAGATTTTAATTTTTTAAGTTCAGCTGGAAAGTATGGAGTAGAAAATACATTATAGGGGCTGAAACTGTTAGAAAATCATAGAAAAGGCAGAAAGATAAAAATGGTTTTGACCTGCCTTGACCTCCTCGTCGTCTTTTGGAACTGGGGAGGAATGAGAAGAAAGGATACAAGAAGGATGAGAGGAAGAAGTAGAGGAGAGCAGAGTCCCTCTATAAGGCACTCCCACATATTACAGGGAGCATTCAACATTATCACACTGAAAAGTATGGTCATTTTCATGGTCCTTACAAACTAGTTCAGGGTTGTCCAACTGTTTTGGGATGGGGAGCCAGATCTGGACTGCAGGGCTTCTCACGAGCTACATGATCCACCTGCAGTGGCAGGGCAAGTAGCAGTGGCATTAATTCCCATACGCTGACTCTGCTGCCACTGCTTGCTCCACACACCTCACTGGAGGAAGCAACATAAAACAGCTCACTGCACAAAGGCAGAGCTTAGTTCTATTTAGACAGTTCCAGTAGTTGCTAG
>NW_017729022.1:80819084-80829807 GCF_001723915.1 Gavialis gangeticus
CTTGCTCCACACACCTCACTGGAGGAAGCAACATAAAACAGCTCACTGCACAAAGGCAGAGCTTAGTTCTATTTAGACAGTTCCAGTAGTTGCTAGGGAAACTGCAGAATTATCCTCTAAAAATGATACAGGTATAGTTTTTCTCCTAAACGACTCAGAAAGAGCAGAACATGCTTTCAGTAATCTTCCTGAGCACAAGTCTGGCCCAGCACACAGGCAAAATAGCAGGTGGCTTCATCTCCTTGTCTTCAACCACCTAATTGATCCTAGTCCAAAATTCCAAGTTCAAAACAAAGCTGTCTAGATAATTCCAGGAATCCACACAGTGTAAAAAGTGTCCAGCCAAAAATGTTTCAATGATCTAAACAAGGTCCCATGAAATTAGTTTTCCAAGTTATTGTTTACCTTTGCATTTGAAATTTTTCACCTTATTTCTAGTCTGAATTTGTCTAGCTTCAGTTTCCAACAATTTCCATGCTAAGAACACAACAGGCCTCATAGACAATCAGCCTGTGTAGCTGTTTTACACAAGATGAGCTCAATTTAACACACTGTGAGCAAGTTAAATATATATAGAAGATAAAAAAGGAAAGATAATTGCCCCTAAGGAAGTCCTAGACAATTGCTATTCAGTCCCCTGTCAACTCAGTTAGTTAGCTAACTGGTTATAATTTCACAGGCTTGTTAAGTGTTAACAATTAAGTTAGAAGCAGTAAATATACCTGGATGGCACCAACTGAACTTTATTTTAATTGCCTAATTATAAAAGAAGTTTTCAGAAAATGTTTAACTTGTAGACATGCATGAATTGCAAGAGCTACCACATGCATTCAGTGAAACATATGTTGCCTTACGGCACTTGGTACTTCCATCCAAGAAAGTGTTTTAAGAAAACACAATAATTTAAGCTCTTCATGCTGCTGTAAAGTAGGTTACTATTATTCACATTTTGCAGGTAAGGACACGGGGGCACCTGGATTTACAGTGCCCTGGTTTTCAAGTGAAAATTAACTCCTACCCGTGACTTCAGCTGGAAACGCTGGTGCCCAACAGTTTTGAAAATCAGGTAATTGGCCTAATATCAAACAGGAAGTCCCTGGCAGAATCAAGACCAGAATGTAAATTTCTCTACTCCTCATGCTATGCCTTAACCACAAACCTTTCCTTCTTCCCTACTTCAGGTTGCTAAATTTGGGAGGCCAAGTCACATACAACCCTATTTATCTTCAAGCACAAATGCATTTGATGTTTGTCCGGGATGGCTCAGATGATCCTGCTTTGAACAAGGTATTAGACTAGATGACCTCCTAAGGGTCCCTTCCAGTGTTATTTTTTGTGGTTTACACAACATTTGAAGGACTAATCTACCATAAAAAATAAAGCTGGAAGGAACCCTTAGGCAATCATCTAGTCTAATACCTTGCTCCCCTTGTGGTGCCTGTATCCTGTTTTCTGCCGTGCCATGCAGCTGTGCCCTCTGACATCTGCCCCTTCTCCCTGCAGTTAGGGTCACCACCTTTTCCAGATTGGAAGGTAGGACACATGCCAGCCTTCTCCCTCCTCCCTCCTACCAGTAGCACGGCTGGACCAAAGCCAAGTGGGATACGGATGGATGCAGGATGCCCACTGTGGGCTTGGGGCTCACCACCCTGCTGCCCTTCCTCCAGGAGCCCTGTGCCAGCCATGCACATCCTGCCTGCCAGGCAGAAGCTGGGGGCACAACTGCATGCCACCACTGCCCCAGCTGCTGTTGGGTAGCCAGAGGGCACATTGCTATGGCAGCACAGGGCTCCCAGAGGGAAGGCAGCAGGGCGGGGAGCCCCAAGGCTGCAACAGGCAGCCAGCATCTGCCTCTGCATTGTGCACAAATCTGGGAGGACATGTCCCCCCATTCCCTGCCAGGGGCGCATGCAGTGATGGGGAGCTGCCCCCCACATGCCCTGCACCCCTTGGATGAGCCACCTGTGGCTGTCTCTTTCCCTGCCTGCCCCCACTGCCACTTGCCCCCCCAGAGCATGCTGCACTGCTGAGTGGCTCTGTGCCATATCCCACACCACCCTGGATCCCATGCTACCCCAAGTCTCTGTGCTGGGTCCCATGCCATGCCAGGTCCTGGGCTGCCCCATACCTCTGCTCCCCTCGCTGCCCCACAACTACACATGGGGTCTCCTACCACTCCAGGTCCTGTGCCTCCAGCCCGGGTTTCTCGCTACTCCATGCCTCTGTGCCAGGTTGTGCGATACCCTGTGCCTCCATGCTCGGTCAGTCACTGCCCCATGCCTTGCTGAGTGGAATCCTGCTGCCTCCACTCTAAGACAAGGGTTGGTTTCCCCCATGTTGAATGGGGGGAAAAACCTCTCATCTTGGAACTAAGTAAATATGATAAATCAGGTATGTATAGCATAAGCTTTTGTAAGCAGAGGGCCTGCCTCATCAGGTGCTTAAAAGCTGGACAGCCCTGATTTAAGGCAAAATAAAATAACTCACTGCTGCCCTGGTTCACACACATCAAAGGCAGAGCTGTTTTCTACTCATTCTGACAGTAGTTGCTAGGGAAACTGTAAAATTGTCCCCTAAAATGATACAGATATAGTTTTTCTCCAGAATGACTCAGAAAGGGCAGAAAATGCCACCATTTGTGGTAAGCGAAATTAGTTCTACTAACCCTCCTGAGCATGAATCTGGTCCAGTCTATATGAAATAGCAGATGCTTTCATCCGTTTGTCTTCAACCATCTAACCAATCCTAATCCAAAATCCGAAGTTCACAGCAAGCAAAGCTCTCTGACTAGATAAGCACAGACATCCAAGCAGTGTTAAAAACAGTCCAGCCAAACAAGCTGCAATGATCTAAAATAATTTCCCATGAAAATCTGAAGTGTTTGGAGGTTCCATGAACATACAACACGAATTGTAAGCATCCTAATTTTGAATCAGCATAATTGCCAGCTATAATTAGGTACACTGCTGTGCAAGCTTTCAAACGCAAGGCACTCTTCATCAGATGACAGAATAATGACACGCAGAATGATGACACTTAAGATTTGTTTGCACTGCCTCCATGCTGCAACTAGGAATGCCACCATGACCTATGGTCCACTCACCGCTTGGTTCAGGCCAATTCCTGAAAATGAGACAATATGATTGCCTTAAAGTGACCCTGAACATGTGCCAATGGATGTGGTATGCATGGTGGCTAAGAGCTCCCGCTCCATGTTAGCTGCATCATGCAATTACCAGGTTAATTGCGCAATTAATTTAGAATGGCTACACATGCAAATTAATAATCATGTCATAGAAAGGTCCAACCATTTATCAAGTTAAAAATGTGTAATAGCTTTATAGCTATCTGGTTGCTATCCTGCTTTAATTTGTGCATGTAGCAGGCTCTGACCCTGCAGCTGGGAGCTCTGTTAGCTGACCAGGCTCCCAGCCACAGGGGTGCACCATGCACAGCTAAGGTTGGGAGTCGCACCTTTGAGGGGACTCTCAGCCCCAGCGGTGACAGGCAGCTATAGATACTGGGTCCTGGCTGCCACGGGGTGCAGCTGTGACCTCCTAGCCCCAGAGTTGTATGGAGGGTCCCGTGGCTGGAAGATTGCAGCTGTTGCACTCTCTCAGCTGCAGGGGTACATGGAGCTCCCCCACAGCTGGGAGATCACAATTGCTGCAATATCCCAGCCAGGGAGATGTGTCAACTGAGGGGGCTCCCAACTGTGAAAGCTTGCTTTTTGCCGGTGCAGGGAAACCTGGGATTGGACACCCTCTGCACCCGTGATAAGGCATGATGGAATCTAATGCATGATCCCACAATCACACCTCCTGCCATGCACGTGTGGCATGGCAGGAGCTACAATTGTGTGGATCACAAATTAGATTCCATTGCACCTTTACCTGCTTAGGTAAAGAGGCCCAAGGTGACCACACTGCCTCATTTGAGCTTCAGGCCATGCTTCGTTTCAAATTCCCAGGTTCATTCCCATTTGAAAATTCAGGGGTTGTGATGTAACAAGAAGAAAATTTTGAGAAATGTTTCCTTACACTGAAAATGCAATGCCCAGCCTTTGGGATGCACTTATAGCTGCGTGCATAATATACATGCTTACTTTACATATATCGTTACATATATACGTGCTTACTTTACTGTTAAGCAATTTGCCTTCATCTTTGCTACTTTGCCACCTTCTCAGGCAGACAGGAGCATATGATTCCCAGAAAACAGTACCAATATCAAGCTAATTTTTGGAATTGTTCCTAAGAGTAAACTGAGTTAGAGCAAATATATTAATGGAAACTGAAAAAAAAAATCAATTCGAATGTACTTGAGAAAGCAATTTATGTAAACTCCTAAAATATAGAGAAAAATTACTTTTAGATTTACAAGCTAAATGCACTGTGAAATTATGCAGCTGCCAAGGTATCTTCTAAAATAAAATGGGACACCTATTCAGAGCTCTGCTTTAGAGTAACACCAAATAAAATAAGTTCTGTTAGAACAGCTTCCCTAGAAAAATGTGTTTTTGTAAATGAACACTTCCCAACGTATCTTATAAGCTCTTTGTGATTCTGCATAAAATCCTCTGTCTCACAAAGCCAATAGACTATTGCGAGTTCTGCTTTAAAAATGCTGAAGAAGTGATATGGGTCATTGTTATGAAAAGAAGAGAATATGAATGGCCAGCACTTTAGCAATTCTCCTTTTTTTCCCCCAAAAGACACAGAAATGACAATTTTCATACTTAAGAAGAACAGTGATGCCATAAAATCCAAATGTTGTATTAGTGGCCAAGTCTGCCATTGATAAGGAAGCGAAATTCCCTAGTTTATATGTGATTTGTGTTTAAAATTGACATATTCTTTTTCTCCACTCACAGACTGCAAGGCTGACCTTTCCCTTCTTCAGCAGTAAAGCCAACTGTGCATGCAGAGCACACACTCTTACTTTTCTATGGCACCAGCAGCCCATAGATAGAAATGTTTGTTGAATACTGTTCCAAAGACAACAAGAACTCAGTGACTAATTCCTCCCTCCCCAGCACATTTCATATTTTTGCTTTGTTAGTACGTTTGAGTGACTCAAGTAATGAGTGCAAGCAAAGATTAAGTTCCCCTATGCCTGTAAACTACACCTATGAGGGATGAATTTTAAATGCAATTTTTACTGAGAATAGAACATATGGCACTTCATGAATATGAATTGCTAAATAGAAGGTTTAGTAAAATAAAATGCATTACAGGTTACTTGACTCCCCTAATAACTCCTTGTCGATGAAAAAATTTGTATTCAGACCATCTCTTCCATAACATTGCTTTTTCCCTGTCAGTTGAAAACATACTGATTTTAAGGATGGTCCTGGCTTTTATGGTGTGACCTTCCTTTATTTGTTTTTATACAGATAGCACCTCCAGGAGTCTTTCTTCGCATGTTATATTCACCCAAGGTGACTCTTACAGTGATAATTTTCTATCAGATGGATGAGGTTTAAAAGACTGATCAAATGAAATGCACTGATGTGTAGGATAAAATACCAAAAAGAAACATAATATATTCTATAAAAACAGAAGACCAGAGCTGATTACTAATGGTATCATCAGCCTGAGAGCTACTCAAGCATGAGATGTGTGGTGGCAAAACCTTAGAACTACTGTCTTACAAATCAAATAAGTATTATTTACATACAACACCAAAACAAAACCCTCAAAACACCACATTTACATGAGGGTCTGGCTGAAATTCAAACACATTAGAAATGCTGGTGGGGTTGGGGGCTGGAAGGAAGACTGTTTACATAGACTTTATATCTATTTTTTCCCATTTCATTTGCCCTTGGAAAGTTTGAATATGAACTGTTTCCTTAGGGGGTTTTCTTTCTTCTTTTGTTTTTAGTTTCTAGTAGGTTTCCACACCAGCTTACTATGTAGAGCTACTTAAATAAGCTGGTCTGAATTCAATACCATATTCACCTTAATCCAAGATGACTCTGAATTTAAGATGACTACCCAATAATTAGATTCTACATGTGGAAAATTTATACATTTTGTACATTTTCTATGTATAGAATCTAATTATTGGAGGGTCATCTTAAGTTCCCCACCCCGCTCACTGCTACAGCAGGTAAAGCAGAAATAGGGGGCTGCTAGTGGGAAGTGGGCCTCCTGTGGGCTTGCCCCACCACATTATGCCCCTACTGCTGCCTACCCCTCCTCTACAGTGCCTGCCTCCCCTACATGCCTGCCCTCCTCGTGTCTTCATCTGCCTATACCTTCCTCACCCCATGCCTCACCTCCTGGTATCTGCTCCCCTTGTGGTGCCTGTATCCTGTTTTCTGTCACGCCATGCAGCTGTGCCCTCTGACATCTGCCCCTTCTTCCTGCAGTTAGGGTCAACACCTTTTCCAAATTGGTAGGTGGGACACATGCCTGCCTTCTCCCTCCTCCCTCCTGCCAGTAGCACGGCTGGACCAAAGCCAAGTGGGGTACGGATGAATGCAGGCTGCCCACTGTGGGCTTGGGGCTCACCACCCTGCTGCCCTTCCTCCAGGAGCCCTGTGCCAGCCATGCACACCCTGCCTGCCAGGCAGAAGCTGCATGCCACCACTGCCCCAGCTGCTGTTGGGTAGTCAGAGGGCACATTGCTATGGCAGCACAGGGCTCCCAGAGGGAAGGCAGCAGGGCGGGGAGCCCCAAGGCTGCAACAGGCAGCCAGCATCTGCCTCTGCCTTGTGCACAAATCTGGGAGGACATGTTCCCCCATTCCCTGCCAGGGGCACATGCAGTGATGGGGAGCTGCCCCCCACATGCCCTGCACCCCTTGGATGAGCCACCTGTGGCTGTCTCTCTCCCTGCCTGGCCCTGGGGCTTCATGCACCACCCTGGCTGGGTGGTGTTCCCAGCCACTGCCCCACTCCATCACTCATTGTGGGGGCCTCAATCTGCTCCCACCACCACCCCTCCCACCCCCCATAGACTTACTTGCAGGAAGCTGCTCTCCACATTGCCTGGCTTTTTCCTGGCCACGTGAATTTGTGCAGGTGTGCACATGTGTGCAGTTCCCCCTTGCCCCGCTCTTGGCAGCCCCAAGCAGCCCCTTGCAGGCTGGAATGTTGCCCACCTGCAAAGGAAAACCTGGATTCCTGAACAATACTGCAGATCCAGGACAAATGCTGTCCCAGAGGCATGCAGCCTCGGACCAGGACTTGATGATCCCATTCCAGGACTGTCCTGCCCAATTAGGGATGGGTGGTCACCCTACCCACAGTGCCTTCTGCATGCTCCCCTGCTGTTTGCAGTCAGTCACAGGTCCGGACACATTCTGGTCTGGGACATGGAGTACATATGGTAGCTCTGGCACTGGAGCTGCGTCCACTGCAACCACTGCTGCATCATCTGGCTGGGGCCAAAGCTACCATGTACTCCATGCCCCGGGCTGGAATTGGACCAGAGCCATGACTGACAGTAAGCATCAGAGGGGGCAGAGGCTGGGGGGGAACTGCGGGCAGATAAGGGGGCAAGCAGGTTAGGGCTGAAATCAGAGCTGCAGCAGCTGTCCAACTCCCTCTCTGCCTTGTACTTGAATCCAAGATGAGGGGCTCACCCTCCACCCCATGTTGAACACAAAAGCAAACCTCGTTTTGGTTTTAAGTAAATATGGTAATTCACCCATTAAAAAATATAATTTGGGATTTCAAAATAAATAATTAAATACATTTGGTCAAAAACTAAAGCCCCAGTAAGATAGATTAGCATATGCCCAAATTTAAGTGTCTGACTACTTCCCTTGCCTTGCACTATATGTAATATGTGAATGTAATATGGGTGTAATGTGTGAATATCTGCCCACTTACTGGTATGGGATACATTGAGTAAAAAGGTCTCTTGTCTTTCAAATGGGTTTTGTCTCTCAGTGAAATTGAAAGTGTTGACATGTTATATAAACCTGTTTCTAGCTTAGGAAGACTAAAATAACTAAGGTGGTCCCTCTTTCTTTATGCAAATTTTCAATGCCTATGATCTAGTGGGAATCTTTCTGGGGACAGTTCTTAAATATCCAAATAAGGGAACTTGAGGAAAGACATTGCTCAAGCCTGAAACATAGTGGCTTCTTCTCAGCTCATTCTGAGGATAAGTCTATATTGCTTCCATAATGTTCCTGTAAGAGCCACTGAGAGGCATGGCCTTGCCAGTCTGCTCCCGCTCTTCATGTGAGTGAGACAGCAGAGGGCATCTTCAAGCCCTCTTCCCTGCCTCATTTCCAGGTTTGGTGAACGCAGAGAGGGAGTGGATAGGCTTGCTTCTTGGCAATCCTCCCAAGAGCACACCTGAAGTGGTGCAGACATATTTCTGAAGAGCCTGAATTTACTGAACTTCAGGGCAAAGTCTCACTGAATCTCTGCTGTATTATGCAGTGGAACTAGTACAATACCCTGCAATATCACTTCTGTCAGCCACAGTCCTGTGAAAGCTACAGCATTTTTCCTGGTCTTTTTGCTTCAACAATTTCCTTAAGGAGTTGCAGATGATGGCATAGGCGGTGGAAGGCTAGGGCTAATGGGGCTGATCCCCCTCAGTACAGGGTAGCAGTGGCAGTGCAGAGGGCTGCAGGGGCTCCGGGCAACTGCAGCTGGGGGGGGGAAGGTTTGTGGAAGGGGCACACACAGACAGACATGCAGTCGCAGCCTGCAGGAACACAGCTAGCAATGTGTGGAGGTCCAGTGGGTAAGTGTGAAGGGGAAGGGGCATGGAGGATGGAAGGGGCATGGGAGGGAAGATCAAGGCCCCCACGGTGAGGGAGGGAGTGGTGCAAAGCCAGGGGCTGGGGTGAATGGGGCCCAGGGTGGTTTGTGGGACTGTTGGACCCGTGGGGACTCACCCAGGAGCATGGGGAGGCCCCTGCCACCGTGTGCACCCTTGGGGGAGGCATGGAGGGTACATTTCCCCCCCCCCCTCCAGATTTGTGGTCAGGGCATTGCAGAGGTGGGCTGCTGCTGGAGGCTGGAGCTCTGTGCCTGGCTGCTATTGCCCCGGGAGTTGCACACGACACCATGCGTCTCCCATGTGCTGGCTTCGCCTGCGCTGTGCCTCCTGTCCGCCTGGTGACCAGAGGCACACGGCGTCAAGTGCAGCTCCCAGAGCAAAGGCAGTGGGGCACAAAGCCCCAGCCTGCAGTGGCAGCCCACCCCTGTGGACAAATTCAGGGGGCACATGCCCCCCATGCTGCCCGCAGGGTGTGTGCAGCAGCAAGAGCCCCCCTGCGCCTCTGGATGAGCTGCCTGTGGCTCTGACTATCCCATGACTTGCTCTGGTGCCCCATTCACTCCACTCCTTGCCTCTACCCTGCTCCCTCTCTCACCATGGGGGTCTTGATCTGGACCCCCCCTACCTCCTCCCCCCACACACTTCCCTGCTGGGCGGTGTCTATGTAGCAGCACAGTAGAAGTATCTTTTAAGTTTCATTCAAGCCCGCCAAATGATATTTTTCTCTGCACCTATGGATGATGGGCTTTGTTTTGACAGGCTGGAGTTTGTCTAATTGACCTATCTGTGGCATTATTCACTAAATTACATATTCTACTACAACTCCACTGGTTCCTTAATAACATAGAAAGGATGTGCAATCAAAACTAAACATGCCTGTTTCTGACAGTCTTTCAGTTTCTCTCCTGCACAGGTGAAGTATTTTTCAAAGCCCTGACTGGATCCAACAGTTTTGCTAAAGTGGAAACATAATTACTGGAAGTCTCCTTTCCTGACTTCCTTAGACTGAGGTCTCAAATTATCCAAAACTCTCCGGTGAAAATCATCCATTCTCCTTGATATTATAAGTATGTAAAGACTCTCTGAAAACTCTTTTCACCACTTCTGTGTTACCACTTCACTGAAATCCTAAATCCTTTTAGTTACTATAAAAGCCCTCCAAAAAGTCTCTCCTGCCTCTCTGCTCATCTGTCTTTGCCAACAGCCAGTATACACTCATTATTTAAAAAACCAAGGCTATGAAATATTTAGCAGGAACTCTGTTTCAAAGTATTTGTCACTGAACTTAAATATGGGTTAACAAAATAGAAATAAATTAATCAGTGTGCTGAACAAACTGTTTATAAAATCCCCTTCCTTCTCAAATGTTCAGCTTTCATTCTCTTGACACATCATGTCAATTTGCTCATTCTATAGTCAGTTTTTAATGCTAGACAGAATTTGAATTTATAAAGCAAAAAAAGCAGGATAAAAGGCTTGATTTAGAGGTGTACCGATACATTGGTCCATACCATATTGGCACCAATAAAGGGAAAATTGACATTATTGGCAATTGCCTTTTTTTTGGCTGATGTGGCTGATCGTGTTGCCAATAAATGCTGCATGCATGCGAGCAGCTGCAACAGGCACATGGCCAGGAGCACACACTGGCAGTTTGGAGAGCAGTGTCCAGCCAGTAAGTCTGTGGGGGGGAGGGAAGGAGTGTTGGGGGGCAGACTGAGGCCCCCACGGTGAGGGAGGGGGTGGGGCTGCCCAGGCAGGGCGGGGCAGGGTGTGGGACACAGCCGCGGGTCTTCTGGAGGGCAGGGGGAGGAGGTGCTCCCACCGCTGCATGCACAGATTTGTGTGCAGGACAAGGGTGGGCTGCCCGCTGCATACCTGGGGCTGGGGCTGCACCAGCCTCTTCCCGGAGGCCAGGCTGGGCCGGGGCAGCAGCAGTGCCAGGGGGGCTATGCGGGGGCTACAGTGAA
>NW_017729022.1:80829817-80840361 GCF_001723915.1 Gavialis gangeticus
GGTAGCTGAAGCCCCCCCTCCCAGTGCCACCTCTGCTTGCCCCACCCCTGCCTGCCCTATGTGTAGCCCAGGCCCAGCCCCCCTGCCAGGAAGATCCTGGCACAGCCTCTGGCCCCAAGTGCACAGAGGGCAGCCTGCCTTTGTCCTGTGAACAGATCCAGGCGTACATACCTCCCATGCCTGCAATACGGTGCGCAGTGATGGACCTGCCCCTGCAACCTCCCAGATGAGCTGTGGCTCCATCCCACACCCCTGCCCCTGCCCCACTCCCTCCTTTACTGTGGGAGCCTTAATCTTTCCCCCACACCCCTTCCCTCCGTCCCCTTCCCCCAACTGATTTACTAGCCAGATGCTGCTCTCCAAGCTGCCAGGCTGCATATCAGCAATTGGATTGGTATTGGCTGATAAGGCTAGTCAATAACCGGCCATCGGTATTGGCCCAAAAACTCTTTATCAGTGTACTCCTAGTTTGATTTATTTCTTTTGTTATTTTGTTTTGCTTTTTTCCCCCAAGCAAGTTTCTGACTTTTTATTCATTATAAAGAAAAGGAACCCACATATTTTCAAATCCCTAGGGTGATGAATACCTGTGGCTCTGCTATAGCACTTCTCCCTAACTGGAAAAGACTCTCTCGCAAGTATGTTTTCTTATCAATTAAATCTTCCTCCTGAAATCTATACTCTCCTCTATGTTCCTCTATGTACCTGGGGAAATTTTTCTTATCTTACAAAAAGCACGCAAACATACAAAAAGAACCCTAACCTTCAAAGACCAAAAAAAGTGAATGTGAAAACAATGATTCTAGTAAAGCAGAGGTCAGGGAGGAATGTGATGGAGGCTAGCCACTCAGGCCTGGGCTTCACTGGGAAGAAAGATTATATTTAACAACATGCTTCAGGACAAGAAAAGCTGTAATTTTCACGTATGTTACTAGACCAATAAAACTCTTAGGTGGGAATCTAGTTAATCTCAATCAATGAACACTTGTTAAAACTACAGCTCGTCATGTCCACGAGTTGGCTGACATACAGTAAAGTACACCTTTTTATAATGTGGATGTGACCTAAAGATTTGCCTGAATTAGGAAATGTAGACAAGGTTACCCAGAGTTTGGCTACCAAAAGCTAAAAACTAGGCCTTATCTCTGTTATAGAGAAAAACACCGGGGGCTGTACTTGTACAAGCCACAGGTCTGTGGCTGTACCATGGAGCAGACAGCCTCCCCTGCCGCCAGACTGTACATGATGGAGACCCCCATCTCAGCTCCCTGGCAGCAGGATCCCCCCACACCACAGGCTGCACCACCTCATACCCTGGGGAAGGCAGGCAGAAAAGCCAGACAGACACAGACAGAGAGGGACCGCAGGGCCAGGCTGCTGCAGGGGGAGCAGTGGCTGCGTAGGAGCCCAGGAGCTACACTTTCACCCTTCACAGGCTACTAGTTGGACAGCCCCGATCCAAGGGGAGGTAATAGGTGGTCACAATATTTCTTTTTCTTTAGGCAAGCTGGAGTTTTCCTGAGACAGCACATTCACTGTCTATGGCCATAGCTAACCTGACTTAACATTAGCCTCTTTTTTGGTTTGGAAAAGTCCTAAAACTTAAATTTAAACCCACTGAAACCAATATGGGAGGAGCCCCAATCTTTAATGGGTTTTGGACCAGATTCTAAATGTAAATTTCTGGGTATCTTTAACGTTGACTGAGTAGGTAAGAGTGTGAAAAGCGCACAACATGCAGCTTTCTCTGACCCAAACCAGGGGGCTCTCATGCAGGAACCTAAGGTTAAGCACAGGATCCTCCAGGCTTTAAGCAAGGCTCAAACACTGCATCAGTCCCCTCCCTGGAAAAAAAGGCTCAGAGAGAGCTCCTTCTTAGGGCATAATGCAGCTTGAATCACTCTGTCAGAGGAAGTGATAGCATGGCACTGCACTCTATTAGAGGGGCAGTGATGTTTCTGGATAGAGCAGTGATCAGTTCAGTTCAACATGGCTCTTTGAAAATACTGAAATGCCGCAGTACTCATTTAATACAGGGGACTTTCCTTTGTTCTGAAAGGTGACGCTTTATACAGAGCAGTGTCCATTAATATGAGCTTTCACAGATAAACAAAAGCCAATGAGGTAATTTTTCCTGTCTAGAATCCCAATGAGAAACTTGGAGTTGGCAACAGTAGGCAGCATTGAAAGTGACTGGGAAATAGGAACCTGATGGGGGGAGAGAAATATCCTTACAATGAAATACTTGTTTAGAGCAGAAATCCTGTTTTCTATCCTTGTCACTAAATTAAGGACACTTAAATCTAATAACAAACTGGTAGTGACTGAAAAACTATCATGTGCTTTAATAAAAGCCACCAGAAAATGCTAACAAGTGGTTAGAATTCATCATACGTTACAACCATAGTCAGTGTTTTCGCCTATGGAGTCTACCATTCTACCTGGGAAGCAGATGGAAGAAATAGGAAATAGACTAGTACTGTGAAAAAAAACTCCACCAATATTGCCCAATGGGGTATAGATTGCATTAGTTAATTCTTAGATGACAATTCATTATTTCCTTGTTTCATTTCTTTGTCCAATTTGTATGCAACATCTTGAGATACTAAATAATGTTTTTTTATTTGGGGGAAGCAGACCAAAGAAGGGCTATAATTTGGGATCTGAACATCTGACTGGAAGTGAGGAACTCCTGGTTTTTAGACTTAGATGCAAAACTGCAACAGAAGCACACCTTTAAAAATCTGGACCTGAGCCTCTGTATGTCAGCTTCTCTGTTAGTTAAATGGAGAGAAATACACTCCCATCACAGTGAAGTTGTGAGGCTCAGCTGTACTTAAGGGCTTGAAAGGAGAAAAATGTCACAATGTGCAAGTGGCAAGTATTATTTATCAGATAAACAATATCACCTGTACATAGAGCCTGCGTGTAGTATACAGTTGTAATTTTAAAATGTATATAGGTTTATAAATCAAAATGTGAGCATAGACAGACTTTTTCTCTATAGACCTGTAATTCAGCTAGGAATCAGAGTAATGTTTTGCTAATCTTAGCATGGTTAAAATTCTCTGAGTAGATGTGGAAAAAAACAGATGGCTGCACTACTGAAGGAGCAGCAGGAATTTCTACTTCTGGCTCCTCACTGATCCAGTTTGAGAAAATGATTCATCTGTGAAAAAGACTGTTATGTGGACAAAGTAGAAACGGTATCTTTTTTCTGGAATGGAAGAACCTGGAGTACTTAAGAAATAGAACTAAATTGCTGCTTTCTGCTATGTCTAATCCTCATAAAAGACAACCTATATAAGTTAGGAAATGGTAATTATTAGCCACCTTGATTATTTTTTTTTAACACTGATATCTTGAAAAATGGAGAAAAAAACAAAAACCAAACCAGAAAGCTGGAGACAGAATCATAGAAACCCAGAGCTGGAAAGGACCTCCAGAGATCATCCAGAGCAGTGGTTTTCAAACTGTGGTCTACAGACTTCTGGAGGTCCGCAGACTATATCTAAAGGATCCACAAAAGACAACTATGATCAATCAAAAGTATGTGAATACCCGCACTTAGAATTCAAAGGGGTCCACACGTCCATTCAAAATGTCTAAAGGAGCCCACAACTCCATTTGAAATTTTTTAGCGGTCCACAAATGAAAAAAAGGTTGAAAACCACTGATTTAGACCATCCCACTGCTCCAGACAAGATCATCATCTAACCATCCCAAACCAATGCTTGTCTAGCCTCCACTTAGAAACTTCCCAAGACAAAGATCCCAAAGCCTCTCTAGGTAATCTCTTCCTGTGCTTAACCACTCTCACAGACAGAAAGCTCTTTCAGAGAGCTGACCTAAATCTCCTGTGTCCTGGGGACTTCTGTCATGTTCCCAGTGGACAAAAACAATCACCATCTTCTTTATAACACTTTCTTTTTAACCTGAAGGCTATTATTGACTCTCTCCTTAGTCTTCCCTTCTCTAGACTAAATAATCCTAGTTCTTCCAAACTTCCCTCATATGTTACATTTTTAAAACTTCCATAGTGTTTGTTGCTTTTCTCCTGGCTTGCTCAAATTCATTCACATCTAACAGTTTAGCGCCTAAAACTGGACACTCGTGGGACCACACCAATGCTGAACAGAGTGGAAGAATTCCTTCCTGAGACCTGCATATGTGACACTCCTGCTAATACATCCCAGTAAGCTATCAGTTATTTTGCAACATTACATCAGTGACTCCTATTTAGACTAAAGGCAGGCTAGGTTTGCATTTTATAGATTAACTAAATCAGATACATTAGCATGAGCTTTCATGAGCTCAAGCTCACTTCATCAGATGTTCTCTCAGTGATTCTCTATTATACATGGCGCTTAGCATGTCATAGCATCTGATGAAGTGAGCTCAGGCTCATGAAAGTTTATGCTATGCACATTTCTGATTTAGTCAGTCTATGAGGTACAGTCTACCGCGCCTTCTACCTGACTTCAGACTAACATGGCTAACTACCTCCCTCCTATTCAGATAGTAATCTGCTATAACTGCCAGATACTTTTCTGCAGTGCAGTACCCAAGCCATTTTTGCATTTGTGTAGTTGATTGTTCCTAATCAACTCTAGTACTTTGAACTACACTTTCCACTTGTGTAGTGCTTTGTACTTGTCTTTAGATTTTGACCATGACCATTGACAAACACTCACCTACAAGCATAAATAATCTCTCCAGCCATAAGCCAGCATTTATACGATAGCAAACCTTTCTCCTATACAAGGCAGACCAGGACAGTTTCTGGGTTCTTTAGGTTGTCACATTTCTTCACAACAGTCTCCAATGCAGAGAAAAAATAGTATACTGTGACAGGCTAGGGGCAGGGCTCTTTTAAATCTACCAAATATTGCAATAGGTTTCAAAGAAGGAGGAAAAAAATACTAAGCACAAATGTCACTGGAGTATTTGGAGTATGTTTTTACTTAAGGAGATTAAAGAGTGCCTGATCCTCATCAGAAAGTCAGAGAATCACTCATCATCCCATCATGACCACTTGATCTTAGCCCAAAAACCAAGCAGCTATGTTTCCAACAAACCCCAGTATGATCAACTGAAAGAATGGGGCAGAGTAACACATTTTTACGGTTTTATCACACAAGTGTTAAAACACCAGCATTTAGAGGTTTCTTAAAACAGACTGAATTATGACCCTTTAAGATAAAGACAGATTTGTTTCTAAGTTGACGTACCAAAACTTTGTATAACTTACCAATAGCACTTAAAAGTTATTTTAATTGAAATTTTCACTTACAGATATATGAAAACAAATGATTTCTCAGAGCATCCTTGACATGCCTGTGTGGTTCCAGAGCTGGGGCCATCAATCAGCTGCGTGAAAGCAGCACAAAAGCAATGGAAGACATCTGTTTCTACCCTTAAACACCATGACATTACATAGTGGGGCATGCAGTGCTAAAGCAATGTCTGTGAAAGGCCAAGTTAATCTCTCAGTTCATGCAAGGGAAGTTTAGGTTAGATACCAGGGAAAAAACTCTCTCACAAGGAGGGTAATCGGCTCTGGAATGGGTCACCCAGAGAGGCTGTGGAATCTCCATCCTTAGAGGTTTTTAAGACCCTAGTAGACAGGCCCATGGCTAGGATGATTCAGTTGGGGACAGTCTTGCTTTGAGCAGGGGGTTGGACTAAATCACCTCCTGAGGTCCCTTCCAAGCCTAATTTTCTATGTTTCTATGACTTCTGAGTTGCAACACTTTTTTCCCCCAGAAAGTTAGCTTTATTATTATTGAAAACTTCAGGAAAACATTAAAAAAAACAATTTGGATTCTGAATAAAGTGGAAGCTTTGTTTCAGAAACAAACTGAAAGGAAAAACTGTCCATTTTACTTAAAACACCTCTCACACCACATTGTTTGTTCCACTCCTGTTTTGAGGAATCATAGGCTATTGACTCTGCATCATAAAAACCCTGCATCATGAAATAATTATAATAAAAAAACAACTACTCCATGTCCATCTAGAGAACAGTTCACATGAAAACACAGACTCCATTTCTGTGGCTGTAAGACTAGGCTACAATAAATCATTGTTAAAAGTTGGAGCCAATCTCAGCGAAGTAATAAAAGTTTCTAATGGATTACAGGTAGAAAACGGAAAGAAGGAAGTAATAGAAGGAGATGGTACACGCCTTCATGCGGCAGCTCTGACAGGTTCTGAGTTATGTGCTTTAGTGGAGGAAGTGACATGTGCTTATTATGTTTTGCTACACTTCTCAGTCCTCAGCTTACCACACTCTGAAACAGAACTATTGGGCCTGAAGACAGACACTATTCCTCTGCATTATATGGCAGAACTAGCTTTAAATACTACTGGATTCTTTGATACCTCAGACAGAAAAGGAGTTCCATTCTTCCTCTACCAGCCAGAGGCTTAACCAGAAAGGCCATTTTCTTGAATGTAACAAACTACAGTATTAAAAAGTCATTAAATATTAGTGATTATCTATATGGAATAAAAAACTATGTAAGCACATCAATAGAGTAATCATCTTAGCTACTGCCTGTTACGTACATGGGCCACATCCAGATGTGCATGCACATGTGGTTTGTGGTGCTGCAAACCTCTTTGCAGTGGCAAAATCACACACCCAAAATGTTAAAACATGCCCTGCACTGCACATGTGCAGCACAGAGGCAAATTTTGCTACTGGGAAATCCCTCTAGCAAAAAAAAAATGGCGGAAAAAAAATAAGCGGCATGGCACATGCAACAGGAGCATGCGCTGGCAGACACAGAGGCTTGGTCCTCCAGGGAGATGTTCTGGCTTCAGGCCAGAGTGCCTCCACTCCTTTAGTTGCAACCTGGCTCCTCCAGCATGCTAGCAGCCAGGAGGAATGGGAAAGGGGCAGTTTGCCCTAGACCAAGGCACATATGGAGACATGCACTGCAGCAGAAAGTAGCAGCACAAATTTGTGCCGCTGCTATTTTTGCCGCTGCAAGCGCACACCCCCGCATGTGGGGACATGCCCATGTGTGGTAGTGTGAGGCTACCTAATTAGTAAAAGAAAAACAGAGGTTGCCCCCCCCGCCCCCCCAATGGTCCCTCTGGCAAGGTCACTGTGGATAATTTGCACTTGATAGATGCCAATGTACCACACAGAAGTGTAAAAAAGGTGGTAACTGTAGACAGAGCAATGCAGGACACCACCCTCACCAGGCAGCCAAAGCGCATAAAGAGCCTGTAGCAATGGAAGGGCAGCCTGCACGCGCATTACTCTATCCTGCTCACTCTGCATCACAATTCTGCAATAAAGGTGTCATTAATTGTCTTCAGATTACTCAGTAAGGTCTTAAAATTGATTAAGCTCTAATTATTGATGTGGACCATGTTTCCAGCCAATGTGCCTCCTTAACCCCTTCACTGCTTGCCGGAATGGATCACAGCTTTTTTAAATTGTCACTGTGCTATCACACTGTTGGCACTTTTCATAAATGTGTTCAGTTTAACCAGAAGGGAACATCAGATCACCTAGTTTGACCTCTTGTTTCTTACAGCCTACATTTCATCCACATACACCTATATTGAATGCGGTGTGGTGGTCAGAAGTAAGAGTTTGAGTCTCACTGTAGACTTGTGCTAACAGCTAACTGGAAAACTTGTCTCAGGACATGCTGATAAGACTCTCTGAGGGACTGTGTTATCAGAGGCATTACATGCTACCTGAGTGCCCTGGGCATAGCTGTGCAAGGGTGGGACAGCATCACTGGCTGCACTGCCACCAGCATGGTGACAGCCACTCCTATTTTTTTAGCTCCCCTCTGGGTTGGCACCCAGGCTGGTGCCCCAGTGGCTCCTGCTTCATTATACTACTGTGTTAGAAAAGAAGGTGAGATTATTCCATTTTTTTATGCATCCTGTCTCCAGATTACATAGTTACCTTTGCCTGTACAATTTATTTCTTGTGCAATAAATCTTTTTGCTATGTTATTTACCTTGCTGATTGCCTGGGGTAGAAGTGATTTCCTGAACAACTGATAATTTCAGGCTCACCTCTTTTGCGGAAGAGGGAGCCTGTAATTTTGTATAGGTGAAGGGTGAAATTCCTGGAGCTGGCAAAGTTTCCTCCTTTGGAGCTGTAAATCAGGTCAAGGGCTGAGCAGTCTGGTCAGAGTAAACCCAGGGATACAATCTAATCTGTAATCTAAAGACAGGGTGAACAGTGGGAAGAAATTTGGAGTTTTGGGGACACCCCAACACAGATTTGTCATACATGGACTGGTACCGTATTTTCTCACATATAAACTGCACCTTTCTCACAAAACCAGCTGGTGGCAATTGGAGTGTGTATTATATGTGAGAAATTTCGCTCCACACAAGTCCAGAAATTTGTCAGTGGGAGAGCAGTAGCAATGGTAATTGCTGCTGTTCTAAGAGCCACGACACTGACAGTGCTCCCCCTCCACCAAATTTCTGGACCTGTTGGGAGCTTCCATGGTTGGCTGACATGACCCCATGTACCAGATCAAGCTGGTGCACAAGTTTGGTCCTTGGCTGGACGTGGGGCACAGGGTTGGATCTAGCATGCTGAGTCTAGGGCCATGTGCCACGTTAGGTACATGAGAGAAACTGATTGATCAATCACAAGCTAGGGCTGCAGACTGCTCTGTCTGCTGCCCTCTCTCCAGTGTGGCAGACACAGGATGTAAGGGAAGTGGCAGGCAGTGGTGGCCATAGTTTGGCTCCAGACACCAGCCCTGCAAACCTTCCTCCTGTGCTGGTGCAGGGATGGGTTAGGCCTGCCCATGGACTGAACCCACACACCAGTACAATCCAGCATGCCAGGTCTGGGGCTACATGCCAGGTTGGCTACATTCTGTGTGCTGGACCCAGCACACCGGTCAGAGCTGGTGTGTGGCCCTGGACCCAGTGCACCAGATCAGGCTGGCATGTGAGGTCAGCCCATCCCTATGCCAGCGGAAAGGGTAGGTCTGGAAGGTTTGGGCTGGGAGCTGAGCTGCAGCTATGGCTTCCTGTCTTTCCCTCCCCCTGCCACCCATGTCCTGCACCCCAACAGTCAGAGAGAAGGTGGCAGAAAGAGCAGTCCGCAGTCCCAAACTACGAGTGCATGCCTTTGCCTTGGATTGCCCCATGGCCGCAGTCTTGCTCTGTTTCCACATTAATTAAAAATGGGGGGGGAAATAAACAGGCTGGCTTCAGGAATGGCTGCACCTTCCAGCTGTCCTGATGTGCCAAGCCAGATGCTGTCAGGAAAGTTTCAGAGGAAGTCCCCCTCCCCCTTGTCCCCCAGCTGCTATTACTCAGTTTTTTACCTAAGTAAGAATTTTGTTTTTCATGCTGCCTTTCAAAAACAGAGTGTGTATTAGATTCAGAGGTGTGTTAGATGAGAGAAAATACGGTACACAGGGCTTGAAATCAGTGGATCCTGGTCCATTTCCATGGCCTTTGGATCAGGCCTTTACTCATTTCATAGCTTATTAGCACAGCACTGACCTCTTCCCAGGGAGCTGCAAGCAAGTCCAGGGACTGAAACAAACAAACAAAAAATATGGTCTTCTTTCTGGGACATCAGTTTCAGTTAGGATTCAGTGACACCACAATGGTCCCTTGAAGACCGAATAGCCTGAACAACCTAATGACGTGGCTTCTGTTGATTCTTAAATAACGACGCAAGAAGGAAAAATGAATAGCTCTGCCTTCTCTCAAGGTTTAAAAATCTTCTTTCAAATAGTATTTAATCTTCAGGGAAAACACATTCCTTTTTCAAATATTTGCATAAGAGGAGACAGCAATATTTTCTTCTATTTCTTGGAGCAGGAATTAAGGTTGATAGCAATTCCTCCTGTAATTCAAAGCCAATTCCATAGTTATGGAAGTCATTATAGTCCAAATTCAGCTTCTTTGCTTAGGGTAGGTACAGATGTCTGGGGAGGTTAGATCATGTTAAAAATGGCCACCCAATTGAACTTAGTTGGCCCACATGCAGACCTTACACTTAGATCCCTAATTAAGTCGATCTAAGTACAAACTGTACAGAAGTTCCAGAAAGGTTAGATTGGTGAAAAAATGACTGGCCTGATTTAATTTAACTCTACCTTGGAGGCAGTCTAACTTAGATTGGGTACAACAAGATGAATATAACTGAACTTTTGCACACATTCCCAGTGCAGTCCCAGGGCTGGGAGAGCCCAGCAGCTGGCCCCAGCCCCAGGTCTGCACCTTTCCTACCACCCCCACCTCCCAGCACCCAGCTATTTTCTGTCCCCTTCCCCCCCACAGACAGCCCCCCACCCCACAAACCAGCCAGTGCACCCCGTAAGCTCATCAAACCCTCCAATCCTGCAAGCAGCTCCCGGTGCTGATTCTACTGGGAGCTGATGGAAGTAAGTTGGTGTGAGGGGAGAGGTGAGTGGGATTGGGGGAGTTGTTTGTCTATGGGGTGGGGAGAGGTTAAGGGGCTAAAAAAAAAGTGCCCAGAGGGCAAGACAAGGCAAAGAAAAGAGGAGAGCGAGAAAGAAAACAGGGCA
>NW_017729022.1:80845361-80863644 GCF_001723915.1 Gavialis gangeticus
CTGGTCCCAGGGGGGAGAGAGTTCCCCCCATCCCACCAACCCCCACTACAGAGTTGCCAGCCCCCTCACCTGCTCACCCCTCCACCCTGACTTACTTCAATCAGGCTCCCTGGACCACTAAACACCATTAAAACCAGCCCTGGGAGTGGTTTGCAGGATTAGGGGCAGTTCAGCATTGGGAGGGGGCTGCAGGAGTCCATGGGGGTTTGGCATGACTGGAGAACCTCTCTGATCTTACCAAGCACTCCCCAACTAGCTCCCACATCCCAATTTACCTTAGATGGGGACCGGGTGGCCATTTTAACCTGATCTAAACTCCCCTAACCTTCCTGAATGTCTCTGTACCCTAAGCATGAGGTCTGGGAGACGAGAACGATTCTCAGAAAAGTACAAGAAGATGGTTAACAGAATTCAGCAGCAGCAGAGTGAAAGAAGAAGGAATCGAGGCTGGAGCCCAAATGTCCTTAGCCAGTGAGACTCATTAAGCAAGAAAGAAGAAACCAGCCTTCTTTACTTGGAGGAGGTTGGATGACCACCTTACTGGGGTCGTTTGACCCCAGTACTCTTTCCTGCCATGGCAGGGGGTCGGACTAGATGATCTGCTCAGGTCCCTTCCGACCCTAGAAACTATGAAACTTTTCACTGTCCCTGGGCTTGCTTACAGCTTCCTTGGAAGAGGTGAGTGCTGCACAATGGGAGTTACAGCTTTAATAATTCTGGAACAGTGAAAATCCTCTCTTTGCTTTTGGCTTCTGATGGAAGAAGTGCCCCTTAGATCATCCTAAATTAGTACCATGGGTTTCTTTTATCAAAATGACCTGTGTTGAAAACAGGATCCATAATTAATTCACTCCCCATGAAAGCTAGTAGTCTGTCATTTTAGTTAAAGAATGATATTTAACTATTTTGCTTTTTAAATGTTAAATAGATGCTTGTGGTTCATCCTCTCTTCAGACTCAGTTATTAGACCTGGATTACTGACTACTATGAATATGTAAAGAATGGGTATGTAGAGAATTGAGAACCATTACACAGCATTGCTATTCTGGGGAAACTCATAGGGGCTTTTGGAGCATATGCATCTTCTTTACTGCCTCTGCTTTGGGAAGGAAACGAATGCATGATTCCCAACAGAAGGTGGGGTAAAAGAAACCCCCCCCCACAAAACAAACTAATTAAGCTATGGGGAAAAATAATACTGAAGCAAGGTAGTTGGTCGGTTCATTATTCCCCTCTAATTGCCTCAGTCTGAAGCTAGGTAATAAGTATTCACTGAATTCCAGCAGACTGCTCCTTGATTTACTCATGCAATTCACAAGCTGAATTCAGCAGGACACAGGTGATGTGGCTGCCCTCGATTACATCTGACAGTGACACAAGGCATATGTATTGCTATTGATAACTTTCTAAATGGAGGATTTCATAAGCAGAAACAGTGCTAAAGCTGTTGATTCATTATTTTAGGTTTCCAGGCCCAATTGGGGTTCTAATTAATTATGTTCTTTTACTTTCCCATTGATCTGAAACCTTGTCAGTTTAAATCCGCAAAACGTTTACGGCCTTTTTTTCATTTGTTTGTGGAAAAGTTAATAGAACTTCAAACAGAACAGCAGGATCATAGGATTTTTAGATTCTTGCTGTAATTTAAGGTTTGATTTCATTTATAGTATATAGGATGAGTTATTTTTAAATAAAATTGTCACTCTGATACAGAACTCCACTTACCAGGACAGATTTTATAAAAAGACATTACCTACTCAGCTGAGGAGAAATAGTAATTCATACTTATTTCTGTATAATTACTTTGTAGTTAGCTTCTATGAACTTCTAAAAATGTTTATATGGGATAAAACAGAAAATAAGTTGTCAAAAAACTCTGTACCAGAAACTCAGTGGACCAGGAGGTCCTCTTCATACATCAAGAGAATGTCTTAACCATTTAGTTCATTTATATCCAATCTACTTAATGAGGAGTATAGGTTTTATACAGAGAGGGCGAAAGCAACAATACCAATGATCTATGCCTTACAGTTTACAAAATAAAAACAATCTGCAGAGGTATAATCAAGTCGGGACCAAAGGCAGGTTTTTGCTGTAATTAAACAAATTCATCTTTTGAGAAGCAAAAATCTTTATTCCTTACCTGTTTGACTAGAACTGCCGCACACAACACATTTATTAGAAGCATTACAAAAAAAAAAAAATAATCAGAGGAAAAAATCAAACTGGGGTAAACTTTCAGCTTTTAGGCAGTGATTCAGTGAGACATGTAAGAACATGCTTAATGAGACCACCCACTTGCTTTTTGAGATTTCCTACATGCTTTAGCTCCATTCTTACAAAAGGATGTAAGGTCGCACTCAGAGGGTGGTGGTGGATCATATTCGACCTGGGGGGAGGTGGGTAGCGGAGTCCCCCAGGGCTCGGTCCTGCGCTGTTCAATTTCTTCATCAGCAATCTGGATGATGGGGTGGAAAGTAACCTGTTTAAATTCGCTGATGACACCAAAATCTGGGGGGAGGTGAGCACGCTAGCAGGGAGGGAGAGATTGCAGAGGGATCTGGATAGGTTACAGGGGTGGGCTAACAGGAACAGGATGCGTTTTAACACGGACAAGTGCAGGGTGCTGCACTTGGGCAGTAGGAACCAGCAGCACACTTATACAATGGGGAACTCCTTACTCGAGAGCACGGAGGCAGAAAGGGATCTTGGAGTCATTATTGACTCCAAGATGAACATGGGCCGACAATGCGAGGTCATGGTTGGCAGGGCTAACCGGACCTTGTCGTGCATCCACAGGTGCATCTCGAGTAGAGCCAAGGAGGTGATCCTCCCCCTCTACGCGACGCTGGTCAGGCCACAGCTGGAGTATTGTGTCCAGTTCTGTGCGCCCCATTTCAAGAGGGATGTGGACAATATGGAGAGGGTCCAGAGGAGGGCCACCCGCATGATCCAGGGACAACAGGGCAGACTCTACAGTGAGAGACTGCGGGACCTGAACCTATTCAGCCTCCACAAGAGAAGGCTAAGGGGGGACCTGGTGACTGTCTATAGACTCACTAGGGGGGACCAGAAGGGTTTGGGGGAGACGCTGTTTCCCCTAGCGCCCGCTGGCATAACAAGGAGTAATGGGCACAAGCTGATGGAGAGGAGGTATAGATTGGACATCCGCAAAAACTACTTCACGGTTAGGGCGGCTAGGAGCTGGAACCAACTTCCAAGGGAAGTGGTGCTGGCCCCTACCCTGGGGGTCTTTAAGAAGAGGCTGGATGCCTACCTGGCTGGACTCGTTTGAGTCCCATTTCTCTTTTTGGGGTTTTTTGTTGTTCTCCCGCCCTGGCGGGGGGTCGGGCTAGAAGATCTACTAGGTCCCTTCCGACCCTGAATCTATGAATCTATGAGTAGATTTGATGCTTTATTCTGACCATATTTGATAACTTCCAGGCACATCGTAAAATTGTGTGTGCGTGTGTGCGCATGTGTGCGTGGGATGAGTAGAATCAAGGTGAATTAGGAGGCTCAAGCTGAATTAGGAGGGTCTTGCTGCTGACAGATAACCAAAAGACTGATTTCATCTTCAATATATTCCTAAATTCATAACCACAACTACACTTGACTCTTCAGAAACAGAAGAGGAAAGGACCCCCTGCCAAGAAAGTTTTAATTTCGACTATTCTCATCTTTGCCCCCTTGTTTTGTTTGGCTTACCAATTTCAGATCTGGACATATTAAGGTTGCTTTTGAATCTGTTTCTGGAAGTGTTACTCCATTTCCCTATGCTGACCAGAATTTGGCCCC
Organism: Gavialis gangeticus; assembly: GCF_001723915.1. Classification (NCBI taxonomy): domain Eukaryota; kingdom Metazoa; phylum Chordata; order Crocodylia; family Gavialidae; genus Gavialis; species Gavialis gangeticus. The sequence goes on from NW_017729022.1 coordinate 80,849,160, forward strand.
TGAAATTGTAATCAAAGAAGTCTTAATTTCTTATCAATACAGACTTTGCTTTAAGGCCACATTAGTGTTCTGCTAGTTCCTGCTCTTGGTCCCACTCCTCTCATGAGAATAAGCTATCAGAGAAGGCAAATAAAAATGTAATCTGTGAGTTACCACATAATAGGTTGAAGGCAATACAGCACAGGGCCATAACTCACAGAATTCACATTACTAATCTGCTATCCCATCTTCATAGGCATGTCTGAAACATTGATAGGAAATAATAGCCCACCTTTAAACCCATCTCACTAGAAAGCTGACATGTTTGTCATTTCAGATGCACTCTTTATTTATATATACTTTGAAAGCCAGGGTGGTTAGCACAGTCATTCTGAGTCCTTTCCATTGACATTTAAAAAGAATTTATTATGCTGTTTTCAAGGACAGCAGAAAAGTGTAGGCTGAAGTGCTACTATAATATGCCGTGGGGGAGGAAGAGGAAGACTTTACATAAAGAAAACACACACAATAAAGAAAACCCGTATTAATACCCAGTTCTACCTTCTTTATGTTTTATGAAAGAATATGTTACAGAAGCTGCCAAGTTGTAATTATGTATGAGCATCTGCACGTACACATCTACAGCATTTGCCAACAAAAGTGCATTTCTCTCAATCCTGAAGCTTAAAAGTGGATTTGACCAGGACAATGAAAGAGTGATAACACTGTCTGACCTCAGATTGACTCGGTGCCCTCGTCCTGGATGCTGACTGGCACTGACTACAGAGAATGACTAAAAATAAACAGTTTGTCTCATATATAGTAATAAGGCAAAAATGTTATCTGAATGGATTCCTTAAGTTTGTCACTATTCACCTTCAAGCCATCTTCCCCTTACATTCTTCCCCTTGAGAAGTGTTTGCCACAGAAGATACAATTAGAGCTGGTGATGAACGCCAAGAACTTAAGTAATTTCACTGTAGTGCCAAATTATAATGAGTTTGAGGGTTTCAGTCAGAAGAGGGAATTGAGAGAGAGAATCTTCTCTCTGGAGGACAGTACCCAGCAATGGCACAACATTGGCATCATGTAGGTATCTCTGGTTTGCAAGAACAGTCAGTCATTTTCTAAGTTAAGGGCCCCTTTGAATTCAATCAGGAGCTGTGCCTAAAAAATAAAGACATAATACAGATCATATACATCCAAAACATGCTCCCTTCTCTACTTCTCTGAAGGTTTCATTGGTATGGTTCTGCTTGTTGTTTTATTTTTGGGCAAAAATCATTACCTTGATGAACTCTTTCTCTAGTATCTCAGTCACAATGGATTAAGCTTCATCTCAACCTCAGTTCACCCGACAAGAGTTTCCCGTTCTTGAGTCACAATATAATGAATGCTCTTCTCCATGGCACTTGCAAGACAATTTTATAACTTACGGAGCTTGCTATCACAAGGGACTCTGGTGAATCAAGTTGCTATCATTAAAGGAGACGAGAGACAAGATATTTCAAAGAAAGTTGATTATTGAACAAATCAGGGTACAGATACTCTAAAGTCTATACGAAACGACTAGACAATACTACAGAGGTGTGATATTAGAGTTTGGCTGCCATTTATTATTTGTAGTGTGGCTGTACTTCATGCTCTATTAGATTAGTCACACAATAAAAGGATGGTCCCTGCTTGAAAGAGACTGTGAATCTTCTGGTTTTGTTACATGGAACTCATTTGAATCACTAAACCCATGGGTGCCTGTATAGGTGCAAGGAGGTTGCTCCGTCAGAGCAATTAATCTTGTCTGCTGGAGTGTGCTAATTAGTAAGCTCCAGCCAGCCTCTACGTCTTGTGTATCAGCGTCCCCGCACTTCAAAATGGCAGCAGGGGAGTTTTAACAAAAGCTTGTTTGATGAGCTTTAGTTAAAGCACCCCTGCCACCATTTTGAAGCATGGGAATGCTCATACATGAAACTCGGTGGGCACTTTAATTAGAGAGGCTCTGGGAGCTGCTCCAATTAAAGCACCCCAACGCCAGAGCACATGTTCAAACACCCCTTGAGACCACAGGTTAAGTCAGTTACATACTGTTTCAATCATGAAAAATGTAAAACCTTAAGTATTTTTGATCCACCAAAAATCTCCTTTAGGAAGCCATATTCTGGGTAGTGGAGTGCCATGCAGAAAGCCTTCACAAAACTTATTTGTCCATAGCTTGCTTTAAAACAAAGAGGACAATATGATCTGAATCCAAAATGGCTGAGGCAGACAACAGAATGGGAAGACTGGCAGTGCTACATCCTTACTTAGTGAACATGAGTATAAGAGGAGCCAAAAGTGAAATTAGATAGAACCACAATATGAACGGAGGTCGCCAGGAGAAAAGACCCAGGTGGGCCTTATCACTATCACGACTGCACTGCTTGCATAGTGATTACTGGGAACTCCTTAGCTCTGAGATCTCGCGCTGCTCTGTGGTGGAAGGAAGCCCCAAAAGCAGAAAATACGGTAAGATTGCAAGGCATGTTCTAGCACCCAGCTGCTCAACACCCTCAACTGCTCCAGGCAATGCTAACACCTTCCTGGGGAAAATTGCTCAGGATACCTGGGTATCTGCCAACATGGCTCAAAGGAAATTTGTTAAACCATGGACAACAATAAATGTCCTTTCTTTAAATATTTCAAGAAATTATTACCAATGCCACATGTCAATGAGACTTTAGCTCTGTCTGCTTATCCACTCACGTTAACTGATTCTTACATTAACTGAGGTTTTCTTTTCAGCAACAAATGCTACCATAATAACTTAAGCAGACTGAAGCCTCAGCCTGTGAGACGCACTGGAAAATTTTCTCTTTTTGGCTCAACTCTGTGCAAACCAGAGTGCGGGTCAGCACAGAACCTGGCCTGCTGTGCCTGAAGAATTCAGATGACACTACAAAGGCTCTTAGAACAGCCTACTCAGCATCTAATAGCAAACCTACAGCCGACAATTGATTTAGCTTCTCGCACCACCTGAATGGTCTTAGAATGGCTAAGACTAAGAATAGAAGTTATTCTTAACCAACAAATCAATACATAAAAAGACTGAATCAGCACAGATGCTTCCCATTGGGGTTTCCTCATCTATGAATAAGAACTAGTCCAACTCTTATGTACCAGGGGAAACAGTTCCAGTGATAAACATAGATATTAACACTTTTTATGGGTTGGAGGCAACACAGACCAGTGAAGAAGGAGACCTGGGTTGTCTTCCTGGATCTGACACCAACCTGCTTTGCGATCTTGGACAAATCTTTTTAGCCCATTTTGTTGTGTCTTTGTTTAGCCTCTGACTCTCTGTCTGCTTGCCTATTTAGACTATGAGCTCTTCGCTGAGCTCTCTTATTATGTGTTCAAAGTGCTTAGCACAACCGGCCCTTAGCTCAGCAGGGGTTTCTAACTGTTACCACCATACAAATAGGGCTAATCATTCTCAGTGGTTTCTGTAGGTACTTTTTTGTCAGTAAAATCCTGTTTCGGTTAATCAATGCAACAACTGCAGTCTATTCATGTTGGGGGTCATAAAAGTCCCTTTCTGGTAAGGAAAAGATGTAATTTGAGAAATTAAAACAAGGCACACACTGGAACTACACCATGTTCTCTTAGTGAAGCTCCATTATCCTGCCTAACCTTTGCCTGACCTCCTCACTGTCCATTGTTTAAAGCCTTTTTATTCATAGCGGAGCTAAATGTCTGAACGTTGCCAGAGGAAAACAGTGTCATTTATGTGTCACATCAGAAATGTGTGTCCTAAGTCATTGTTCCAGGCTGATTAAACAGGAAACAAGACCGACCAAAGTGTTTTTGTTAGGCTGTGAGTTCTACAGCAACAGAGTTGGGTTAAAATTGCTCTGAAAAAAATAAGTATATTCAAATCAAATTTTCTATTGCTTCTGTCCTGTCGCCTTCAGATGGCACTGCACTTAATGCAGAGAGCCCTGAGAGGCACGAACTTGCTTCGAAGTGTGACAAAATTATAAACATCCATAAGATTATAAACAACATTTCAGTGAATATTAAAGCTAATGCACTATGGCCCTAATTTGGTTGCACATACAAGTGTTGAGTGATTCCCTGGAGAATGCACAAAACCATTCAGAACTGTAGGACAACTTCAGAATGACAAATGAGTTGGGAGTGATGATGACGGGCTACAATTATTTCTTCATCTGATCTAGTATTCAACAAGTTCATTCAACAGTAATTTGAGCAAACCAATTCATAACCAGATTCAGAAAATTTCTGCTGCCTGCAATCAGTGCTCCTTCCATAATAAATAGGAAATGTTCCTTAGTAGCATAGCTTCTTTTCACAGTCTGAGCAGCAATCTAGCAGTCAGTGACATGAAGAACAGTAAAATTTCCCAGGTAGTGCAACTATATTTATAGGGCGTTTTTTGGCAAGCACATGGAGGACAGAAAAGGTGACTACACAAGACTAGGGAAACCATTCAATCCATATAAATATCTAAACACCACAACGCACAAGAAAATACTGCTAGGCAAACAGGTCAGCACTAACAAGCAACTTTATCAGCAAACAGCAAAGCAGAAGATCACTACAGTTTTGCACCTCTACTGGTTTATCATTGTTCTGATTAAACAATTTCATGGCAAGATGGGAAGTGCAGTGAAAGCTGGGAGTTTCTCTAATCTGTTTCCACTAATAAAGGATGTAAAACAAGCCAATGTTTTTGCATCCACATTGTTTAGTGTTTCATTTGCTATTATGCTTTTGGTTGCTTTTTGTGATCTCAATATATGTATTAGGATTTGATACAATTGTATTTGTATTAAATTCAGAATTGATCAATACCTGTTTAATCCCAGACAACTATCAGTAAAAAATAATGGTGCATGAGGAAGTTGTCTATGAACTTCTGTTTGCTGATGAATGCCTTAGTTGCTCATTCCCCAGATGATGTGCAAATTAGTACAGATCCCTTTGAAGCTAGATGCTCACATTTTGGACAGACGAGTAGCCTTGATGGCTAGGGACAGATGTTACATATAAGCCAGTATAAGTGATTGGAAATCAGTTCAAAATTGTAACCCAACAGAAGTTCAGTGCACATAAACCACTTTCAAAATGTCCAAAACCAGATTAAGAGAAACCTGGATAGATGTAGTATCAGACTTCACTGATTAAGGTTAAATCAGTTTATTGAACTTCTGTCCCAGATTCAACTAACTCACAGTCCTCCAGCCTCCCAAGATGTTTTGCACCTCCCCTACACCCCCCCTTCCCTCCCCCCTTGCAGGATGGGTGGTCTAGCCTTGGCCTAAGCTGTCTGCTCCAACCAAGCAGGGAGGCATGCTCTAGCGCCCACTGGCTTTTGGCCTGGGCCACTGCAGGCCTGTGGCTGCACTTCTGGAATCAAAAGTGAATGCCTGTTCACCTGCTTATTGGTTCAATCTACGCAGCTTAGATTAACTTGCAAAGATTGAATCGATTCAGCCTTGGGCTTTTTGACTGTTGGTGCCTAACCATTAAGACTAAAGCTATGTATCAGATTGCTCCTGATAAAACTTATATGGGAAGACATGTCATTCAAGCTGCAGATTAATTCATCTACTGGGGTCTCACACTCTTGTGTGACATTCACATCAGTTATGAAGTCTCCAACAGAAATCGCTAAAATTAGTGCAGTCTTTGAAAGCCTTTGGGATAAGAGAGACATAACTTTGTATACAAAACTGAAAATCTATGTGGCAGTAGTCCTGGTGTAATTACTTTACATTTGTGAATGACACAACCTGTAGAAATCCTTTCGATGACCTAATGAAAATAAGATTGCAAGACAGAATCCCAAATACTGAAGTTCTTTGGTAAGCAAATGTCTAATATAGGTGCTATAATTATGTAGACACAACTAAGGTAGTTTGATCACATAGCCAGTATGTCTGGTAATTGGCTCCTTAAGAAAATCCTTTCAGCTGCTTTGCAGAGATAAGCATTCCCATCATACAAATCAATTGAATAATAAACATCTACAACAGCAGGAACGAGCTACTTCTAGCAAATCTGACATGACCCCAAGGAGCCCATCAAGCTTACAAGTACTTTAAAATTTGATGCGCCTGCAGAAGAAACAAGATAGCTTCAATATTTTCTCTTGGAATTTTACCATTTTAGAGAAACTGGAAAACAGGAAAAGCTTCAGACTCATGTTGGTTATCCAGCTACTATTCAATAAACAAGATGCCCCCCTGGCCTTGCTATTTGGTTCATTTATATGGGAGATCATGCCTAGCTAAACTGGAATAAATTCCTCCCTGGTATAATGACTTCAATGCCAGAACAGTCTAGCTCCATCTATTTCAACCCCACCTTCAGGTAGTTGAAGGCTGCTATTAAGTCCCCTCTCAGTCTCCTCATTTCTAGACTAAATAAACCCAGTTCCTTCAGTCTTTCCTCTTAAGTCATGTCCCCCAACCCCCCTCACCATTTTTGCTGTCCTCCACTGAACTCTCTCCAATTTGTCTACATCCTTTCTGTAGTGGGGGGCCCAAAACTGAACACAGTACTCCAGATGTGGCCTCACCAGTGCTGAATTGAGGGGAATAATCATTTCCCTTGACCTGCTTGTTGAACCTCATGAGATTCCAATTCCAAGCAGGTCCAATTGTGCTTTAGCCTTCCTGACTTCATCCCTACATGCCTGAGCAGTGCTCTATACTCCCCCCTATTTATCTGGCAAAGTTTCCACTTCTTATAAGATTCCTTTTTGTGACTTAGCTTACTAAAGAGTTCTCTGCTAAACCAAGCTGGTCTTCTGCCATACCTGCTAGTCTTCCTGCACATCAGGATGGCTTGTTCCTCCACTCTAAGTAAGAAGGCTTGAACTCATAACCTGCTGGTTTCCAGCACCTCACACAAACCCATGGGCCACAGATATTGATTCATTCAAAGCCAGGCCAAACCCCCACCTCAGTGAATAATAAATAAATACAATTTTGAGGTGTCTCAGGGAAGCTAAAAACTATTTACAAATTCAAATTTAATTCAGCAAATAGTTTTGGCTGAAAACTTGGTTAAAGGTATTTGAAATGGCATCTAGCTTTAGAAAAACCATTTAGAATTTTTTCTTGCTGGTGTTTTGGAAAAGCTGGAATGAAACATCTTGATGTTTTTTAAACGAAACATTTTAATATTCTGGTTTGAAAGGGCATTTTCATTTCAAAATTAAATGTAAAAGGTATAAGAAATCAAATAAACTGAAATGCTTTGTTTTGGGTTTTACCATTTTTTAACTTGATGTGAAATAGTTTTTAAATGTTCTATTGCATTATCAAACCAAAAATGTCATTATTTGGGTAGCTCTGACACCAGGCATCACAGCTCAGATACTCCCTTTATAACATACCAAGACTTTTACCGCTTCAGGGAAGTTTGGTAGACCCCAGATGTGCAAGTCATGTATTCTCCATCATGGCCCGTAAACATACTTCTACCAAACAAGAGATACAGCACGTTCTGAACTTAGTAAGCCACCACAAACAAGAAGTCAGAAATGCCAGTTTTATAAGACATTGGTAATGAGTTCTGCCAAGAGCATTGCATTTCCTTCCTTCCTCCTTCTCTGAAATGAAGCCATCCTTAAATGTAGCACAGGTAATGTTTGTAAGGAGATAATGCAATTCTCTGCAGCCTTCCATTCAGCAATTCATGGCTGGAATATAGAAAAATTCTGTAGTAAAGTGAGCAGAATTAAGAAAATGGCCACTAGTCTGGATCAGAGAGACAGCTAAGCCAAGAGCCAGCTCTAGATCCCCTAAGGAATTATGCACTGCAATACTCAGCATTGCTGCATGTAGAAGCTTCACCAGGCTGAAATTAAGTGAATAATTGGAGGTACAAGTAGCCTGTTCCAAAGTTTGGCCACCCTCATAGTCAAAAAGTTCCTTCTAGTCTCCAACTTAAATTTTTCCACTATTCCTAGTCCTGTCTCCTATAATCATTAAGAAAATCCCACTTCCAGCTTCTCTATAATCACCCTTCGGGTATTTGAAGGCTGGTACTGAATCCCACCGGAGTCTTTTCTTCTCCATATTAAATAACCTTAGTTCTTTCAGTCTTTCCTCATAAGTCTTTCTTCCCAGGCCCCTAATTATTTTTGTCACTCTGTGTTGGACTCCTTCCAATCTGTCCATATCCTTCTTGAAGTGACGGGCCCAAGACTGGACACAGTACTCTAGATATGGCCTCACCAGCTAAACAGAGCAGAAGAATCACTTCCCTTGATTTGCTAGTAACACTCCTGTTAATATAACCCAGTAAGCTGTTGGCTTTTTTTCTCGTAACAGCACTCCGGTTTACACCACTTCACTCTCAGAATTAGGCATCTGAATAAAGACTCAAGAGAGGTGCCTCCCTAAACTCATGCTTCACAGCCATGAATCTTTCCCTAAAGTTAGGTGCCCAAGCCACCCTCTTTTTCAAAACAGGCTGAAGCAGCAAGCAATGCCTCCTTTTATTTAATAGCTCAATGGCTAGAGCACTCCAACAGGATATAGGAGACTTTTCAAGTCCTTCTTCTGCCTAAGGGAGGCAGAGACAACAGAGAGGAAAACATGCATATATGAGGCATTCTGATTATAGAATGTACCTCACCTGGGTCCCAGTCTGTGTTCTAATTATTTTTTAAGTATTTCTTATTAAAAATTATTTACAGCAGAGCAAGAACCAGTTTACCTCTTTCCAAGCAAATGTCCTAACCACAAGGCTACAAAGTCATTCTCACATCCATGGTCCCTTTCATTCTCTGACACAATGAGTATTTTAATTATTCCATGCAAAGGGAAACAGTTTCAAAGGATCAAGAGAGCCCTCGCCTCACAAAAGCCTGTAGCATGCATGTGATGCATTCTCCTGAAAGGTGGGAGATATTAATTCATTTTCTCTCAGACATAGAGGTCTCTAGGTCCTGGATGAGTACGGTGAATACTGAACTACTGGATACAAGACAATCGTCACTGCTTCTCCTCTTTCAATAGGAAAGGACCAAGCCAACAAGCATGTCCTGAAAATGCCTGGTATATTAAGCCCCACAAGTGAGACAGATTAGAAGGTGACAGATCTTGATGGGGCTAGGTCTGAGCTAGGTCTTGAGCTACTTAGCACTGTCAAAACTAAGACACAACTGAGGCCTACCTAGAAGCAGATCTTTATGTGCTTAAGGAACTTTGCTGGTGGAAATTTAGGAGCCTATGGACTCAGGAGGCAGCTGAGTAAGGTTTCTGATTACTTTAGTTTTAGACACTGACAGTGGCAGTTTCATGACACTTAGGTGCCTAAGTTCTTTTATGGCTCCAGCACTAGGGTGATACACTGTATTGATTAAAATATAAGACAAGGGGTTTTTTCCCCATTCAGCATGGGGCGGTTGGGAGGCTGCTCATCTTAGAATCGAGTGCAGGCCAGGGAAGCAGCTGCTGCGATTCCAGACAGAACTAGGGTGGCTCATGTGGCAGGTAGGGGGTGCATGGGAGAGCAGGGGGAAAGGCCATGTGGTGTGGAGGGATCACAGTGGAAAGAGCAGCAGGAGGTTTGTGTGGGAAAAGATGCATGGGGGAGTGTTGGGAAAGGGACACCTGGTGTATGGGGAGAAGGTAGAGGGAAAGGGTACATAGTGCAAGGGGAACACAGGGGAAAAGGCAGATGGTACAGGGAAGGGCACAGGGAAAGGGACACGTGGAGCGCAGGGAAGGGGAGTAGAGAGCAGGGAAGGGGCACTCAGTGCAAGGAAAGCACAGGGAAGACAGGGGAGAGCATGGGGGAAGGGCACTTGGAGCAGAGGGGGAGCTGCTGAGGCTCTGGCCCCAACCCTGACTAGAGCTGGAGGTTGAAGCCAGAGCCACCGCTACTGTCTAGCTTTGGTGTGTGCTCCACGCCCCCAGTGGAGACAGAGCCATTAGCTATAAAAGTAAAACAGGGGGCAGGCACAAGAAGGGTTTAAGTGGTAGGATGGAAAAGGCACTGTGGGGGCAAACAGCAGGGGGGCAGGCACAGCAGGCAAGTAGCAAGGGGGGAACAAGGGGCAGGGGGCAAGCTGCTTGCCCCCCCTCTCCCTCAGCCACTGCTTTCCCTGCCACTGCTTTGCTTGTGGCAGTGGTGGGAGGAATGAATTTAAGAGGACACTCCAATAACTAGATCTATACATGGAAAATTGAAACAAATTTATAATTTTCCATCTCTGCAATCTAATAATTGGGATCTTCTTAAATTTGGGATTATCTTAGATTTGAGTAAATATGGTAATAACAATTTTAATGGATTTGTTTGTTGACTACAGATATGCAAAGAAATTAAATATAATTTAAGATCCTAAAAATGCAAAGTTTTTATATTTCATGTTGAATTTTGAAGAGCCAAAAGCATGCAGTGCTAATGTTGCACAGCCAGGGGGACCCTGTGCACACATCTCAGCATGGCTCCCTCAGTCTGCCTGATGACAGATAGCAGCGTTGCACAGGCAGCCCTGATTGACTGACTCAGACTGCTCAGAGTTAGCCTGCAGCACAATGTGGGATTGTGAAGGGGGTGTGTTTTCTTCTATGCTCAGCTGGAGTAGTAAAGTCCAGAGGGAACAGAAGCAAAGCACCCTGGGATGCTGGAGGACTGTGCTTTGGTGTCTCTCAGAAAGGTAAGTTATACAGATATGTGCTTTTCCAAGAGCAACTGTCCCAGCAGTCTTTACAGGCTGTTCTTCTCCTGGAGTGGCTATTTTTGCTCTGAGAGAAAAATCCTGACTAGCTGTGCACTGGTGGTTTCTCCCAAGAGAAAGTGAATGTCTGTACATGGCCACAGGGGCCAGCAACCCTATACAAAACTATGTGAATGTTTTTATGGATTCCTTGGGGTTATAGTCCTAGTTCATGAAAGCAATGTATTTTCTGGTTCAGATTATGTCAAGATTATGAAAACCTCCAAAAATTCCTTGGCACAGGAAATGAAGTGGGGAGGAAGAAAGTGCTTGTTTTTCAGAATGTATAGTTAACTTTATTTAGGTTTAATAATTTGCAAATCTATTTATTGGAAATATTAAGCTATAATATTCCTACCCAAGACCCTAAGCACCACTGATAACAGAATAAAATGCCAAGAGCATTAAAATAATGATTTCAATAGGAATCCAGCCAATCGTCCACCCTACAGACTTCTTTCTACCCTTTTGCCAGTATGAGAAGCATAGATTCTTCAACAAATGCCTTCAACAAGGCTATCAGATGCAGGCTATATCAGACTAGCATGGGGAGAGTGATCAGGGAAGGGAGGTTGCTTACTTTGGGAAAGCTTGCAGAGAACGCCCTGCCTGCCATTCCCACTCTTTCATACTGAGGAAATCTAGCCCAAGTCCATTTGCACACCTTAGTTGTGGCAGTCTGACAAATCCATACAATAATGCAGGTTTCTTTCTTTCTTTCTTTTCTTTTTTTTTAATTTTGAGACTGTGGGAACTCCAGTGTGTTCTGATATTTCAGTGAGTAGAGAGAGGTAGTTAGCCCTGTTAGTCAGAAGTCAGGCAGAAGGCAGGGTAGATCTGCACCTTTTAGAGTGACTAAATCAGAGATGTCTAGCATAAACTTTTATGAGCCCAAGCTCTGAGTCTGAACTCATGAAAGCTTATGCTATATTTCTCTGATTTATTAGAGATGGTAAATCAACCCTGCCCTCTGCCTGATACTACAAAACATCCTTCTTTGCTTGCAGATGCTCCTGCATAGGTTCAGACATTTTTGCACTGCTGAAAGAATCTTTGCTACTCTCAACCAAGATGCATGAAGAGAATGGGAAACAGAATCTGATCCAAGGACAATTTCCAGCACAGACTGGGGAAGGAAGGAGTACTCTCTTCAAGCAGTTTCAGAGCTTGCCCCCTTTAACAGGGGCTGCATTGTAAGAATTCAGTGATCAGTTTTTCTCACCACATGATATCAGGTGAGCCCAGAAACCTACACTTCTCTATTCTAGACTTTTCAGAAAACATACAGTTTCTTCTACCTTCTCCAGTTAGTGTTGGAAGTAGAATATAGGGCACTAAATTCAGAGAGGCTTAGTAAAATAGCACTGCAGTTTGGAAGTGTCTCGAGGCACATAAGATTTGTGCCATTAACGTCAGTGCAGTTTGCATGTTTGGAAATGAAGACGACAAAGAGTTGTCTGTGGACACTTCTGGATATAGGGCTGATGTAAGATACCCGCATTCCTTATGGCAAAAATTTACCTATACCTGAGATGCATATGTGATAGACTAAGGGTTTCTTGTAATATATTTGTGTTACCTGTGTTCATGTTGTTATGTTTCATGCCTCACACTCCCCATAAAGCTAGTACATGAGGAAGATATGTATAAGAGACAATGAAACGGGGTGGGAAGACATAAGATGGACTCTAACATCCTCAGGTTTGAATACCTTTGTTGACATATCAGTAAAGATGAGATGGCCAACACCTGGGAAGCTGGCTGAGAGAAACATAACAATAGGAAGAGCAGGCTGGAAAAGGAGTGCAGAAGAGGAGGTTTGGTGACTCAGGGACTAGAAAAACTGAAAAGGGAAAAACTGAGTACCTTTGGGAATGTTCAGGGCTGTGCGGGCTGAATCTAAGATAGGGGGACTGCTTAACCCCTTTAAGAGGGGGGCAGAGAACCTCTGGCTACATGACCTGTGTCCCAACGAATGCCTTTACTATAATGATTGCTTGCTGTGCTCCTTGGAACTCTGATGTATGCTGGGGCTCCCCTGAAAAAGGTAAAGTCCCTCTCTCAGGGGTCCCTCTCCCAGAACTGGATACTTGCTCCTGGAGTCAGGGCCTTGGAGAACCAGGGAAGGGGAGGGACTGAAAGGATAGGATCTCACAATGGAAGGATTCTGAGCTGCCTAGGCTGGCTTCAGGGATACTCTCAAAGACTAGGAAGGCTGCATTGGTCCAGAACAAGCAACCCCTGCTGGAGGGCATTTTGTGACAGTGTAGTTAACTCCAGTTACTGCACACCATTTAGTGTGGTGGTCTTCCCTTTAGTACAGCTGTACTCAACCTCTTTAGCATGTGGGCCAGATGAGTGGGGTGCAGCTAGTCTACAGGCTGGTTCCAGTGCCTGGGGCAAAGTCTATGGGCCAGATCTGGTATGTGCACTGACCTCATGCAATGGATCTGACCCATGAACCAACCCTGCATGTCCAGTTTGGGGCCATGTGTTAGGTACAACCCATGTACCAGGTCCAGGGCTGAGCACTAAGCCCAACCCTGTATATTGGGTATGGCTGCGGACTGTTTCTAAGCATCAGCCCAATCTAGTATGCACGGCCATATCAGCCAGCCCAGCAGCAGGATTTCTGTGGAAACATTAATTGTCATGAGGCTCCTAGAGCGGCAGCAATTAACACTGCCACCACTCAGCACCCTTGCCAAATTTCCAGACCTGTGGGGAGCCATGGGTGGACCCACAGGCTGTACTTCGAGCACCACGGCTGCCTATAAATATGCTTGTTCACATTCTAATTAGGACACTTTGAAGCAGACTCAATTAATCAAATCTGTTTTGCCTTCTAATTAGGATGATCCAGCGTTGCTTCACTGTCACATGTATTAAGCTCCCCTGTATTTCAAAATGGCCTCAGAGGTGCTTTAAACCTCACGAAATGAGCTTTAGTTAAAGTGCCTCCATGGCCATTTTGAAATGTGGGGGGTGCTTAATACATGTGACGGTGAGCTGTTTTAATTGGAGCAGCTGTCCGGGAACCACTCAAATTAAAATCTCTGAGCATGTGTATAGGCAGCCCACTGTTTTAAAAAATAGTTGAACTGACTTAGATTAATTATTTCCAGTTTTCTTTTATCTACTGGAGTTTGCAAGCTTAGCAAGTCCATTCATTCCTCCTCACTCCAGCCTGTCTTTAAATTTGAACCTGTACACTAGAGTAAGCAGAAAATGAGTGGAAGCTCTAATTGGCACAGCCATCCTGAAACAGCTGAATAATACAAAGGAGGTGAGAGAAGAGGGATTCATGAGACAGTGAAGAATTAGGGACATATGTAAAGTTAATCTCTCAGCATGGGCTGTACAATAAAAATGAAAGCCCTACAAGTGCTTTTAAAATTATAAACGGCTAAAGTGGTTTTACTGCATGTTCAAGTTTTCCAACAGGAGTCCTTTTTATTTTTTAAATCCCACTCCCCATCAGGGTGTGGTGTCACTGAGACTGGTTATAGAGCATTACTCCTACATTTATAAGCTCCATGCTATTTTCATGTTTCAGTGTCATGTCATTTCTTAAACTAATTGATCCTTCTCTCTCACACTCTCTCACACACAAAAATATTACATAAGAAATAAACCTGAACACTTTTTTTGCTAACTCCCTGTTGTGTTTGTTTGTGGATCCAGATCTGGATTTGAATCCCCCAGTGACCAGAGGATCTTGGCTTAAGCATGATTCTATTTGAAGTCTTTTAAAAGAGCCTTAAG
>NW_017729022.1:80868644-80873649 GCF_001723915.1 Gavialis gangeticus
CACACAGATTTACCTCTTTCAGGTCCTGGACAATAGCCGTAAGCCTCTCATTCTCTGCCTGAACATTGGTAACCACAGCTCTGCTCTGTTTTAACTCATTCTGCATCTCCAAGATCTTCCCTAGGTAATAAGCTTCCTTAGATGCAGATTCCTGCAAGAGAGTCTCTTCACGTGTTTCACCATCTTCGGCCACTTTGCGGTGGATTGAGAATGATTGTCCAAATGCCTACAAAAGAAAAACAATACATATAATAACATCATGGAAACATCAGAAAATCTACCTGATATAAGAAGCAACTTTGTACAACCAGGGGAAAGCACCAGATCAGCTGCTTCTAAGCTTTGAACAATTTTAAACACTGCATTTATAGCTCACCAAGATAATAGGGCCTCATCTACTTTTCACGAAATGTAACATATTAAAGCTCTCCCTCTACAAAGGTCTCTTCCTACATGTTGGTTTTTTGTGCCTCAATTTAAGGGTAAGGTGACAGAGTTACAAAAGAAGATGAGTTACTAGATTTTCAGGACTTGAACAAGGTGAAAGAATCATTCTTAGGTGCCTTAGTCCTCTTAGGCTGCTTACAGACATTAAAAAAAAACAACCCCCAACTCCTTCATTTAAACTCAGAGAGTTCCTGCACCATGCCCAGACAAGGTACTGCATTAATTGGACCCAGTTCATCCAACATCTGTACTGTATAGGATCAGGAGCTTTAGTGGAGCTTTTTTCAGTGGTTTTTTTTTAATCAGCTATTAGATAAAAGCACCAAAAACCCCACTGAAGTGCCCAATCTATACAGACACCGTGGAGCTGGGTCCAACTAACAGACTGCTTCTTCTGGTAAAGCATGGTTTTTGTTTTGTTGTTTTAACATCTGTAAGCAACCTGAGATATCTAATAGGTTAAACAGAATTTGCTCCTGTGCCCCTGGTTAAAAACTCGGTCACTCTTGAACTAGGTCACCTAATAGCAGTATGTGTGAGTTCCCATTCTAACTCTCAAGAAAGTCAGGCATCCCAAGTACGAAGCAATGCCATTCTGTACAGTAAACAGGGATGCCACATTTTATATCAGAGATGAAAAATCAAAGATAGAGCAACCTTTGTACAATACACTTCTTTTCATTCTATTCTTTCCACTATACGCTCTGCCATCTTCTTTTTATATCCTATAACCAAGAGCAGAAGGCAGGGCAGGGCAGGGTGGTAACTTTATAGATTAATAGTGAGGCCAACCTTGCTGGCAGGAATTCCACAAATCAGCCACACATGCTCCCCAAGCGTTGCTCCGATCCCCTTCCCCAAGCGTCGCTTCCTGTTTCCTTGCTTGTGTTCCTTGCCTGATCTGCTATTTTACTTTCTGCTCCCTGCACTATCTGTGGCTGTGCTCCTTGCTCCCTCCTCCATTTGCCATGTGCCACACAGAGAAGCTGCCTGTGACCCCTGTGCCATCCATGCCACAGGCTGGCCACCCCCGATCTAACTTATTCAGAGAGGCAAGAGCTTTCATAGGCTACAGTTCTCAGATGTTACCCAAAAATAAAAAGGTCATATTATCAGGGGGATACAGGAAACTGAAGACAGACATTTTCCAGTTACTCTCTTTCCTTCCTACCAGCTTGACTGATCCTCTCTCTGTGGCAACATTTTTTACTGGCTAAGAGAAAGGATAGTCACTCCGGACAGGTCTGACTTGATATAGCAGTGGGCATGGTAGACGTTAGCGGTACAAAGGGGGAAGGATGGAAAAACAAAGCAGCCGGGCTTTTATGTTTAAATTACTATTGGTTAAAAAGGAGATGCCAAACTCAAGATCAGGAGGAAAGCCATAGGAAGAAAACAGGTTAAAAAAAAGTGACCATTTTCATACTTGGAACAGCTCTTACAAACATTTCTTAACACAAAATAGTAGTAGTATTTCATAGAATCACAGAGAAGTAGGGCTGGAAGGGACCTCCAGAGCTTATCTAGTCTAAACCTCTGCCTGAGGCAGGATGATCCCTGTCCAAACCATCCTGTACAATCCATAATCTAAACTACCATCAACCCTGACACAATACAGACCTAACCCCCTACCCTGCCACAGGGAAAGCAGGGGAACCATGATAACCAATGTCTGACTTCTTTAAAAGGTTGTCAATATATGCTCAAGAGATCCCAGGCAGACAGCCATGCTCACCACTATAGAGGAAGGCAAAATCCCGCAGTCCATTCCAACGTAACCAAATTCCTTCCTGACCCCAAATATGGCAATCAGTTAGCCCTGAGCAGAGGGGAAGGCCCTCTAACTAGGAACCTCTGGTTATGGTCCCAGCATTGGCGTTGGCACACCCCACTCACAATCCCCAACCTTGGCTGTAGCCAACAACCAGTGACTGAGGAAGACCCATGTAGCAGAAAGGGGAGGTTGGGGCAACCAGCAAAGCCCAGAAGCATGGGAAATACCCACAGTAGAACATAGGCACAGCTATACCTAGATCATTCCTGACCAGTGGCTGTCCAGCCTCTACTTGACCACCTCCAGGGATGAAGAAGCCACAACTTCCCTAGGCAGTCTATTCCACTGTCTCTCTATTCTACCTGGGAAGAAGTTTTTCCAGATAACCAATCTAATCTTACTCTGCTACAACTTCAAGCCACTAGTCCATGTCCTCTTCTCTGTAGCAAGAAAGCTGCTTTCCCTCTTCTTTATGGCAGCCCTTCAAGTATTTGAAGACTGCTATCATATCCCCTTTAAAGTGCCTTTTCCACAACCTTGACATGCCTAGCTTTTTCAGACTCTTCTCATATGAACTGCCTTCCAAGCTCTTGATCATCTTTGTTGCCCTGCTCTGGACCCGCTGGCAACACGTAGGGGGTGCACACAAGGGCACGTGCACACCCTGAGCATGGCAATGCACCCCCTATGAAAAGGTGCCACCCACTACTCACCACCCCTGCCGCTGACACCCCTGTCTGCAGTCTGCAGGCGGTCAGAGATTGCCGCTGGCCACTGCTGATGGCGTCTGTGGGTAGTCACCGTTGCCTGCTCAGCACTCCCCACCATCCGCCGCTGACAGCACTGGCCGTGTTTGTGGTAGCTCCCAGTTTACCGCCGCTGTGCTCCCACCACCACCGCCACACTCTTGCCTCCACTATGCCCCCCCAGCCACCAAGGGCATGCATCATTCATGTCTGGACCCTCTCTAACTTCTCCAAATCCTTTTAAAAATGTGGAGCCCAAGGGCTCTGAGATCTTGTCTTTCAGGTCCTTCAGTACCCTGGGATGAAGTACCCAGCCCTGCTGACTTGAATTCATTCAGACTCATCAAAATCTCTCTGTATCTTTTGCTGTCTCCTTCCTAAGCTCACCACCTTCCTTAACAAAATAAACCTTATTAGGTATCTGACTGCAGCTTAATTTTTTTTTGTGAAGACTGAGGCAAAGTAGCTGTTGAGCAGTTCTGCCATCTTTGCATCTTCTGCTAAGAGTTCCCCCTGGCTTCTCAACAGTGGACCCACAGCTTCCTTGGCCCTTCTTTTGAGGCCAGTATACTTATAGAACCTCTTCCTGTTGTCCTTAACCTCCTTCACCAGGTGCAGCTCATGCATTATCTTTGCCTTCCTGATTTTGTTCCTGCCAGTTTATGCTATTTCCTAGTAAACTTCCTTGGTGACCTGCCCATTCTTCCATTGCTTGTATGCCTTCCCTTTACATTTGAAGCATGTTAATGATCATTAATAATTATTATTGAAAGCAATTATATTAATAATAGGAAATGGTGATAACTTTCCCATTTCAGGATGGTTAAAATGTTTTGGAAGCATCCATTCCTTTAATGCAGATAGTCCCAAAAATCCAATTTTTGCTGTGCCATTCTTAACCAGATCCCCTGAATCACAAAGAATACTATACGCTTGTTCCTGTTATAAAATATGGTCTCCTTTACCATCTCATCAATAACATCATGCCAAATTAAATTCATTGCTTTCCTGTTGTTATTTATAGTCTTCTCAGAACATATGTAATGTTTTACTGGCATCAGGACTGAAACCACTCTTGGGAACTTTGGAGCAAAACTCTATACAAAACTTTGTAATTTTTAAGTAGTGTTTGAACAATTCTGTGAATTCAGCATTAAAGGATTCTAAAATATTCAATAATGTATTAATCCAGCTGTCTCTTCAAAAGGTCACAAGTTCTGAAACAGCAGGAGTCAGCAACTTGCTGGATTAAAAAAACCCAACAAGTTCAATTTAACATAATGAAACTGTTAACTCTGATTCAGTCAATACACCTGTGAGCACAAGAAGACTGTTTCAGGAGCAATGCTGATAAACTGCATCTTATGAAATAAAGTTACATTCAGTAGCCTCCTATTCATGATTAGTGAGGTAAGGAACTGAGTGCCAGTGGGCACATCTACATGACATGTTTAATGCACAGAAGACTGACTTTACTACACATTAGTGTGGCTGGCAAAAACTGTGCTAATGTGCAGTAGATTTAGTCTAATGCGCATTAATGTTACTTAAAGACCATTCTTCTGCATTAATGTGCAGTAGCACTGATTATGGTGCATTAAATTAGTATCTGTTATTACTTAATGTAGACATGCTCGGTTTATCTGAAGGACCACAAACAATATGCTGTTGATAGCCAGACATGCATCTAGGTAGATATATACCATTACAGTAGCTATGGCTGGATTTGCTACAGAAGGTAACCACCCATGAAAAGATGGGAGGCAGTGAGGGCCTAAATAACTAGAATATAACAGACAGATGCCAGAACACAGTTGTAGTACCTCCTGGATATTTTACAAGCCCTTTTCTTTATATTTGATTTTATATATAATTTTCCTGGCATATACAAATCTGAGCCACAAGTGGAAATCATTCACAAAAGGATCCTTTTCCTCTGTCATCCCCTCTCCTCACAATTCCAGTTATAACTATTTGTCCATAAAAGTAGCAGAGGGCAATTAGCAGACAAAAATATAGGGGTTCTCAAGCAGGTATT
>NW_017729022.1:80878649-80882297 GCF_001723915.1 Gavialis gangeticus
TTTTAGGGTGCCATCTTTGTTTCTGGAGTATCCATATTTCATGGATTTAGGGTGTTTTGTTTTGTTTGCTTTTCTTCTTGGGGAGAAAGAGGTAAACATTCCTTTGGTTGGCTTTAACCCCAAGATGCCTGTAAGTTGTAATTTTTTTGTTTCCTTTATTCATGTTACTGAGTACAGAATAACCAGAAGATTAAGGGTAGGAGGACATTTATACCAAAATTACAGACATACATGCATGCATATAACATTCAAATAACATGCATTCATATACTATAACTAGTATAGACTATTGGCAAACATGATTTCTGCCCCATTAAAGACAGCATGTTGCTATACCACCTATATCATGCTGTCTTTAATGGTGTGACACATTTGCCATGAGTCTATACAAGCACCCAAGACCTTTTTAAAAATGTTGAAGGGGAAGGGATAATTTTCCTGGCATATACAAATCTGAGCCACAAGTGGAAATCATTCACAAAAGGATCCTTTTCCTCTGTCATCCCCTCTCCTCACAATTCCAGTTATAACTATTTGTCCATAAAAGTAGCAGAGGGCAATTAGCAGACAAAAATATAGGGGTTCTCAAGCAGGTATTTATATCTTCACAGAAGCCAAGGAATTTTTACTGCTCAAAGCTGGAACCAGTACTTTGCTCAACCTTTTATCACTCTAATGAACCATTTATTAAGTCAGCCTTTCTTAAAAACCACTAAAAACAATTATGAATTCTATTGTTCATTAAACGCTGGACCTCTGTCAATAATCTTCAAAATTGTACTGCACATAGTGTAATATAAACTGGGTCTTACATTGTAAGAACTTTAATCTTTTCACCATCACTTCACCCTGATGGCTACCTTCCCACCTCTGACATAAATGGATGTTTTAGAACTAGGAAAAGATTGGTCTGACTGACTAAATGCGCAGAAGTGGCAAATCTAATATAGGTGCTCAACATAATGTTCTGTGCTGCTGAGGTCTGTAATCACAGAGCCAGGGCTGGAAACAAGCTGGGGAGATTGTTCCCAGCCCACCTCCACCATCACGGAGCAGGGGCTGGGAACAATCTTCCCAGTCTCCACCTCGCAACAGGAAGTCCCTGAATGAGGAGAGTTGTACAACCAGCCTGGAGCTGGCTGGGACCTGGCCCTGACCAGGACAATTTCTGGCCAGCCCTGGGTTAAACGAAGAAGTCTGCACATGCAGCCTGGAGGTGGCTGGGTATTGTCCCATTTCAGGCATCCCTCAGCCAGCTCCAAGGTGCATTTGCAGGCTTCCTCCCCACAGCCCAGAGATGACCGGGACCTCTCCTGGTCAGGGGCAGGTCCCAGCCTCATGCCCTGATGGGGTGATCGAGGCACAGGGCTTGAAAAGAGCTGCAAGAGACAGCAGCTCCCAGCCCCCTGCCCCATCTGCCAGTGGGGCAGCTAGCAGTGAACCCCCAGTGGGGTGGGGAACTCCTGCCCAGCTTGGGGTTCACTGCTAGCTGCCCCACTGGCAGATCAGGGAAGGGGGCTGGGATTTGTCCTTCCCCTGAAGCTCTTTCCAAGCCCCCTACCCCTGATTGGGATGCTGGGGCTGGGTGCTCCCTGCTGCCAGGGCAGAGAGACATTGTCCCTGCCTGGGCTGCAGTGGTAGAACCCACTCCAGGAGCAGGTAGCTCCCAGGGGCAGGGAGCAGTCTCCCAGCTGCTGCCAGGGGACAGCTGTTTCCTAGACCCTGCTCCCTGCCAGCCCCTAGCACTCAGGGGAGCCTAGAGCTCCCCGTGGCTGCTGCAGGGGATTGGTGCAGAGCCGGAGGGGGTGGGAGCAGACTGATGCCAGGAACAGCAAATATGCTCCTGCATCCCAGCTTGTGTAGACACTTGCCTGGGGTGGGTTTACTCTGGAGACATTTACTCTAGGGTAAACCCACCCCACTGCATGTGCACATGTAAACACACCCAGTGTGTTTTAATTTGGTACCTGAATCACTTATTGCGCTGTCACCCAAGTACCTAGTATTTTGTGGAACAATGTATAGTTTGGGCATACTGCTATTGTGAATCTGTCTTAGTGGAACATATTCAAGTCTAGTCAATGTGGAAATGTATTTTTGCCAGATTCTTCTTTGTTAGTAGCTATTGTGACAAACACAGTTTCAAAGCTGACCAGGAAACTGTTCAGTATGGTAACTTTCAGAATAGATGATTATAGGGTCTGGATAGGATTATTGTTTGTGTTTCATGTTTATTTGGATTGGGAATCTCTATCTGGACTCAGTCAGACATGGAAAATAAAGAGATGCTTTAGCTATTTTGAACACAAGGTAGCAGACACATTTACTAAACCTACAAGTAGAAAGCACTCAAGGCTTTGCTACTGAGTTTATGACATATGACATTACTAAATTGTCCCACCAATTGTTCATAAAATTGAAAGTTCCTGAAAATGAACAAACTATTTTTTATAAATAATAGAAAAGTGAAAGAAAAGCCTATGGTCAAAGATACATACCATTATCATAACTGTGGCTGGATACACTAGAGAAGGCAACCATCCATGAAAAGATGGGAGGCAGGGCCTTATCCACTGAGGGTATTTTTACATGTGTTCCCAATGCAGTGCCAGATGCTTTTTATTAGTGAGCCGCACTAATTAAAAGAGCCTGCGTGTTATGTGTATTAGCAGTGCAGTGTACCTTCGTACTGAGAAAATGGTGGCAGAGTACTCTGAACTAAAGCACAAACGTGTTTTAGTTCAAAGCACACCACCATCATTTTCTCAGCACAGAGGCACACTGCACCGCTGATACATGATGGGAGATGCTGCCAGAGTGCATCATTTTACATGCTCCAGCAGACTTGAGTCTGCTTTGACATCCAGTGTGTTGGAGCAGGCTCCCCACTTGTGTGCAAGTACCCTGAGGGCCTGTGTAACTGGAATGTAATGGATAGACACCAGAATACAGGTGTAGCATCTTTCTGCATGTGTAATGATCCCTTTTCCTTGTATTTGATTTTAGGGTGTCATCTTTATTTGTTTGCGCAGTGTGCTAATCGTGAATTTAGGGCAGGTCCTTTTGTTTGATCTTTTTCTTTGGGGACAAAATGAGAAGAGGACTCCCATTAGTTGGTCTTAGGTCAGGAGGCTTTAAGTTGTAATTTTACATAGAATCATAGAAAGTTGTGATAGGAAGGGACCTCAGGAGGTCATCTAGTCCAATCCCCTGCTCAAAGCAGGACCATCCCCAACTAGATCATCCCAGCCAAGGCTTTGTCTAGCCAGATCTTAAAAACTGCCCAGGATGGAGCTCCCACCACCTCTCTGGGTTATCTGTTCTGGTGCTTTACTACCCTCCTAGTGAGGAAATTTTTCCTAATATCGAACCTAAACTTCCCTTGCTGCAACTTGAGACCATTGCCCCTTGTTCTGTCATCTGCCACCACTGAGAACAGTCCAGCTCCATCCTCTTTCAAATCCTCCTTCACTGAGTTGAACGCTGCTATTAAATCCTCCCTCAGTCTCCTCTTATAGACTCAATAAGCCCCGTTCCCTCAGTCTTTCCTCATAAGTCATGTTCACCAGCCCCCTTGCCATTTTTGTCGCCCTCCACTGGACTCTCTCCAATTTGTCTACATCTGTAGCGGTGTGTGTGTGTGTGGGG
>NW_017729022.1:80882794-80889132 GCF_001723915.1 Gavialis gangeticus
TGAACAGAGGAGAATAATTACTCCCCTTGATCTACTGGCAACATGCCGGCCCAGTATGCTGTTAGACTTCTTGGCAACAAGGGCCTACTGCTGGCTTATATTCAGCTTATTGTCTACTGTAACCCCCAGGTCCTTTTCTGCAGAGCTACTGCCCAGACAGTCAGCCCCCAGCCTGTACTGGTACGTGGGACTGTTCCATCCTAAGTGCAGGACTTTGCACTTGTCCTTCTTGAACCTCATGAGATTCCTTTTGGCCCACTCCTCCAGTTTGTCTAGGTGTCTCTGAATCCTAGCCCTACCCTCCACTGTATCTACTACTCCCCACAGCTTAGTGTCATCTGCAAACATGAAAGCAGGCCTCTGTAAGTATCTGAATCTACCTCAACTACTGATTTTTAATCCATATGATAGCACAACGTTACCCTATATACCCTAAGGGATATAAATATGTATGCAGGGCATGTTGTCTTTAGAGCAGTAACACCTATAGCAGGCCATGACCAGTGGAGCAGATGAGCCAGTCATTATTGTCTATCCTGTAAAGCTCACAAAACGGTATCATAACAGGGAAGAAAAAAACTAACTTGTAGTGATGCTATGCCAAATTTTTGTTTCGTTGCAATGGCACATAATATAACTGCCCATATTGTAATCGTGCCATTGTTTGTTTTCCAAAATAAGCATAATATTCAAAGTGCCCCTAAGTACGTTACAAAAAAGTTATGTGCCAGTTTTTGACATGTGTATTGACCCAGTGACATTAAATTTAAAGCTACTGCTAAATCACAGAGCTGCTCATCTATTTCAAATCAGAAATGACATACATTGGAGGGATTTTATTTTAAAAAAAGGATAATGCTATAACATCAATGACTAAAGGAAAAAAATTCAGCTCCAAGGCACTCAAAGATCTAAGCTACTCCCCAATTTGCTTTAAGGGTTGTCAGTCTAATTGTGGGAAATTACATTTGAAAACATTTGTTTTTCTATTGCTCTATTGTTGCAGCAATCTGGGTCACTCCGTCATTGATTGAAGTGACATCACTTCCACATGACTGTCATCTCCACAAAGCCAGTGGCAGGTGTAGGATTAAAAGGCATTCCCATTAGAAAAAGGGTCTTATATATTGATTTTTTTAGCCCACTTTTCAAAGTAACGTAGCAGATGGCTACAGGGGGACATTAAAGGACTAAAAGTATGTGCAGATGTTACACTTGGATTGACCTAACTAGTGTTAGGTCAATCTAAGGGCCAAACTTTACATATGTTCATGGAGTTTAGATAAGGCAAAAAAATGGTAAGCCCACTCTTAGTTTACCTAAGAAGGTACACTATGTAGAGGTACACTATGTTAAAACCTGGCCCAATATAACCAAATGTGTGCACAGTCCCAGGGTTAGGAAAGTGCAACCATTTGCCCCAGCCTTAGGACTGCACTTTTCCTATGCTATACCACCATAATGAGACTATTTTTAGCTGTCCAACCCTCACCTCGCCCCTAGATAGACAACCCCACCTGCAGGCGCACCAACCCCCCTCGCAGATCTGCCAGCCCTCCTCCCCAACCCATCAAACCCCTCTGCAAACCTGCTAGCCTCCTCCCCAGTCCTGCCTGCCTTTCACCCAGACTTAGATTGAGTTTCTGGTGCAACTCGTGGCACAAGAAAGCATATGCGCAAGGAGGGACCCAATGCATGATTACACAGCTTAAAGTAAGCTGCAGGGTCATAGACTGGGTCCCACAAATGTGTGCCCTGTGCTCTAAGTTTGATCAGAAAGCCCATCTAGAATAAACCTCTCACTTTATGTCAACTTACACAATCCAAATCAAAGTTAACAGCACACTAAACTGCATCTTTATAGAAGCTAAGACTGACAGGGAGGCCTTAGATTAGTGATTCTCAACCACAACCTAGTGCCTTTGTACATGCCACAAAATTGGCCTTAAAGTAGCTTAAATGCCCTTTTGCACTGCTTTAATGGCGTTGCTGTTTGCACGCTCGGCAGCATATTCCGCTTTAAATGACTTTGGTAAGTAGCAAGATAAAATGCCTCTGAGGTGGTTTAGTTTGCTACCTAATGAAGTGCAACAGTTCATGGGGCACTGGAAGCTGATATGCTTGGGTCATGGTGGGCCCTGGTGGAAGCCCGTGCAGGCAGACTCCACTGAAGGGAAAAAAAAAAAAGGCAAAAAAAAAGCAGTGAGCCTGATTTTTTTTCTCCCGGGAGCCTGCCTGAGCTGTGTGGAGGCCCAGTGCTTCCCTTCACAGCTGCGGGAGTGTGTGTGTGCGTGTGTGGGGGGGGTTGTTTCCTTCCGCAGCTGTGGCACCCCCCAGGACTGCCCAGGCTGGGTGCTGCGTGAGGGCCCCCCGCACAGCGGAGGGACTGCTCAGCACACCAGCAGCTTGCCTCGCCACCCCCGTGCCCCCCACTGCCAAAGAGGCAGGAAGGAATGGGCCCCCGCCCTTGTGTACATGCTACAGGGGTTTATTTCAGTTTAATTCTTCCTAAATTGAAGCAGTGTTTTTAAAACCCCACCATTTCAATTTAGGGAGAACTAAACCAAATTAAACCCTTGTGGCGTGTACAGGCAGCCCTAGAGTGCCTTCAGATACATTCAAGGCTGCTGTGGGGTCCCACGTAATGTTAACACTATTAAGTATGCAAACATGATTCACAAGATAACGCTGGCATTTTCAAAAAGGCATCCATAGCGTTAGAAACATTTGGATCCACTGTGGTCATTCAGAGTTCTTAGCAACAGAAGAATTTCTCTATTATTTTTTGTACTCAAGAAAATAAGTGAAAACTAAGAGCTGACATTTTCAGAGAGGTGCTTTAAGTCTAAAAAGGTGGAGAACCACTGCCTCAGATGGTCCAAGGCCCATACTGAGATGGAAACATACCTGTTCAGCTTTTGGATGGAGGCTAGAGTCAATGTTTTAATTGTGGTTCAAGTGTTTCAAATGCTTTTATACACACTAACTGTGGATTGTCACCAACATAAGTATCTTTTCAGTTCTTGCATTTCCAAATCATATACCCACTTAGTAAGAATACTGCCCTAATCTAACAATTAATGCGTCAAGGGGGGTACTATTTTCTCTGCCTCTGGTCTCACAGGTCTTGAGGGCCTATAACCACATTACCTAAAGCCTTCCATCTCCGCTTGTGCCATCTCATTTCACCTTGTCACATCCTCACCTACCCCTTCCAGATCAGTTTTTATGTTATCTTCCTGTGGCTGCCTTAGTCTACCCTAATTGTTGCTATGTAATATTATTAAGAAATCTTTTTTGGTTTGTTGCCTTATTAGAGGATGATTTTGCATGTGCAGATATAATTCAGCTGCCTCAGACCAGTGCACAGTGTGTCCATGTTTTGGGCATGTTACTAGCCTCCATTTTAGGTAATAGCAGGAGTAATATGCTGTATTGCAGTGCTCCCTATGTGATCCAGAGGTGATGGTACAGACATTTGCTTAAGGTCTACAAATCTAAACTACTTGTAGGTGCTAAACTGGAGCATGAAAAGTACACTTTTTTTTACTAGTTGCCCCATGGAGGTCTTGGATAAAATGGAAAATAATATGGACTTCCACCTTTTGTTGTCAGTAGACCCATACAGTGTTTACAATCCTGATTGAAATTCATATATCAATTTCAAACTGATAACGCAAATTTACTGCAGGGCACATTTATATTCATCTCAGCCATAAATATCTCAGTGTTTATGTAGCCTCAATGCATATTGTGCAGATTTCAATCAATGTGGCATCATGTGAGGGCCTCAGGCAAGAATGCATAATTCCCAAATCATTTTTAAAAACAGGGAATAAAAATATCCCTAAATATATCTGTTAGGACACATTTATAGTCTAAAACAAGAAAGCGCTACTAAGAAAATGAACATGCAAATACTAATCTCCATTGTTAATCAGCAGTCTAGTAAAAGCCAGAGTGAATAAGAATCCTCCTTTAATTGCCTTTTACAGCACGTAAGATGAAGACTTAAATTTCCTTCCTGAGAATTCCCTCTACGCTCACGGAAGGGGAAGCTGGTAACAAAGAAAATCGCTTATCTACAACATAGCTAATTAGTTTTTGCTGGTAGTTTTAATCAGTTCTCTGTGAAACTAATGCAGCCAATAATAAAATAATTCCTATAAAGTCACATACTATTAATAAATAATAAGATCATTCAAAAAAGTTGTAGTGCTACCCAGACTGATGTTCATATATTTTCACACTGTTATTATTAGGCCAAGGTCTTTGGCGCTCACCAGTGCTAAGTTCCCATTCAAACCTCTTTGCTGGAATAAGGACAAAAAAATTCCTGAGATATTCCTAGCTAAATGCTTGTTTGAACTGTTGGACAAGAGATGCCTTTCATGGAATGCTGTCACCCTTGTAATAAATTAGACATCCCAAATATAATTGAGGTCATTATACATTTGAAATGGCCAAGATAATTATGCTTTCACATTTAGGTAGCTTCCAGAAAATGTCTATTGGAATTTGATTCCCAACTAATTAAAAGCTTGGCTACAAAAGGAAATAGCCTTGACAGTATTTCACAACAGCAATTCCAAACTAGATCTGCATATGGAAACTCCTTTTTTGCACTAAGATAGCTTTTTTTTGGAAGCAGATTAAGCAAAACACCAAAATGGTGTTCTTAGCACAGAAAAGGTGTGCCCAAAGTGGTAATCAGTGGAGGATAGTTTTTAAATTTGCGCTCGTGTTTGTTTTGTAAAAGTTTTTCTATGTGGACAAGCCTTAGGTTACTGTAGAAGAACAGGATTACTTCTAGGTATGAGGCAGCCACACAAAACTATACAGAGGGAGGAAAGACTCAAGATATATTCCTTTAAGCTGCATGACCGTAGATTAGAAACAGCATTTGCAGAAGTCTGCCAGTGCCAGGAGCCATACCAGAAACCTGATATAAATAACTCGAGGTGGGGGGAAGGGTGGAAAGGACTGGAAAGTTGGCTAGTAGGTCTGTGGGGAGATTAAGTGGGTCCAGTGCATATGGGGGTGGGTTGGTGGGTCCATGGAGTGGGGGTTGCCCATCTGGGGGCTAAAATCAGTCAGTCAGGATGGTGGTGGTAGGAGGAGTGTAGCCCCAGGGCTGGGGTAAGCAGTTGGGTTTTCCTAGCCCCACGGCTACACTCCAAACATGTGCAGATGTTGAATAGATTGGGCTAACCTGTTCCCAATCTAAATTAGATCACCTATTCAGGTGAACTAACTCAGAGCAGGACCACCCTTTTTGGCCTGATTTAAACCACCAAAATGTCTGCACAGATCAGCATGTAGATTGACATAACTCTAGTTAATGGGAAGGTGAAGGAAGCAGCATCTTAACGCACCCAAGAGTAGCAGGGGAGCAGAGGAATCTACATATATCTATGAAGGAGAGACCTGCATATTGATGTAAAAGTGTTAATTTCAGCCTCAGTAAATGTGTAGCTAACTATAAACTTGCCTGTGCCTTGCCTGCATTTTAAGAAATGCCTACATTATTTTCATTTACATCATGCAATTTCCATGTTGTGGTCTAGCTACTCCTTTAATTATTTGAAAGTTTTGTACTACCATGGCAGTATCTAGAAGGAATCCTGGTTAGGGTTTCCTGTGTTTAAGGGGCATATCGTTATCTATAACAAGCTGTTCCTGGTCATAAAAACACTCCATAATGTTTACATAGGTTCTGAAATGTAGCTCACACCTTTTTTGCTTTAACATTTGTAGTGTTTTCTTGTTCTAAATACATACAGAGTTGTGAATTATTGTAATATTTAATGGAAGCCTGTAACTATGAATTGTAAATATATGCTAAGCGGCAGAACAAAAATCTAAAGACCATTTTAGTTGCAAGGCAAACATACAACAAGACTTTCTTATCAAAGACCAAGACACACCTCTTTGTTTGGGATATAACTGATAGGGGTGTGAAAGAAACCTTTGTAAAATATTTGTTTTAGTAAAAATTCTGGCTTTAAGAATGTTATCTAGTTGGTACAACTGGCCAATGTTAGGCCCTGGGCAGTACTGCCCTCTGTATCCTGGACCCTCCTTGCAAGGACTCCAGCTCTAGCAGTGAGGAAGACAAAGAGGTGGCAGTGCCATGCACTACTGAGCAGCAGCTAGAGCAGTGGTCTCCAACTTTTTAATGGTGAAGATCACTTCTTGTAAGTAAAGGGCACCCCAGGATCTGCCACATTGCCCCCCCCGAAACCAACCCCCACCAAAGAACAAAACAAAACAATTATTTACAAAACCCTACTTCCAAAATTCCTAGGACTGGCTTTTGCTTGTGCTTTTGTCTTATG
>NW_017729022.1:80894132-80899356 GCF_001723915.1 Gavialis gangeticus
TCCCAGACAAGCCACCTGGGCTCTGAACCCACTCACCCAGCCCTGCTCAGGCAGCAGGGGACATCGCTCAGCCCAGTCACATGCATCCTACCACTCCCAATCATGGAGCCTCTGACAGACTGAGATCGACTGTCAGAGACTCTACAATTTACCAGTTGACTGAGATCGACTGGTTGGTGACCACTGAGCTAGAGGTTCTCTGATGGTGAGGAATGTTTTTTGCTGCTGGCAGGCATATCAAGTGGCCAAAAAAAAATCACCAGCTTTTGGAGGCAACAATGGAGGTGACATCTTCCCCTGTATCAACCCACCTTCAGCATCTTCTACATTGCATGCCACTGCCGTCCCCTTCTCCCACCACCAGAAGGCAATGCCAGGGCTCATGCCCCACTGACCCAACTATCATTATGCTACTGCTATTTGGCATTGTTCACAGGGGAGATGTACATAGAGATGTTATCAGAAGCCATAAAACCATTCTGTGAAAGAGGGCTCTTCTCCCCCCTCTCTACTAAAACCCCTCAATTTTAAACCCCTCTAAAATACCCCAAAATTATTAAAAATATGGGAACAGACGAGAGTGCCTGGGGTGGTGCCCAGTCCACCTAAGCAAATCTCCTTCAACTTCCCTTAAAGGACTGTTTGATTGCACTAGAACAAAGGTCTGCTTCATCTGCCACTCATCACTGCCGGAGCCAGCCTGTCTCCCTTTGTTCTCCTCCCTCCAGGCTTGGCAATCATTGCAGATATGAGAAGGGCAGAGCTAACCCAGTTCAGAGGCCATCTTTAACCTCTTCTTTACTTGGAGAAAGCTTGTGGCCGACCCATCACAGGGAGTCTCACCTCTGAATCTTGCTTTAGCACTGAGAAAAAAAAGATTACGATCGGCCTACCTTACTACCTTTTCTAGATTGTAAAATGCTTAGTGATTTGTGGGTGGTGAGGGCTTACTTGCTCTCAACAACTTGAAACACCCCCTTCTTTTTTACTCTGTATATTCTGTTATAAAGGCTGAGTCTCAGTAAATGGCAAACTTTCTGTGTCTACCTATTCCTCATTCCTTCTCTTAATATGAATCAAGTTCAGGGCTTTAGAGATGCCTGCATTCATATGGGCCTCTCAGGAAGTACACATACACATCGATAGCATGCATAACCCATGACTCAAATCAGCAGTAGTGTTTGAAACTTGGGCCTTCAGTAGCCAGCACAAATATTACTAGTTAGACTAGTTGGAAATAACAGTAGGCTCTTATCTTCTAGTAGAATAGAAATTTGGGAGGGATATGACATTTACTTTGGCAGTTGGATACATGTATTCAGTAACAAAAATGACATCCTTGCTGCACACAGCAAAGATGACATTTTCACTGGCTTGTCAATCTATGCAAAACCGAAGGTCCTTAAAGAAAGCCAAAAGAAATGGAGCATATAAATATAGGGAATATTTACATTTTAAAAGTAAAGCTATTTTCCAGAATCCAAACAGCTTTTTTTCTTCTTTTTATATTCACATGGTCATAGGGCTCAACAAATTTTATTGCAATAGCTCCTTCCCCACCCCCAATCAATATTTAGCTCAGGCCAAGCTAGAGAAATTTCATCCCCAAATGAGAATTTCTAAAGATATTATAGAGAAGAGAACAAAGCAGCTCAGAAAAACCAGCCTTGGTTTACTGTGGTTATGATGTCATACACAAATGAGGGCAGTTCTGCAGAATATAGCTCAAATTCTTAGAATCTGAAGCCAGTGATGATCTTCAATGCTGTTAAAATATTGTGCACATCTGACAACATGTTTATATATTATGATATGTAGTAAACACCCATTTTTACACATGTAACCATTAAAAGATTTCATATTAAATATTAAATATGAATACTACTTATTCAAAGAATTTTCAAGTGCTAACTTACCGGTTGCAATCTGTACATTATCATTGCATTTAATTTACCTGCCGCTATTTAAACAGTGTTGGTTGCATATCCCTCAGCTTTGACAGAGGCAATCAAGGAAGTCAGTTTCACTTTGGACTATAGTTATTTACACTATTTGCCCATTAGAACTGCAATATTTAAGTTACAAACACTGCAAGGGTATCTATTTTCTTTTAAAAATAACTACTTTTCATTGGCTATATTTTAAAAGATTGTAGGGGTAAGTCTGTTGATCTGAGGTTTTATATTTTTTAAATAAAATTAAATATCAAGTTGGCAACATATCTAAACAAAATAACACATTATAAAACAGTAATGCTAAAAATGTACAGCAATATAGACTTCTCATTGTTTTCTAAAGACAGGTAAAATATGGAGCAATGCAGGTACTACATAACCAAAATCAAGTCAAGTCAGTCCCAAGGCTGCTGTGACCTTTGGGGACCTTTAGATACTGTACCAACACTCCTCCACTCAAAATTGGCTCATGTCAATGGCTATAAGATTAGTCGAGTTCCTTTGAATCACTGGTGATTCTTTGGGCAGAATGACCTGGTGGCACCCATCTCCTCTGCAGGTATGGATGACCATTGGATCTTAAACCAGTTACAGCCATTTTGGAAGTGGTTTATGTGCACTGAACTTCTTGGTTAGAAACGGACTTCCAAAAAGCCTGAGCCTGAATTGATTCAGTCTTTGCAGGTTAGTCTAACCTGTTTAGGCTAAACTGGTTTGTAACTGGACAGACATTCACTCTGGACTGAGGAAATTCAGGCATATGTCTGAAGAGGCTCAGACTAGAAGCCGGGGGAGCAGCTCTTCCGTCCCTTCCACAATGCTGAGCTGAACTGAGCATGGCCAGGCCCTGGGAGGACTTCTGATTAGGGAGATCTGCCTGCACCATCCCAGGCTTTTTCCCCCACTGGCTGCTCAAGGGGCAGGAGTGTTGCAAGACCCCAGCCCCCTGCTAGCCTCTGAGGCAAAGGGGTGGTGTGCAGTGCATGCATCTGTTGATGATACAGAGCTTTTCAATCTCCCTCCCTGCTTCTTTATACTGTCTGCAGCAAACTGACAGACAAGTGAGCCAGCGAGGAGCTAATAAGAGTGTTTATCACCTCATCAGCAAAACAGCCTCTCTCCATTAGTTAAAACTCTTCTTAAAAAGCTTACCAGCTCCAAAATGCCCTAAGTGATCACTGTACTGTATGCCTGTCCCAGTGAAATTGGAGAGACACACAGACACCTTTTGGCATTAGCTAGCATACCACGTGCCTAGGGTCCATGGGGCTTAGAGGTCCATGCTGTGGGAGACTGGAGGGAGGGAGAAGTGGGGGAGGATTCCTGCTTCAGCACTGAGCAGCAGGTGGGGATAGGGCAAAGGGAAGCTAGGCAGACCCTGTTGTGCCTGCAGTCTCCGCTGGAGCTCCAGCAAGGGAGCAGAAGGGAGGGGCCAGCCCTGTGGATTTAAACCAGTTTCTGATCACTTAAACCAGTTCATGTGTAATGTCTGTCCCTAGCCCTTTTGTATTACACATTTGAACCAGTTTCAGATAATTTATACCAGTTTATGTGCAACTTCTGTCCCTAGCCTTAATACACTGGACTTGACTATGACCGGAGTCCCTTTGTGCTATCACAACAGCAATAAATAATTATAAACAGTAACAATCTTCTGAGGTTTAACTTTGTCACAAAAAATAATAAAATAACTGTTCCCACCTTCCTCATAATTCCTTGTGTTATTTAACAAACATGTCATGTCCCAGCAAAGCTGCAGGAATCCTAACAGGGTTCTAAGACTATTAAGAGATTCTTGCTACCTTCCATCAGGAAATAATATACATCTTGAAATAAATTCTTACACATTTCTCAATTAAACCATCTGACACAGTGCAAAATGGAAATATTCTGTAGCAATAAAAACTCTGTTTTGTAAAATAAATTGTCTTCCAGCAAGCAATTTGCAAGTGATAACAATTTTAACAGGGTAATATACTTTTGCTTCATCAGCAGTTTTGTCTCAGGGTGACCTATCATCCAGACTGGAAAATAATTGCTTGAGAATATGCAAATGAGGCACCCACAACTGCTTCAGCTCCACTGAGAAAACAGCAGAATTCTCCCTGACTTTTGTGGGGCCAGAATTTCAACCCTAAGCTTTTCTTCCTTGGATAATGCATTGTTTTCTGGACACTGCTTGCCATATTTGATCTTAAGAAAAGGAGATGTGGCTCTTAAAACAACTGTAGCTTTATTTAATTAACAAAAGCTAACCTCTCTCGCTCTTTCAGGTAGAGTCCTCTTTTCAAGTGACTTTTCAACAACTTAGCAAACAATTAGAAAGTGTCCTTTTTATTGTTGCTGCTCGCAGTGACAGCTCTACTGCAATGAAGGAGGTCATTTTACAATTTCCCACATCCTGATGATGGAAGTCACTGCTCCTTCAGAGTTCAGGATCAGCAACACATATAGGAAAAAAACAAATGTAATCAGCAAAAGGAAAAGAAAGAATGCTTAGTCAGCAAACTGGCTGTGCCATGAAACCAGATTTCAGGGCTTATATTCTCTCCCATTCAGAATGGAGGCTTGCTAGTTTATGAATTTTCTAGTTAGTGGTTTATAAAAGGTTACTAGTTCAGTCCACTGCAACTTAGGTGACCACTCATACAGCTGCAGAACTCAGTCCCTCCAACAAATGCCACATTATACAGTTTCCTACCTTACCAGAGGCTGATTTTTTTTGCACAAAATATTGATCAAATAATTTTGAGTAGTGGGAAATGAGCAAAAAATACAAAATTACAGCCTGTGAATGGACGAATTACAAAGACAGAAGCCACAATTTATCTCAGCATTCAGTGGACATGATTCACTTAGCTCTAGAGGCAGAACTTTGGTCATATGTAGTTTTGAGATTAAAATTAATTAGAAGCTTATCGCATGCCACAGTGTGTTTCATTGTGCAAATCAGCCTCTAGTCTGCCCTTTATTTTGCTGAAAAGTGTATGCTGCAAATCACAACGTTTCAGTCCACTCTTTCCTTTCCAGAAGCATTTTGCATTTTACTGTGGCCCCTCAAACACGGTAATATGAAGCAGTTAAATTATATGAAGAGCATTTCTAATTTACATAAATAGCTTAGACTGAATCACACCCAGATGATTCATTAAATAAAAAAAATACTATCAGTACTTCATCTGAGAAAGATGAAGAAGCAGCATGTATGGAGGAGTATACTGAACCACTCCCTGATTATCAGCAGACTTTGTGGCTACAGAAGATCTCTC
>NW_017729022.1:80904356-80904971 GCF_001723915.1 Gavialis gangeticus
TACACAGTGTCCCTGTGTGGTGCATTTATATTTAGATCTCTCAGTTAATTGAAAGATTTGTAACATTACAAGTAGGCAGAGAGCTCCCTACTGACTCCACTGTTGACGCCTTACTTGAAACCCTTTATTACAGCAAGGGTGTGAAGTATCTTGAACTCATTAAATGCTGCACAGCTGCAATTGCTGTTCATAGATACATGCAAATAACTGATTCACAAGTGAAAAATCCTGTTTGGGACAGAGTGAAATCACAGAGAAAGGAAGAAGTAAAGACCCTAACACTATCAAGCATGAGCCCCAAACTATTCTGAACCTTTATGTGGGAAGGCTCCTCACTGCAGCAGTAACTCATTTAAGAGCTCTCCAAAGGAAGCTTTCAATTCAGAATTCACTGCTTAGAAGTCTCTCTGCACTTACAAGGGGGGCAGAAGTTTTCTAAAACTCCTCAGTCAACTAGGAACATTGAAAAGATATATGCTCCTCAGTCACTCAGGTGCTTTTACAAATACCACCAGCATGCAGTTGTGTGCATATTGATAAAAATGAACCCTACTTGATGCTGCAGCAGAAATCTTTTATTGGAGGTGTGGGGGGGGGGGGGGGGGCTGGGAGAAG
>NW_017729022.1:80905282-80913308 GCF_001723915.1 Gavialis gangeticus
GGGGGGGGGGGGGAAGACTGGGAGAAGCAGTACTTCTTTAGTAGACATTTCAGACAAAGAGAAAGGTATTTAAAGCAGTTCAGAGGTTTGATTGATTAGAGGACAGAGTAAAAAAGTATATTATAAACACCATTTATTCCATGGCACTGCCATTTATTATATGCATATCCTCATGACATATGGCTTGCATATTTACGTCTACATATAAGCACACATCATTGTTGATAACATCAGAGCAGCCTAGGAAATTTTGCCAGATTTCACATTAAAATCGTGCCTGAATCCCCTGGACTACTTTGAAAATAACAGCTCATAGATTTAATTAATAAATGTGCTAATGTTAACTAGATAGGTAAATAATTATGATAAAGAAAAGAACAAACACAATAATGACAGTCTGAGAGAAAATGCCTGATTCTAGTCAGTGAAAAATTATCCCAGATACTGTCACCCACAATGTCATTTATTCCTGTAAAATCTGTGTCAGATACTGTGAAAGAGTGGAAATCCAACAGATATATATTGAACAAAGACAGTCATGCTGCAAACAGATTGTATGGAGGGGGAGGGAAGGAAAAGTGCAAAATTGTACATAGTAAACCAAATAGCAGATGTCTTAGTTCTTTGAAAATGTAACAAACAGTTGAGATAGCCCAGCTGTCAAAACTGGATAGTTGTTAAAAAGGTTCATCCCTAATAGGTCAAAAGGGAAAATGTCTGAATCACTGCAAGGATTACAGATGGCTTGAAACTATTCCATGTCACAAGGTCACATGAAATGCATTAGAATGACAGCATGTGTGTCAGCCCTGCAGCAACGCACAGGATATTTGAAGACAAAAACAGACTCAACCTCTCACCTTCACTGAAACAAGGAGGAAGAGGAGAGCTGATGGGAAGGTCAGAGTGGGAAGGTGATAGATATCTTAGGAAGAGAAATAACAGTAACATTTAGCAAAAGTAACAATGATGATGAGATTATTAGGAATACAGAGGCCTGTAAATTTAAACATGGAGAGAAAGTCAGCTTTGCATTTTTGGAGATGAATGTAGTAAGATATAATCCAACAGAAGTTATAGACTTGATGAAGGGACTCCTGCCCATATTACATAGGGGATCACACTAGATAATTGCTGTAGCCTTTTCTTTAAAAATCTATAGAACTATCTAAAATCTATCAACAATCATAATTATTATGAATAATTATCAGAATTGGTTAAATAATATACAATAACAACATTGTCTGATGAAAAACAGAACTGTTCAAAAACATTTTTATGAAACATTTCCCAGTTTTTCAGCTATCTCTAACCTACAATATAACAGTGAAAAGCTATTTTTTTGTATCACTAATATACTGATATCTTTAAAAAAAATTAACTTGCTGTGGAAAAAAACCCAAGTTAAAGACCTGAAGCAATTTTTCAATACAGCAGCTATCAACACAAGCAGCTACAGTGCATGCTGCCCCATAGTCCCCTATCAACAAGCTTCATGAAGGACCTGGCCAGACCTCTTCAATACATGCTGAGAGTTAATGCTTGACTTCTACGAAGTTAGAAACACACTTTAGACTTTAGAGTTGTGGAACCTCTGCGGATTCTTGTGAGTCTCCAATGACAGAATAACCTTATGCTAAAGTAAAAATACAAATGATTGGTTTTCTTGGTTACCTTAATAACATTATTAATCTTGATCCTAGCCTACACGACTAGGGACAGAAATTACACATAAACCAGTATAAGTGATTAGAAATCAGTTCAAATCTGTAACAAACAGAAGTTCAGTGCACGTAAACCACTTTCAAAATGGCCGAAATCAGTTTAAGATAAACTTGGATGGATGTAGTATCAGACTTAACTGATTTAGGTTAAATCAGTTTATTGAATTTCTGTCCCAGATCCCCTCCAGATTCAAGTTAACTCACAGTCCCCCAGCATCCCAGGATGCTTTGCACCTCCCCCACAAGCCCCCCTTGCAGGGTGGGCAGGCTAGCCTTGGCCCAAGCTGTCTGAGCAGGGAGGCAGACTTTAGCAACCCCTGGCTTCTGGCCTGGGCCACTACATGCATGTGGCTGCACTTCCAGTATCAAAAGTGAATGTCTGTTCACTTGCTTATTGGTTCAAACTACACAGCTTACACTAACCTGCAAAAATTAAATCAATTCAGCCTCAGGCTTTTTGTCTGCTTGTATTTAGCCCTAGAGACCAAGATATGATTCCACTAATTGTACAATGACAAGTTTCTGCCCTGAGATTATATCTACCAAAACAAAAAGAACAACTCTAAATTTCTTTTTATTTTGTGTCATATCCATCAGGAAACTCTCAGTTTATCAAAAAGAGGCTCAATGGAGGAAAAGGTGACTTGATTACAGTGTATATTTGTAGTATCAAGTATAGAAAATATCAGGCACCAAGGGACACTTTAATTTAACTGAAAAAGGCATAGCAAGAGCCAATGGCTTGAAGTTAAAGCAGAAAAGTTCAAATAAGAACAAGAGTGATGTAGCCATGATGGTCCAGATATTATGTGAGAAGGAAGGATTTTTGTGGGTGATAGCCTTTATTGGACCAAGTGTATGGTTGTGATAATGCAAGGTATTCTTCAGTAGGACTCAGGAAGGAAGCAAGCACAGCAGTTGTTAAGAACAGGGGGTGGGGCTGTGAAAATGGAGGAGAGGTAGCAGATAAACAATTAACAGAAGAAAAGAAGCCTGATTACTGAGAAATCAAGACCTATCAGAAGGAAGGAGGGTCATTATTCCCTGCAGTGTGTAGGAAGAATTTCAGGAATCAGGTAGATTTCTTCCCAAACTCATCTTTTAAATGTATTTGGCAGATATCCCTTGAACACAAGAATAGTGAAGTCAGAAAGGGAGTGGCTGTTTTGTGAAAAAGTGCTTCTCTATCCTTCATATTTTTTATGTGAGTTCATCTTGGGCCATAATTGTTAGTTTAGTTAGTTTTACCCACATAATTACCATGAAGGTATTCAGTGCATTGGATCAAATACTGTACTTACCCGAATACAAGATGCCCCTGGATGTAAGATGACTCCACGCAAGAATTAGATTTTACACATGGAAAATGTATAAATTTATTACAGTTTTCCATGTATGGAATCTAATTATTGGAGGATCATCTTAAATTTGTCCCCTCACCCTACTACTGCAGGTGATGGCAATGAAGGAGCAGTAATGGGGCAGGCAGTGGGAGACAGACAATGGGGGAGGCAGTAAGGGGGCAGGCAGTGGTGGGCACATGGCAGGCAGTATGGAGATGGTGGGGCAGACAGTAAGAGAGGCAGACAGCTTGCCCCCTGCTGCTTGTCCCTCCCCACTTACCTCCCATGGTGTCTGACCCCCTTGCAGCCTCAGGCTACCTCAATATCTCCTTCCCCTGTTTCCCCCACCCTCCTCTCTCCCTTCATGCCGCTTTTGCTCCCCACAGCCTCAGGTCCCTGGCCCTGCTTCCTCCTGTCTCCCCCAACTAAATCTCACCCCCTGCCTGCCCCCCACACCTCACCCTTACCTTTACACCCTTACAGCCCTGGCCCTGCTGCAGCATGAGGGATGGAGCATGGCTCCATCCTGGCCTTATAGCAGCGGGATAGAGCCAGCACTGCTGTTCCAGCCTGGCCCTGTAGCAGCAGCCCCAGCTCCCTGCTAGGAGGGGAGAAAACAGGGGAAGAGGGAATTGGGACAGCCTGAGCCTGTAGTGGGGTGGGGAGGGGGACAGGTACAGTGTGGGGTAAGTGGGGGGTGGTGGTAGGGAGGCAAGCTGAAGGGAGCAAGTTGCCTCCCTCTCTCACTGCTTCGCACTGCCTGCCCCCTACCATCTGCCCTCTACCACCCCTCACTGCCTGCCCCACTAGGTTGGGGCTTGAGCTCCTGTCCGGCCTTCCCCCACCCTCCCTGCTGCCACATTCTCCATTATAAGGTAAGGGGCTCCCCCCCTCATCTTAAATGGGGGGAAAACTCATCTTCTAGTTGAGTAAATATGGTATATCACATTTTGAAAGAAGCACATGCAGGATCCAAGGATTCGATAGATTTTTATGGGGTGGTATTGACTGCAGTAGCAGTAGAGAGGTGTTGACAGGTTAAGCATGCTTTAACAGCTGATTGTCTGATCAACTCAGCTGGGAGTGGGGATAGGAGTGGAAGGGCTTCTCCCACCAGGGACTTTAAACCACATGCTTGGTAGCTCTGGCTAGGCTGCTGGGTGTTGAAGGTTCAGAAGTTCCTGGCGGGAGGGAATTATTCCTACGGGTTCAAGCAGGTGCAGATCTCCATATGCATATTGACTATCCGTTGATAATTTCCTTTGGGAAACACTTTCCATAGGCACTGCATATAGCTATATCTGTTCTTTATCATCCCTTTCATTAGGCAGTCCTAGGTCTCCTTAACTGCACCTGTGACTTCAGTCATCCTTATTATGTGTAATGACATGTCTATATTGGGAGAGTATGAGCACAGTGTAGATAATAGCAATAGATCAACCAATGGGTGCAAATTTCAAATTGCTAGTTATGTCCTAGCTTGTCACAGCTTTCTACATCAACCTCTGCGGAGCTCCACAAACATGCAATTTCTATACACAGTGTATGATTACTGTTCCTGAAAGAAGGTGTGTGCATCAGCATACTCCTCTGCCCAGTATTTATGGACTGAAGGTTTGGAAAATGAGAATTTATCTATATGTTTTTCTTTTATTTCATTGACCACAGTCCTAATATGAACCTATGTTAGAAAACAATGTTAAAGTACCTGAAAAAATTAGATCCAGTTAGCATTTCTGCAGAAAATGTAACAGGTGACCTTCTAATTTATTCCACCTCTATGTTATACATGTTATAACATTTTTTAAAACATGAAAAATGCTACTGAAGCTTCAATTTGAAAAGCAGGAAGCTTGGAATCAGAGAACAGAGAAGAAGAAAAATTCCTGTGGCCCCTGTTCTAAATTGATCTTGGATACACAGAACTCTGCATCCAGGGAACAATTCATTTACAGATAAAGCCCTAAAGACTAAATAAATGGGGATTTTTCCTCCTATAATTTTGTGCCTTAAATTATTAAATACAATCTTCTACTGTTATTAATTTGCTGCTTTACTGCTTTAAATTTCCAGGGAGCATTTTAACAAGAATAATTCTGAAAGAATGCAGTTAATTTTTGCAAAGCCATACTACAAATTACACACATAAGAAAATGAGTAGTATAAGCTCTTTTTTAAGTGATACCACAACAAAGATTGTCTTTAAAAGCTGATATTAAGGCCTCAGGTTTACTATTTCTCTTCCATGACAAATACTGGCAATAAATAACAATCTGTATTTTTTAAACTACTTTTCATGTATATCTACTTTATCAAAATAGCTTTGAAGCAGGACTGCAGGTATGCATGTGAGTATGGCAGGTGATGCTGACATTTTACATTTCTAATAAATAGGCAGAGATTTCTTCAAAAATAAACATAAGTATCCAAGATGCTGTAGATCAGGAGCACCGTAAGTGCTACCACATTCCTGAAACGAAAGCATTAAGCTCTACATATACAAAGCCACAGAACTGAGATTACTGCATCAGGGTTTAATGCTGCTGAAATAACCTGATTTGAAATAAATAGCTGAATTTTTCACATCCGGTACTGCTAAGGTCAATTGTGACTATTTCTCAGACTATAATGGAGAGTGCATGTCTGTACATAAACTGACAACTCCCCATTATAAGCTGCAGTTTTCAGATACATTAATTAGATTCTGAGCTGCTACGCACTGACAGTGAGTGATGGCCTGGCTAGCTGACTCGTTAGTTCCACTGACGTATGAAAAAAACCCATTAAAATAACAACAATATATTACTACAAGCTTTATGAGATGAAACAAATATTTATAAGGTTAAGCAAGAATTAGTACAATCTGAATTTATTTTACAATGACTACTGAAAGTTCAGTGAAGAGTGTCACTTATGACCTTCCTTTGTACCTATAGCTAAGCTTTATGGTATAGGACACTGAAATTATCAAGGCTTCTCAAAACTTCTCATGTAATTGGTATAGAAAGAGTGGTCACACAAAACCAATATAAATGGAAACAAAGTTGCCCTAGTACAAGGGCAACAAAATTAGTGTTTAAAATCAGCCCAAGCAGGCCATATTTCTGTCAACCTTTCCCTGGCATTCCCATCAAGTTCTATATGATCTACACTATATTCTTACCTAGTGCCACTGGGTGTCACAGAAAACTGACACGGGAAAAACCTATTAGCTCTTCTAATCTAGCCCACTTGCCAGTGGTAGAATGTTACATACAGGACATTATCCATTATTCATTTAGGACACTTTTACCTGTCTCGGTATTTTTTTTCTATTGCTGGACTATTCTGCTATTTGAATTCTGTTATTGGTATTTTCTTGGATTTCTCAAGTCTAAATTTTCCTTTTATTGATTTACAAGCAGTGACTGCTGCTTCAATATGTAGATTCAGATTCTACAGAATAAGAGATGGGACTGGTCACCTACAATGTAGGAAAAAACAATAACAATATTTTGGACATGTCCTCTGTGAGTCTGATACTGTGCTATGGAGCTTTGACAGTTAACTTCAACAAACACAGAAGCAAGGATCTGACTGGATTTTCTATTAGGTAAGTCTGATATCACCTGTACAATGTAAGTTTTAATATCTAATTTTACAAGAAGCAGAAACTGAGAAACAAAGAATATGCCAAAAAACAAAATCATTATTTAAAAATCTGAATGAATGTTAGAGGTGCCAAGTGTAAGCCAATTTCCCCTTGCTTTCACAGGGATTTGTAGACAATCCGCTCATTTTAAAGCCAGGCTGCTGATTAAGGTATCTAAATTTTGGACTTCGGTCCCTAACTGAAGACATTTGAGTGTGAAAATGCGGCCCCACACATCTTGCCTGTAGGCATGCAAGCAGCCTGTGGCACAGCTGGAACAAAATGCTAGATCTCCCAATCCTACCCATATGCTCTATTCACATGAGTAACTGTACCAGCAGATGGAAAAAGGGAGCAACAGGGAGGAAGACAGAAGAAAAGGCAGCACCATCCAGGAAAAGAGAAAGAGGGCAGAGAGCAGGACTCTGCATGGGGAAAGGACAGCAACCACACAAAGGAGGAAGTGCAACAACACAGGCATAGATCAGTGGTTCTCAGTCTTCCTACACTCAAGGCACTCCTCAAAAAATGCCAGCTCCTAGCTTTTGCTCATTTCTTGACTAAAGAAGAGTAGTAGAGTGATTTTTCTGTTGCAAAGAACTCAAAAAGCCCAAAACAGGTCAGAATGTTTTTGACATTATAAATTCCTACGTGAAATCTCTGGGCACGTCCAGATAAGCCCACATGTGCCTCTTGCAGCATCTCAAACCCCTTTGAGACGCTGCAAGAAGCACGTGCAGGAACAGGAAAAGGTTCCCGGTGCTGCAAATTTGCAGCACGGGGGCAAAATTAGACCCCTGGATGTCCAGGGGTCTAAAAAAAATGGAGGTAAAAAACGCAGGGCAGGGCATAGTCCTGAACCATGCCCTGAGGCAACCAGAGGCTGGGTCCTCCACAGAGATGCTGAAGTTGCCACAGCATCTCTGTGGTTGGCCCTCGCCCTGGTGCTCTAGCACGCTGTCTGCCCATGCAGGGCAGGCAGCATGACAGCAGCAGGACTCCACTGCCAGTAAATAAGGGGTCAGGGGACCTGGAGGAGAGGGAGGGGACTATGGGGGGAACCCTGCTGGCCCCGCCCACTCCTCCAGCCCCCCCAAGCCCTGCCCTGCCTAGCCCCAGCCCCCTGAGGCCCCTGATCCCTGCCACCCCATCCCAGCATCCCCACAATAAAAAAAGAACTGCCCCCCCCCCCAAAAAAACCCGACTCCGGCACTTACTGGCAGTCCAGCAGCCATCTGTGTCACTGGGGCCCCTCCTGCACAGCACAGGGCTGGGGGACAGCTCCAGTGGCCCCAGCCCAGGCACTGCTGCCCCCACTGCCTTGTACT